>NC_042619.1:78388486-78704795 GCF_901001135.1 Rhinatrema bivittatum
CATTGACCATTTTTGAAAAAGTACTTGTCGTGCCCAGTTGAAACAGCAGGCATCCTCTTATGGGCAAACACGCTGTTGATCCAGGCTGAACTTTAAATTTTCTGCATAAAAGTTTCCAAGTCAAATGGAAAGGTCGAATTACCACACTGCTAGTTATGTACTTGGGAAACAATACGTCTTTTAGTTGTAGTGCAGCCCCTGGCGTGTGTGGGGATAGCCAATTTTTAAAATGGCCCAAAGGAGAATAAAAGTCAGTGTCGCACATCCAATCTCTGACATGGCGGAGTAAACTGGCATGATTGTAAGTTTCTAAATCAGGACAGTTAAGACCTCCTTCCAATTTTGGTTTCATGAGGATCTCTAAAGTTATGCGGGCTCGTTTACATCCACAAACATTTGGTAAGTCCCTTATTAATGTCATCAATATCCTTTTTCTTTAGCCATACAGGTAACATATGAAAAAAATACAACCATTTGGAAATTTCCATCATTTTCAGTAGTAATATCTTGCCTGACAGAGGCAAACCCTTCCAGGTGTAAAGGTTTTTAAGCAGTTTGTTTCAGTGGGCTAATGTTTAAGTTGTATAATTGGCTGGGGTGGGCTGGAATATAACCCCTAAGTCCTTAAGGGAGGATTTAACCCACTTCAAAGGAAAGTCACCAGGCCAGGCAGGTTGCAGGGTGCCAAGAATATCTAAGGCCTCAGACTTATCCACATTAATCTTTAACCCTGCAAATCTCCCAAAGGTGGGTTGAAGATGGAGCTCATGAGACAAGGAGAAAGCCGGGTTGCCTAAAAACACTAACATGTCGTCTGCAAATGCAGCCACTTTAAAATTGTCGTGTTTGTAAAGCACTCCCTGAATGTTAGGTGATTCGGCCAGTTTGCGGAGTAGGGGATCCAACGACAAAATAAATAAAATAGGCGACAAGGGACACCCCTGACATACTCCCAGTTTGATTTTAACCTCTGCTGAGATAGTTTCATTAGCCACGATATGGGAAACCGGATTATTGTGAAGAATAGAAATGGCAGTAATGATCTGACTGGGGAACCCAAAGAGTTGAAGGACTGAACATGTACTCCCACGACACATGGTTGAAGGCTTTCTCAGAATGAAACCCCACCGCCATAGACTCGATATTTATTTTATTTATTTATTTTATTTAAACATTTATATACCGGCATTAGTTGTGGACATCATGCCGGTTTACAGTAAACAGGTTAAGCTTGGAAATTACATTTTAAAAGGGAGATCAAAACTGGGAAGGGGTAACAAGAAGTAGCTAAGAGGAGAAAGGATAGCAAAACGTGGTTCCTCAATGTGAGAAGAGAGAGGATAACAAAACATGGTTCCTCAATGTGAGGAAGACAGAGTAGACGCAGAATGGTCTACTTTGGAGAGGATATGCTAGCGTTTTATTCTGGGTAAGCTTGCTTGAACAACCATGTTTTCAATTTCTTTTTGAAGTTGTTCAAACATGGTTCGAGGCGCAGGTCAGGCGGTAGTGTGTTCCAATGAGTTGGACCTGCGATCGAGAGTGCACGGTCACGTGTGGAGGATAGATGGGCTGTTTTCAGGGAGGGCACAAGTAGGGTGCCTGTTTTGGCCGTTCTAGTGGGTTGACTGGACTGAGGAGTTGTGAAAGGGAGATCTAACCAGTTGGAGTTGTGGGAGTGAATTGCTTTATGAATTATGGTGAGGGTTTTGTATATAATACGTGAGGCTATGGGGAGCCAGTGTAGGTCTCTAAGGATGGGAGTAATGTGATCATATTTGCAGGAGTTTGCGATGAGTCTCGCTGTAGCATGTTGTAACATTTGTAGTGGTTTGATGGTAGAGTAAGGGAGCCCTATGAGTAAAGCATTACAGTAGTCTAATTTGGAAGTGATGGTGGCCTGGATAACTGTATGGAAATCTTGGGTGTGTAGGAGAGGTCTGAGTTTTTTAAGCACATTAAGTTTGAAAAAGCAGGCTTTGATTATAGAATTTACGTAGTTCTTCATATTTAGTTGATGGTCAAGGAGAACTCAAAGGTCCGTCACAAAGGGTTGAGTTGAGAGGAGGTTGAGTTTGGTAATATCAGATGGGGGAAGGGAAGAAGCTGAGTGAGGGGAGATGAGTAGAAGTTCAGTTTTGTTCGTATTGAGGGCAAGATGAAGGTTAGTGAGTAGGGAGTTAATGGCTGTGAGGCATTTCTCCCAATGTTCTAGGGCATCAGAGATAGAGTTCTGTATAGGGATGATGATCTGAACATCATCAGCGTAAAGGTAGAACTTAAGTTTGAGATCAGAGAGGAGCTGGCAGAGGGGGGTGATGTAAATGTTGAAGAGGGTGGAGGAGAGTGATGAGCCTTGGGGGACTCCCTGCTGGAGGGGCTGTGGGGTGGATGTGGAGTTCCCGATTTTAATGGAGAACTTTCTGTTTGAGAGGAAGGATTTAAACCAGGCAAGAGCCAGGTCTGAGATGCCAATGTTTTCCAGGCGTGTTAGTAGATGTTGGTGGCTAATAGTGTCAAAGGCTGATGAAATGTTGAGGAGGGCAAGGAGGTAGCTGTGGCCTTGACCCATGCCTCGAAGGAGATGGTCTGAAAGGGAGAGAAGTAAGGATTCGGTGTTGAAGTGTTTCCGGAAACCAAATTGTGATGGGTGGAGGATCAGATGGTCTTCAAGATAGTTCATGAGTTGTGAGTTGACAACTCTTTCCAATAGCTTGGCAATGAAGGGGAGGTTGGAGATTGGGCGGAAGTTAGAGGGATCTTTGGGGTCAAGTGAGGGTTTCTTGAGGGAGGGGTCTGACTACTGCATGCTTGAGTGCATCTGGGACAGATCCGTGCGCAATAGAGCAGTTGATGATATCAGCTATAGCTTTGACTATTGCGTTAGGTATAGCTAGTAGTGCTTTGGAGGGTATAAGGTCTTCGGGATGGGAAGAGGGTTTGAGTTTTTTGAGGATGGTTTGGCTTTCTATGGAGGAGATAAAGTCAGGAGTGGGCATTGAGGTTTGGGTAGGGGTGGAGGGAACAGGCAGGGTAGGTGAGGGACTGTTCGAAGACGGGGGGAATCTCTTAAGGAGGGTTGCAATTTTGTTGAAGTAGTTGGCTAGTTCCTCGCATTTGGAGGAGGCATCGTAGTCAGGTGTAGTAGGAGGGATGGGGGTAGTAAGACTTGAGACGTAGGAAAAGAGTATTTCGGGGTTGAATCTGTAGTCATGGATTTTTTTGCGTAATCTCGTTTATGTTTTTGGGTGGAGAGTCTGTAGCTGTGCAGAGCTGATTTGTAGATGGCGGAGTTTTGCGGGGTCTGGTCTTTGCGCCATTGTCTCTCCTTTTGCCTAAGAGTAGTTTTTAAGGTTCTAAGTTCTGGAGTGTACCATGGGTTCGTAGGTTTTGAGGAGTTCCTTATCACTTTTTTGGAGACTGGACAGAGTTTATTGGCGATGTCTCCTGTGAGCTTATTCCAGGATGCTAGTGCTGTATCCGGATTTGAGCAATTTAAATCAGACAGTGAGGTGGCTAGTGCATTCGCTAGGTCTGCACTAGGGCAAGGTTTTCTGAATATTATGGTCTTACTGTTGTTGCTAGGGGGAGGGGTGTTGATAGAAAGCCTTTTCTCTATCAGGAAATGGTCAGACCATGGTATAGAGGTGGAGGTAGGTTGGTTGATGGCACGGACAGCTGAGTTGACAAACATTAAGTCTAAAGTGTGTCCGGCTTTGTGTGTGGGGGATGTTATGATTTGCTGGAATCCTAAAGCATGTAGGGACTATAGTAAGGATTCGCATGACGCAGTTTGAGGGAGGGAGTCAACATGGAGGTTAAGGTCTCCAAGGATGAAGGAGGGGATGTCAGGTTTTATCCAATCAACAATGAATTCGATTAGAGGAGAAGGGTTTGCTTCTAGGTAAGTGGTGGGGGGGGGCATATATCAGACAGATTTGCAAGGTGGCTGACCTGAAGAGGCCTATTTCTAGCCTGGGTGGAGTGGCTAAAGGAATGGGTTTGAGGTTTAAACATTTCTTGGCCGCTAGCAAGAGGCCGCCTCCTCTTTTTTTTTGGGTCTGTGGATAGAGAAGTTGTCGAAGGAGGAGGTGGGGAGTTGGTTAATGAGGGCAGTATCTGAGTCTTTAAACCACGTCTCCGTAACAGCACAGATGTCGGGCTTGCAATCGATGAGAAGGTCATTAAGAATGGGTGTCTTTTTAGAATAGGGATTGTGCATTGAAGAATATAATGGAGAGGGTGGTAAGTCTGAGGAGTTGAGTCAGAGGAGAGATTAGAATGGGGATTAAGGATTTGCGAGGTGGGGGGGGGGGGATAAAGTATGTTGGGAGAACGGCGTCTGGAGAATGGCAAGTGAATGCGCGGGATAGGGTATGACTCCATGGCGGTATCTGGGGGTGAAAGGGGATTCAATTAGGGTGCACAGGTGATGCTAATGGTAATAAACGGTAGTAAATGGTAGTAGACAGTGGTATGTGGTAATAAATTGTAGTAGACAAGGGATATTAATGGTAATAAACAGTTGGGGTAATAACTAAAAATGCTGATGGGAGTAGAGGAGTAGTACAACTCAGGTATAGGAGACAGCAGATATTCGTACCAGCAGTGTTAGCAACAGAGTAAGTAGCTTTACTGAGCATTGATTATAGTTACAGACTGAGAAAAAGAGTAGTCCTGTTGTAAGTTCAGATTGTGTTGACACCTCTGAGTTGTGTTGGGGGAACCCACAGGCACAGGTTAGCACGAAGGAGCGCGACTCCCGGCGTGCGACGCCGGGGAGAGCAGGGATTTAAAACCCCTGCCGGTCGCGTCTCTGACGTCACCGCTGCGACTCCGTGGGTGGTGCTCCTGCGGTGCTGCCGGTTCCGAGCGAGGGCTCAAGGCCCAGCAGGTAGGTCGGACGGATGGTGAGACGGGCCAGCGATCGGTGAGGAAGCCCGGTTGGGGGTGAGCGATCGGTGAGGAAGCCCGGTTGGTGTGAGCGGAACAGGAGGCCTTACCCCGACGGGCTTCAGTGCCGATTGCGCGGGCTAAGTTCACTGCTGTAACGCCATGGAGAAGATAATGAGAAGTTTCTATGGCTGAGAAGAGTCTAACATGGGCCCTGCATTATGGCCACCAACAAGCTGGCTTGATACGGAGATGATATTCTGGGCAAGACTGAATTCAATCATAGGGCTAATATACGGGCATAAAGCTTAATGTCACAATTCAGGGATATAGGATGGTATGAAGAGACCTGAAAAGGGTCTTTCCCTGGTGTAGGTATGACTGTGATGTGGGCTTTATTAAAATGTGGGGGGAAGTGATTTACTTCACAAGCATAGTTGAAGAAAGACACCATGGGACCCACAATGGAAGAACACATTATCTTATACTCTGAGGTGAGACAGTCTTGTCCGGGCAACTTATGATTTTTTACTGGAGCGAATCACTCCTTGCACCTCCCCTTCCGTGATGGGTCTACTCAAAAACTACCGTTTGGCTTCTGGGACCTGGGGTAACTTTAATCCTTGAAAAAAGGAGTCTTCCTCTGCTTTGCCCCCCCCCCCAATCTATCCTCACAGTAAAGCCCTTCATAAAATCGGAATATTTCACAAATTTACTTACTCATTGTAACATGTGCTCCAGTGTGGATTTTTAGGCCACCAATAAACATTTTCTTCTGTTTAATTGCACTAATCTCGCTAAGAGTTTGGCTGATTTATTCCCATGACGAAAAAAGAAGTGCTCAGACTCTTTAAGCGACCTCTGCGCTCTTAAATGTAGATGCGCATTTAATGCATTAAGATAAGCCCTATAAGCGTCTTTATAGGAAGACTAAGGAGATGTTGCTAACAATTTCTTAGCAGCCTGAAGCTGTCTAATTGCATGATGGTAGCATTCAATATTTTACGTTTTACGATAGTGTAAACTATGATGTCCCCTTGGAGCACCACGTTATTTGCCTCCCAAAACAGAGGGGTCATCACTATGTTGCCCATTGGTTTTTGGCATAGTCTCCCCACTTCTGCCTAATATATTGATGGAATTCCTTATCATTCAAATGTCCAGGGAAGTGCCAAACCTTCTGGCCTGTCCATAAGAACATAAGAAATTGCCATGTTGGGTCAGACCAAGGGTCCATCAAGTCCAGCATCCTGTTTCCAACAGAGGCCAAACCAGACCACAAAAACCTGGCAATTATCCAATCACTAAGAAGATCCCATGCTACTGATGCAATTAATAGCAGTGGCTATTCCCTAAGTAAACTTGATTTAATAGCCATTAATGGACTTCTCCTCCAAGAACTTATCCAAACCTTTTTTGAACCCAGCTACACTAACTGCACAAACCACGTCCTCTGGCAACAAATTCCAGAGCTTTATTGTGCGTTGTGAAAGAATTTTCTCAGATTAGCAAGTAGCACATTTAAGACTAACTTCATGGAATGCCCCCTAGTCCTTCTATTATTCGAAAGTGTAAATAACCGATTCACATCTACTCGTTCAAGACCTCTCATGATCTTAAAGACCTTTATCATATCCCCCCTCAGCCGTGTCTTCTCCAAGCTGAATAGCCCTAACCTCTTCAGCCTTTCCTCATAGGGGAACTGTTCCACCCCTTTTATCATTTTGGTTGCCCTTCTCTGAACCTTCTCCATTGCAACTATATCTTTTTTAAGATGCGGCGACCAGAATTGAACACAGTATTCAAGGCGCAGTCCCACCATGGAGCGCTACAGAGGCACGATGACATTTTCTGTTTTAACCATTCCCTTCCTAATAATTCCTAACATTCTGTTTACTTTTTTGAATGCTACAGCACACTGAGCCAACTATTTTAAAGTATTATCCACTATGATGCTTAGATCTTTTTCCTGGGTGGTAGCTCCTAATATGGAACCTAACATTGTGTAACTACTGCAAGGGTTATTTTTCCCTATATGCAACATCTTGCACTTGTCCACATTAAATTTAATCTGCCATTTTGATGCCCAATCTTCCAGTCTTGCAAGGTCCTCCTGTAATGTATCACAATCCACTTGTGATTTAACTACTCTGAATAATTTTGTATCATCCGCAAATTTGATAACCTCACTCGTCTTATTCCTTTCCAGATCATTCATATCTATATCTATATATATATCTATATCTATATGAAAATTGACCATTTAATCCTACTCTGTTTCCTGTCTTTTAACCAGGTTGTAATCCACGAAAGGACATCTCCTCCTATCCCATGACTTTAGTTTTCTTAGAAGCCTCTCATGAGGGACTTTGTCAAATGCCTTTTGAAAATCTAAATAGAGTACATCAACTGGCTCACCTTTAGCTACGTTTATTAACCCCTTCAAAAAAAATGAAGCAGATTTGAGGCAAGACTTCCCTTGGGTAAATATAAACCATGTCTTTCTATATGTTCTAAGATTTTGATCTTGAGAATAGTTTTCACTATTTTTCCCGGCACTGAAGTCAGGCTCACTGGTCTATAGTTATCTGGATCGCCTCTGGAGCCTTTTTTAAATATTGGGGTTACATTGGCCACCCTCCAGTCTTCAGGTACATTGGATGATTTTAATGATAGGTTACAAATTTTAACTAATAGATCAGAAATTTCATTTTTGAGTTCCTTCAGTACCCTAGGATGCATACCATCCGGTCCAGGTGATTGATACTCTTTAGTTTGTCAATCTGGCCTACTACATCTTCCAACTTCACAGGCATAGACATCCACAAGTCCACCCACACCGGGGCATGGTCAGCTATCAATGGATCCTATGTCTGCCACATCCACGTTAGCAAAGTTTCAGGTAACAAAACATAATCACTCCTAGACATTGTGCAGTGTGCCCTGGAAAAAGATGTATATTCCCATACATCTGGAGGTAGAAGTTGCCAAACATCCAAAAGGCATAAGTGTTTACAAAAGTTTACCACACCTGATTCTGAGGGTGTTTTACAACTTTTGGGTGAATGTGATTTATCCAAACTGACATTGAAAACACTGAAATCGCCAACTTAAAAGGAGCTCACCTTGAGTTAGTCAGCAGTATATTAGTTAGGTGGGTGGTAAAAGCGCGGTCTGGTAAATTTGGGGCATATATGTTACAGATAGGAACACTAGCGGGGAAAAGTATAACTATCGCTATTATGAGTCTACCTTCGGTGTCTTTAATTTCCTGGGTGACTGAATGGTGTATTCTTGTGGACTAAAATCGCCACTCCTCCCGTCTTCCCTTTGGCTGCAGAAAAATAGCAGGCAGCAGCCCATTCCCGGCATAATGTCATACTTTTGAGTCTGTTAAATGTTTCCTGGAGGCAGGCTATGCTGACCTGAAAGCGCTGCAGATGCTGGAATATTTTCTTTCTCTTGACAACCCATCTATATTCCAAGAAATCAGCCTACATTTACTCCCCATGCTGCCATATAGTCGGGGTACAACAGTCCATATAGCATAAGAAAAATGAGGGCAAGCTTCCAGCCTAGCCATCAAGCCATCTACCTGCACCCAGCAGCTAAGAAAAATACCCCGGAGTCTAGTATATAGATGTGAAAAGTAAACAGACATTAAGATCCCAAACAGCCAACAATACCAGTGCCTTGTCCCCCTTTCCCTCCCTCCCTACCCTGTTGCAACCCCAGTAACCCAGCCAGACTCGAGGAGACTGGAATAGAGATCATTCATGAGTGATTGGGCGGCCCAGAGCCCCTGATAAACATACAAACCACTTTCAGGTGGACTTAAATGAAATGTCACTTATTTAAGGTGCCAGGAACTGAGTTGCCTCAGCGACGCTTTCATAGGTTTTCCATTTCCCTGCATGATTGATACGTAACTTAGCTGGGAATTGCATTGTAAAGCGGATATATTTTTCAATTAGTATACCGCAGATGGGAGACATATGCCAGACACATTGTGGCCACTTTCGCCGAGTAGTTTGGCGCCAAAACGGATAGGTGTTCCTTGAAATTGTAGAGCTTCACATTTGCGTGCAGCCTGCATGAGGAGCTGTTTGTGATGAAAATTTAGAATTTTAGCAATGACTATGCGTGAGCGTGTGAGATCCATCCCCTGAGCCCCCATGTGGTGGACCCGTTCTATTTCCAGAGTCCCTTGAAGCTCCTGAAGGCCTAGTGTGTCTGGCAGCCATTTTAATAAAGTTGATCGGAGCAGGTGATCTTCTAGTGTCTCTGGGATCCCTATAAAATGGATATTCGATCTCCTCGTCTGATTTTCAAGATCATCCGCTTGTTCTTGCAGCAGTTTTTCTAAGCTGGTCACCTTCCCAGTTAACGCAGACAATTCATCCTCCAGAGAGGATGGTCTGCTCTTTGACTTAGCTTAGGCGCGGGGCATAGTCGGTAAACGCTTCCTGTAGCGCAGAAATTTGGTCCAAAATCCCCGTTATTTTGCAGTGCAAAGCTGCGATTACTGCTGCTTTAATTTCGTCTGTGGTAGGGTGTAACGGGGAGCTGTCCTGGGGATGATCGCCGCTCGCAGTCTGTCGTCTCTGGCGCCATTTTTGAGGTCAGGCCCTCTGGGTTTTTCCTTATCCCTTTTCGCCAGTTTAGGTGGCATAACCGATGGCGATTTTGACATAAACGAAGTTATCGACATATGCAGTCCGCACTCCTATAGGTATTAGGCATCTCAGTTGATTTTGGAAGGCAGATGGAGGTGGGAGGATGTGCTGCCCGGAGCAAGATGAGGAACGTCCGACCACGCTCACCACATCACGTGACCTCTCTCACTTGTAAGGTTTTAATCCATGGCAACAACAAACCTTTTCCTGGCGTGTAGCCAGATGGACTCAGAACGAATGGGATAGTATCCGCGTGCTAGCAGTTGGAGACGGATCTGATGTCAGCACGGGGTATATATATCCCCACAGGAAGCATAGCAACTTAGTAATTTCCGTCTCCAAAGCAGTTTGGAGAGCCTTCACGCTAGCTGAGCGTGTTTTCCAAATCTACTTTTCTTTTTCTACTTACTAAAACTTCTATAGCATCGAGCCCCGCACTCCTGCGGTGATACCCTAAGGTCCCTCCCCCAGTAGAGTTTCCCGGGGTGGTTTCCGTGATCACCCCGGAGGTGTAAGTCCTCGGTCCGGTGGCCGAGTCGCGGCAGGGACACAGCCCCCGGGTGAGGCTTTCGAGGCGCCTCTGTCCCTGCGTGGACAAGGCAGCGGGTGCATATCCTCACACGCGGCGGTGAAGGTACTTACCCTCTCCCCCCGCAGCCGGAGACCGCCCGGGTTCCAGCCGGGAAGCGCCGAGGATCAGGTAAGGCGTACATTTCTTATTTCTGGTCTCCGAGGAGCAGAGGATCGGCGGCGTGGCACGCCGTGGAGGGCGCCATTTTGGGGCCTTGTTCAGGTATTGAGCGCCCGTAATAGGCGCAGCTCTATTCCTCCTTGTGCGTATATTGACTTATTGCTGAGAGCATATTGAATGCCACTGAGCGTGTATTGCTAACCGCATATTGCTGAGAGCCTATTGAATGCCATTAAGCGTGTATTGCTGAGAGCCTATTGAATGCCATTAAGCGTGTATTGCTAACCGCATATTGCTAGGAGCCTATTGAATGCCATTAAGCATGTATTACTGACCGCTTATTGCTGAGAGCCTATTGAAAGCCATAGAGCGTGTATTGCTAACTGCATATTGCTGAGTGCATATTGCATACAATTGAGCTGTTTTCTTGGCCGCCTATTGCTGAGAACATATTGTGCATATTGCTGCCACATATATTATTATTATTGTGCGCCTATTGTATTATGCGCATATTGCTGCCACACATTATTCTTATTGTGCGCCTGTTGTATTAAGCGCATATTGCTGCCGCATATTATTCTTATTGTGCGCCTGTTGTATTGAGCGCATATTGCTGCCGCATATTGTTCTTATTGGGCGCCTATTGTATTAAGCGCATATTGCTGCCACATATTATTATTATTGTGCGCCTGTTACATTAGGCGCTTATTGCTGCCGCATACTATAATTATTGTGCGCCTGTTCTTCTAAGCATTTAGCGCATACTATTCCATGGATCAGAACGCAGCAGCGTCTTCAGCGGCGGCGCCGCCAGTCTCGGGCATTAAAGCCCTTGGCCTCTGATCTGCATGCCAGCTTAGAGCCACGCACAGTGAAGAGCCAGACTCCCTATGTGCTCAATGTGAGGAGGCCGTAGGACCCTCGGACCAGGACCGGTCTCAGCCACGATTTGTTGACAGTTCCCCAGGGGCTACCCCGGATTTAGCGGGCAGTCTCGACCAATCGGGAATCCCGGGGGATCTTGTACCCCGGCGATTGGAGGCTGCTTCAATTTCCTGGGTGGATCTCTTTAAGGGGATTCATGCCTTTGTACAGATGCAAATGGCTTCCCGTCCAGGCCCTGCGGTTCCTGCTGTTCCGGTTGTTCCTGCAGTGGCTGCAACTGCGGCTGCTGCGGCGGCTGCTGCAGTGGCGGCTCCTGCGGAACCTGTTCCTGGACCCTCACGCCCTTATCGTGAGCGGGACCTCCCGCCGCTGGACAGTCCAGATCACTCAGATCAGGAGGTTTCACCGGACGAGTCCGAACTCCCGGACGAGGGGGAACTTCCCCCAGGGATTGAGCCATATAGAACCATGAGGCGGTTCTTCCCTAAGGAGGATCTCTCCGACCTGGTGTCTCAGTGTCTGGCGGAGTTGGATATTACAGGTCCCAGCGCTTCGGTACCCTCTGCGTAGAACCCCCTGTTGGAAGGTCTTCGCCCTACAGCCTGCCATTTTCCATTCTTGCAAGCGGCACAACAACTGATTGATTTAGAATGGGCGGCACCAGCGGCTTCATTCAAAGGGGGCCGGGCCCTGACGGGCATGTACCCATTTGCACCGGCTATCCAGGACCTGCTGGCGTGCCCTCAGGTGGATGCCTTGATTAGCGCTGTGGTCAAGCGCACTACCATTCCAGTTGAAGGGGGGACGGCCCTCAAGGAGCCTCATGACCCGCGACTGGACGCCATTCTGAAACAGACCTTTGAGGTGGCAGCTTATCTTTGCGGATCGTGACCTGCTGCACAGTGGTGACGCGTGCCTGTTTGTCACAGGTTAGGAACAACGCTCCAGCAGCTGACATGGAGTCAGCTCTTTCGTTCCTCACGGATGCCGCATCAGACCTGGTCCGGACAACAACTAAGGGGATTTCATCCTCCGTAGCCGCCAGGAGGCAGCTCTGGATCCGGAGATGGTCAGCTGATGCACCTTCAAAGACACACCTTACCAGATTGCCCTTTAAGGGCTCTTTCCTATTTGGCAGCGACCTTGATAAACTGGCAAGTACATGGGGTGCCTCTCCAGTGCCTAGACTGCCGGAAGATCGGTTCAGAAGGGGCCAGCGCGCCTTTCCAAGGCCCTCCAGGGGCAGGAGTTCACAGCACTTTGTTCCTTACAGGGGTCGCTACCAGGCACCACGTCCTCGAGCCAGGAATCAGTCCTTTCGGACCAAGCAGCGCAAGAGGGGAGCGGGCCCGGGCTCGGGTCCCGGCTGCGCCTCACAATGAGAATCCGCTGATTCATCTGGGGGACGGAGCCATAGGGGGCAGGTTAACCCTCTTCTACCCCAGATGGGTCGAGATCACGTCGGAACAGTGGGCCCTCGCCATTATCCGGAAGGGATATTATCTGGACTTTCATCTCCCTCCGGACAAGTTTGTGGAATCTTCATGTCCCATACACAAGAAGGCAGCATTGGAAGCTACCCTGGCGAGGCTCCTGTCCTTGAAAGCCATCATCCCAGTACCTGCCTGGGAAGTGAATTCTGGACACTATTCCATTTATTTCATGGTACCCAAGAAAGGGGGCACTTTTCGGCTTGTGCTGGATCTCAAGTCAGTCAATCGATACTTATGGGTACCGAGGTTTTGTATGGAGACTCTGCACTCCGTCAAGGCTGCAGAACAGCCAGGAGAATTCCTCACGGCATTAGACCTGTCAGAGGCATACCTGCATATCCCGAATCCATCCGATCTTCAGCGCTACCTACGCTTCAAGGTTCTAGGACGCCACTTCCAGTTTTGGGCTCTGCCCTTCGGGTTGGCCACGTCACCACGGACATTCACCAATGTGGTCGTAGTGGTAGCAGCGGCACTCTGATGGGAAGGAATTCTGGTCCATCCCTACCTAGACGACTGGCTGATCAGGGCGAAATCTCGAGAGGAGAGCCTTTGGACAACCGACAGAGTGATCGCCCTTCTGGAAAGCTTGGGCTGGGTAATCAACCTCAGCAAGAGCTGCCTACAGCCTTCCCAGTCACTGGATTACCTGGGAGTACAGTTCGACACCCGGGCAGACACAGTCAGTCTCACTTCAAGAGAAAGTTGAAACTTCAGCAGCGTATCCAGTATTTGATGGGAGCCAGTCGGCCTATAGCTTGGGATTATCTGCAGGTTCTTGGTCTCATGGCATCCACCCTGGAAGTGTTACCCTGGGCAAGGGCCCATATGAGACCTCTACAAAGCTCCCTGCTCTCTCGCTGGAGCCCCTGTCTACAGAACTATTCCATGCGCCTTCATCTGCCAGCCAGAGTACGGACCCAGTTGTGGTGGTGGTTGCAGATCAACCACATGAGCAGGGGGTCGAAGATGTCCTCACCCACGTGGATCTTGCTCACCACAGATGCCAGTCTGAGCGGCTGGGGAGCACACTGCGAAGAACTCACCGCACAAGGGCGGTGGAACAGAGAAGAGTCAGCGTGGAACATCAACCGTCTAGAGGCCCGGGCAGTCCGATTGGCATGCCTTCGGTTTGCTCACAGACTGAAGAACAGAGCAATCAGAGTGATGTCCGACCAATGCCACCATGGTGGCATACATCAACCAACAGTGCGGAACCAGAAGCCGACAAGTATCTCTGGAGATCGCCCCACTGATGGCTTGGGCAGAGGCGAATCTGCAGGACATCTCCGCCGTCCAAATTGTTGGGAAGAACAATACCACAGCAGACTTCCTCAGCAGAGAGAGCCTAAATCCGGGAGAGTGGCAGCTGTACCCACAGCCTTCCAGATGATTGTGGATCACTGGGGGATTCCGGACATGGATTTACTGGCGGACAAGTCCAATGCTCAAGTACCCAGATACTTCAGCCGCAAGCGCGACCCGCTCTCACACGGAATCGATGCCCTGGTCCAGCCATGGCCTCCAGGGACTCTGCTATACGCCTTTCCTCCGTGGCCTCTGCTGGGCGCCATCATCCACAAGATTCAGAAACACCGGGGCCTAGTTCTTCTAGTGGCACCAGACTGGCCAAGAAGACCCTGGTACGCAGACATGAGAAGACTACTGGCAGGGGAGCCTCTTCCCCTGCCTCCTCTTCGGGACCTTCTACGTGAAGGTCCCATCCTTCACGAGGATCCAGCTCAATTCTCTCTTACGGTCTGGCCATTGAGAGGGCTAGACTGAAGAAAAGAGGTTACTCTGAGCCCGTGATAGATACACTCCTCCGAGCTCGTAAGTTTTCCACGTCCCTCACCTACGTAAGGATCTGGAGAGTATTTGAAGCATGGTGCGACACTCACGGCACCAATCCACATGCGACCACAATCCCTATTGTGTTGGATTTCCTGCAGGATGGACTTCAGAAGGGTCTCTCCCTCAGTTCCATCAAAGTTCAGGTGGCTGCACTGTCTTGCTATGGTTCCAGGAGGGATGGCAAGACAGTCGCCAAGCACCCAATGTTTCTCGCTTCCTGCAAGGAGTCAAGCATATTCGTCCGCCACTAAAGTGGCCTGTGCCCTTATGGAACCTCAATCTTGTTTTGGATTTCCTCGCGGGATCCACCTTCAGACCCCTTCGGGGCCTGTCTCTCCATTCTCTAACCTTGAAGATGGTGTTCTTGCTGGCTGTATGTTCAGCCCGCCGCATCTCAGAGCTACAAGCACTGTCCTGCCATGATCCCTTTCTCAGAATCACTCCTGAGGCTATACATCTTCGTACGGTTCCCTCCTTTCTACCTAAAGTGGTTTCACAGTTTCATCTTAACCAAACCATATCCTTGCCTACCTCGGCGGGTTTGAAGAAATCTGAAGAAGGGCGTTTATTACGCCATCTCGACATTGGCAGATTGCTGCCAAGATATCTGGAAGTGATACAAGAACTGCGAAAGACGGACCATCTGTTCGTCCTGCACAGCGGGAGGAAGCAAGGTGAAGCGGCCTCGCGGCCCACCATCGCCCGCTGGATTAAAGAAGTTATAAGAGCAGCTTACGTGGAGGCCGGGAAGTCTCCGCCTCTACAAATCAAGGCTCATTCTACCAGAGCACAAGCGGCATCTTGGGCAGAATCCAGGATGCTGTCGCCTGCAGAAATCTGTAAAGCGGCGACGTGGTCCTCCCTCCATACCTTCTCCAGGTTCTACAGTCTGGATGTCCAGGCCAGGGAGGACTCGGCATTTGCGAGGGCGGTCCTTCATGGTCCTCAGGCAGCCTCCCGCCCAGGCTGGGAGTAAAGCTTTTGTACATCCCATTCGTTCTGAGTCCATCTGGCTACACGCTAGGAAATGTTGAGATTACTTACCTGATAATCTCCTTTTCCTTAGTGTAGACAGATGGACTCAGCATCCCGCCCAGCTGCCTGTGTACATGGGTTTCACCGATTCAAGGTAAGCCATGGCATCTATTTCTATAAGAGCGTACACTCTACCAGGTGTCAACGCCTTCCGGTTGTGAATGCTGGCGGTCTCCAGCCACTGTCAATCGGTCAGGGGAATCCCGTTTCACTTTTCACTGAGCGTCAGTACACACATCCATAACAGCTTTTGCAAGGAAGATTACTGAGTTGCTACGCTTCCTGTGGGGATATATATACCCCGTGCTGACGTCAGATCCGTCTCCAACTGCTAGCACGCGGATACTATCCCATTCGTTCTGAGTCCATCTGTCTACACTAAGGAAAAGGAGATTATCAGGTAAGTAATCTCAACATTTACATTGGGGGGGAAAAAAAATCAGTAGAACTAGTGGTCACGATTTGAAGCTCCAGGGAGGAAGAATCAGAACCTATGTTAGGAAGGATTTCTTTCCGGAGAGGGTGGTGGATGCCTGGAATGTCCTCCCAGAGGAAGTGGTGAAGACTTAAACTGTGAAGTATTTCAAAGGGGCATGGGATAAAACACTGTGGCTCCATAAAGGCTAGAGGATGGGAATGAAGAGAAGAGCCATGGGGGGGTGGATTACTGGAGTGGAGGCTACTACCTGGTGATTACTACCCTTACTCAATAAGCCTTTGCACGGTTAATGCAACTCCAACTTTGCTCTCTGCTTCAACGGCAAGGGGAAATGTGGAAAAGAGGATTTGCATTCAGATAACAACCAGCAAGGACTGAAAGTCACAATCTGGGTAAACAAATAAGAGTGGGTTAGCTTGCTGCTTATGGCGGTTAGTACCCTAAACCAATTAAGCCTGATTCATCACTTTGAATGCATATACAGCGTTGCTCTCTGCTTCAACAGCAAGGGGGAAATGTGGAAAACATGATTTACATTCAGACAACATTCAACAAGGCATTGATCTGTACAGACTGGGTAAACAAGCATCGGGGTAACTTGCTTGATGCAGCGGTTACTCCCCTTAACCATTAAGCCTTATGATCACCTTTTGATGCAACTCCAACATTACTCTCTGCATCAATGACAGGGGATGGCAGGAAATTTGAATCAGTTACCACAAGGGCCCTGAACTTGGTGGTTGATGAAACAGATAAGTATTGGAAAATAAGTGTGGGAGTTTGCTGGGCAGACTAGATAGGCCGATTGGTCTTTTTCTGCCGTCATTTCTGTTTCTATGTTTATTTATCAATTAATGAAGCAGCCTGTTGAACCTTTAGCAACAACTTCTCTTAGGTTCTTGTCATGGAAAGTAGTTTTCCTGTTAGCAGTGACTTCGGTTTGAAGAGTTGGTGAACTCCAAGCTCTTGTTCATTATTTGCCATTTATGCAATTCTTCCACAATAGGGTGGTGCTCTGCACTCACTCAGTCTTCTGAAGGTGCTTTCTACTTTCCATATCAGTCTGCATGTTGCCTTCCTTCTTTCTGCAACTACGTGCACATGAAGGTGAGAAGACCCTTCGTGTTAGATTGCATAAGAGCTGTAGCCTACTACGAGAATGTTGGTGTTTGAGATAGTTGTGGGTGGATCCTTGGGCCGGTGGCAGATGACCCCACCCCCGGGGGAAGATCCTGAGAGGGACCACCGGTCAGGCTCAGAGTATGGAGACAGACACACACACTAGTTCTTTTATTTAGACAGTATGTGGAACCACCAGAGGTGGCTGTAGTCCCTCAGATACTGGAACAGCGATCCTGGATAACTGAGCTGTAGAGAAACTGAATATAGTGAGTAGGCAGGGATTGCAGAATTCAGGAACAGAACCTTGATGGTAACTCTCACACAGTCTCTAATAAGCAGCCCAGGAGCTGGAAAGAAGTAGGCCCTCGAGGAGCGAGTACCTGGTTCCAGGGAACGCGCTGAGAGAGATGGTGACTCACTGGTGTGGTAGGCAGTGATGACTTCCTGGCAGAAGTGGTATTTAGTAGCAAGTCTGGGAACGTGGGCCCTCGAGAAGCGAGTAACTGTTCCAGACTGTGACCTGAAAGGCAAAGAGAGAATGAGGCCCCCGAGGAGCGGGTACCCCTGGTAAGTCTGAGGAGGCAGAGTAGCTATGAGCATTTATTTATCTATCTACTTTTAATATACCGGTGTTCGTGTGGCACATCACGCCGGTTTACAATAAAACTTGAGAGGAGGAAAATTACAAAAAACAGGGAGAGGGTAAGGGAGCAGGTGTGAAAAGAGGGGCGGGAGTGGTGGGGATAGATAGGAGGAATGTATAGAAGCTGAGAAAGTAGAGGAGAGTAACTAAAAATGTGGAGGAGGTATTTATAGGGGGAGATATTTACAGCAGAATGACTGCAGAGGTGTGAAAGTTTAGAACAGGTTATACAATATAACTTATTTACAGCAGGTTATACATTATATCTTATTTACAACAGGGCGAACGATACAATTGGCTTATGGCAAGCTATTAGGTAGCATGCTGGAGGTGGATCCATGGACGCGTACAAGTATTGTGGTAGGGGGGGTGTCTTGGGGGTTGGTTTCGGGGGGGGGGGGATTGACTACAGGGGGTTGGTTTCAGGGTAGGCTTGTCTGAAAAGCCAGGTCTTGATGCCTTTTTTGAAATTGGGCAGGGATGGCTCAAGATGGAGGTGTGTGGGGAGGGAGTTCCAGAGGGCAGGGCCTGCGATGGTGAAAGCTCTTTCCCTGGTGGTGGAGAGGTGTGCTGTCTTGAGGGTGGGTGTGTGAAGGGTGCCTGCAAGAATGGATCTTGTGGGGCGATGGGAAATGTGAAAGTGGGGCATTTCCTTAAGCCAGGCAGAGTTGCTTTTGTAGAGAATGTTGTGAAGTATGGTTAAAGTTTTATATTTGGTGCAGAAATGGATGAGCAGCCAATGCAAATCTACAAGAATGGGTGTAATATGCTCTCTTTTGCGTGTGTTAGTTAGGATTCTTGCCATGGCATTCTGTAATGTTTGTAGCGGTTTGGTGGAGTATGGGAGGTCTAGCAACAGGGCGTTGCTGTAGTCCACTTTGGACTGCAGGACTAAACGGAAGTCTTGTGTATGGAGTAGTGGTTTGAGCTTTTTAAGGATCTGGAGTTTGTAGAAACCCGCTGTAAGCAGGGGCTTGATGTGTGGCTTGAAGTTGAGGTGTTGGTCGAGGGTGACTCCCAGGTCTCTTACGGAGGGGGGTAGGGCATGGGTAATGGTGGAAAGGGGGGATGTGGAGGAGGAGGCGTGTTCAGGTTGCTTGGATATGAGGAGTAATTCGGTTTTGGTTGCATTAAGTGCAAGGTGTAGATTGGCTAATAGGGAGTTGATGCTGACTAGGCAGGATTTATTTATTTATTTGAGGTTTTTCTATACCGGCATTGGCGATGGGAATCGCATCATGCCGGTTTACAATTAACAAGGTGTGACAAAGGAAAATTAGAACATTAACAGGTGCTAAAGAAAAAAAGTTACATTAAAACAGGGACATAATACAACTTGGAACAGTGAAATAGGCGATAGTAAATTAACAGTAAAAAATAAAACCTGCCAATTTAAAAGAGATTGTAAAATTAAGGAATTGGCAAAGATGTTGATTACTCTGATGGGTGGTCTGAGTTAATTGAGGTGAATTAAGGTTCAGTTAGTGTCTGGAAAGGCTTTCATAAATAACCAGATTTTAAGTCTTTTTCTAAATGTTGGAAGGCTGGGTTCCTGTCTCAGTTCTAGTGGGATGAAGTTCCACAAAGTCTGTCCTGCTGAGGAGAATGCCCTGTCTCTGAGGATTCCCAGAAAAGGATGGTTTTGTGATGGGTTTTTTGGATGGTCCTGCTGAGGAGAATGCCCTGTCTCTGAGGATTCCCAGAAAAGGTTGGTTTCGTTGAGCATTTTTTGGATGGGGATGAGAATTTGCACATTGTCAGCATATAAGAAAAAGTCCAGGCCTAGGTCCGAGAGTAGGTTGCAGAGGGGGAGGAGGTAGATATTGAATAGGGTGGAGGATAGGGAAGATCCCTGGGGGACACCTTGCATGAGGGGCATGTGAGCAGATTCAAAGTATTCAAGTTTTATAAGGTATTCTCTGTAAGGTAAGAGGCGAACCAGTCTAGTGCTGTGTCGGCAATGCCTATCTCTGCCAAGCGGGCGAGAAGGATATGATGATTGACAGTGTCAAAGACTGCCGATATATCCAGTAAGGCAAGTAGGAAAGAGTTTCCTTGGTCTAAACCAATAAGTATGGTGTCAGTGATAGCTAAAAGGAGGTTCTCGGTGTTTCGGCCTTTCCGGAATCCAAATTGTGATGGGTGCAGGAGGTTGTGTTCCTCGAGGTAGTCGGTGAGCTGGGTATTGGGGATGGGCCGCTGGGTATTGGAGATGGGCCGCTAACTTGCAGGATCGGAGGGATCCATGGTGGGTTTTTTAAGGAGAGGCTTCACAACGGCTAGTTTGAGGGGATCTGGGACTTTGCCGAAGGTGAGAGAGCAATTGATGATATCAGCCAAGGGTTTGGCGATGGTGGTGGGAATGGTGAGGAGGATTTTGGAGGGGATTGCGTCTGCGAAATGTGTGGCCGGTTTCATCTTTTTGAGGATGGACTCAATTTCAAGGATTGATGTGAAGTCAAAGGTTCTGATGCTGGTGCTACTGTGATTTGGTGTGGGGGAGGGGGTTGTGGGGGAAGCGTAGGAGGATGCTGGTTATTTTATGTTGGAAGTATTTAGCAAGCTCCTCGCATCTATCCTTGGAGTGTTCTTCGTGGGTGGTGGGGGTGGGGGGACTTTGTGAGGTCTGCGACGTAAGAAAAGAGGGCGTTGGCGTTGAATTGTAGGTTGTGAATTTTTGATGCATGGAAGTCCCTTTTGGCATTGATGGTGGCTTGACGGTAGCCGTACAGTGATTGTTTATACACTGTTTTGTGTTGGGGGGTGGGTTGGCGGCGCCACAGGCGTTCTTTTGACCTAAGGTCCTGCTTTAATTTTTGTAGTTTGTTAGTGTACCAAGGTTTTTTTTTTGTTCTGTAGGAGGGGGATTTCTTTATGGATCATGGGGCAGAGTTCATTGGCTATGGATTTGGTGATGTGATTCCAAGAGATCTTATGCTTGCAGCATAAGAAAACCATTCCCTTGTAATCCAACTCCTTGCTAACTCGATTAGTTAGCGATTTCAGAGACCTTAAATATCCGGTGGAAATGACATAACCTCAGTGGGACACCCCTGAGGTTCATAAGAACATAAGAAAATGCCATACTGGGTCAGACCAAAGGTCCATCAAGCCCAGCATCCTGTTTTCAACAGTGGCCAATCCAGGCCATAAGAACCTGGCAAGTACCCAAAAACTAAGTCTATTCCATGTTACCATTGCTAATGGCAGTGGCTATTCTCTAAGTGAACTTAATAGCAGGTAATGGACTTCTCCTCCAAGAACTTATCCAATCCTTTTTTAAACACAGCTATACTAACTGCACTAACCACATCCTCTGGCAACGAATTCCAGAGTTTAATTGTGCGTTGAGTAAAAAAAGAACTTTCTCCGATTAGTTTTAAATGTGTCCCATGCTAACTTCATGGAGTGCCCCCTAGTCTTTCTACTATCTGAAAGAGTAAATAACAGATTCACATCTACCCGTTCTAGACCTCTCATGATTTTAAACACCTCTATCATATCCCCCCTCAGTCGTCTCTTCTCCACTGCTGGTACTTGAGTCGGAGCCGCGCCACGCGTGCACCTTTAGGCTGCTGGGAAACATGGCGGAGTGCGGCGTCTAGCTGGTCTGGGGACGCCGGAGGAGAATGGCACCATGCCGCGGCAGCCAAACTTCCAACAGGCAAAGAGGGAGTCGCCAAAGAGGTAAAGTGGGTGTAGTGGAGACGTCAGGCAGCGACGGTCGCAACAGAGAAGAATTCTGCCACCTCAAACTTCTTGTTTTATACAACCCTAACAGACTTGAAGTAGTGGTTGCAAAACAAATCTTGTCCAACTACTTAGTGGAATGCATTCAGCACCTCTACTGTTCAGCATATCAGATGCTGTCAAAGCTCAACTGAGAGTTATGGCCTCTTCTGTTGCCCATTTGTGAGAAGTACTCTGTGATCTGCAAAACTGCAACATGGTCATCTGTTTATACCCTTACATATTACTGTCTGGACATTTGTCAAGAACTGACTATAAATTTGGAAAAGCAGTTTTGTTCAGCCTGTTCTCACAGGACAAGCAGGATGGTAGTCCTAACATAAGGGTGACATCAGGCTGGAGCCCAAATCACGGAACACTTTTGTCAAAGTTTCTAGAACTTTGACTGGCACCACTGAGCATGCCCAGCATGGTACCAACCCTGCATCCAGCAGGGGGGGGGTCCCCTTTCAGTCTTTTTTTTTTTTTTTTTCCCACGCAGCTTTTGCCACACAAAGATAGGAGCTCTTCCACTGTTTCCTGCCAGGAAAATATTCTTCAGGAAAAAGTTCGTTTTTCAAAGATTTTCATCCCAGCTGGGGTCCCCCTTGTATACCGTCTATATCCGTGCCCGTTTGTAAGTTTTACTACCTTTTCGGTCGGTTACCATCTGTTCCAACTTTTAGGCCCGGAGGTCACCGACCGCGCTGTGGCCTAAATCTTCGGCAACGTTGGCGACTGGTTTTCGTAGGTGCCTGGACTGTCTGAGGACAATGTCCATCACCGACCCTTACCAGGTTTGTGTGTTGTGCTTGGGCCCTACCCATGATGTAGATTCATGTACCAACTGCGCCCAAATGACTCCTAAAGGGTGTCGCGCACATTTGGAAAAGATGGCTTTATTGTTCCATTCCAGTCAGGTTTCCTCATCAAAAGCGTCAGTCATCGACACTGTCGCCATCCAAGTCCAGTCATTGGTTGGATACAGATTACTCTCGACCTGCATCAAGGACTTCGGTTTCTGCTTCTTCGGCGCCGTACACCAGTAAGGGAGACCATAAGGAAAGGCATCGCCATTGGCATCGCAATCCCTTACCATCTGATCCGTGCGGACCGGTGGCTTCCACTTCTACTTCCAAGGAGCTACCAAGGAAGAAGGCCCATGCCGAGGAGCCCCAAACCTCTGTGCCAGCTTCACAGAGGGGTCCCTTGCCTTCGGGAGAGGCACCGACCGATGCTCCACCTACACCGGTGGTTCCGGCAGTGCCCATCCAGCTTCACACTCCGGTCCTGGCATTAACGCCAGCGTTCCGAGAGGAACTGAACCAGATGGTTCAGGAGGTGGTGGTGCAAGCTCTCCACGGATACCCGATTTTCCATCGGCACAGATACCATCTCAGATTCAGACGCGGAACCGATGCCACTGATGCTTGCACCAATGCTGGACATGATTGATGCCCTCATCGGTGCTTTGCCTTCGGCACCAAGGAAAACACGTTGCCTCAGCCCTTCGATGCCCATTCCCTCTCTTCAAATGAGGGTGAATCGCTGATGCCAGACCCGGTGCCTGGCCCTTCTGGAGTGTTACCACTGAGGAGGCCATAGAGTCCTTCTGCACCACTTTTGCCACCAATGCCCCATCGACCTCTACCGATGCAGACACCGGTGCCACCCATACAGCCACCGGGCCCTTCGGTGCCTCAACCTTCTCCAGCTGGGGAAAGTCCATTTTTGCCCTCTGGAGAACTGTTGGGTGCTGGGCATCAGCATTATCATCCTTGGTCTGATGACTCTTCGATTCCCAAGACACAGGAGATATTCCATCAGAGCCTTCTCCTCCTGATGAGAGAAGAAAGTCTCCTCCAGAGGACCTTTTTTTTTTTTTTTTTTTTCCATCAAAGCGATGTCCGAGTCTATTCCATTTACACTCCAGGCAAAAAATGTTAGAAGTCCTTCAGTTTGTTGATGCACCGAAGGAGGTAATGTCCATACCTGTCCATGAGGTCCTCCTTGACCTTCAACGCAATTGGGAACATCCAGGGACAGTCCCTGCAGTAAACCATAAGACTGATTCTACATATCTGGTCCAAGCAGCACCTGGATTCCAGAAGGTTCAACTTTCCCACCATTCAGTGGTGGTCGAGTCTGCCCAGAAAAAAGCCAGAAGACCAACTTACTCATCCACACCTCCAAGAAATGAGCAGAAATTCCTTGACTCTTTTGGGCGTAGGGTCTTCCATGGAGCCATGCTAATCTCCCATATTGCAGCTTACCAGCTTTACATCTCGCAATACAACAGAAACCCTTTCAAACAGCTCCAGGATCTTTCTGATACTCTTCCTGACCAGTTCAATGTAATTCTAAAGAAAGGTCTGGATGCTGGTAAACATGAGTTGTGCTCGGCTTATGACATCTTCGACACAGCCACCAGGGTGTCAGCAGCTGGAATAAGTGCTCTGAGATGGGCCTGGCTCAAGTCTTCGGATCTGCGTTCAGAGGCTCAAGAGAGGTTAGCTGACCTCCCCTGTATGGGAGATAACCTTTTTCGGTGAGAAAATTCAGTAGACTGTTGCTCAACTTAAAGACCATAAAGAAATGCTACGGCAACTCAGCTGGGCACATGGACTTCTCCACTTCTAAACGCCTATTCCGTAAGGAGGCTGAGCGAACCACCTTTAAGGCATGCAGATACTACCCACCTCAGACTCTCTCGCCCATATCAGAAGCCTCAAACTCGCCAGCCTAGGCCCCAGAAGACGGAGCCTCCTCCACAGCCTGTCAGTCGTCTGGTTTTAGACTGCCCAATAGAGCAAATGTCTGCCCCTCCCGCAATTACCAGTGGGCGGCCATCTCATCTGGCACACGGTCACCACAGACAAGTGGGTCCTGTTGGTAATAGCTCAAGGTTACCATGTCAACTTCCTGTCCATTCCGTCTGACTCCCGCCTCATCAGACGTGGAGTTCCGCCGACCACTCTCCACTTCTAGAGGAGGAAACAAATTCCCTCCAAGCCAATGCCATAGAACAAGTTCCTTCTCCACAAAAGGGAAAAGGCTTCTATTCCCGGTACCTAATACCAAAAAAGTCTGTAGGCATTCGTCAGATATTAGATCTTTGGGCCTTGAACAAGTATTTACGAAAGGAAAAGTTCAGGATGGTAACCTTGGGCTCTCTACTCTCTCTGATGCAACAGGGGGATTGGCTTTGCTCTCTAGATCTAAGACGCGTACATGCACATAGCAATTACCCCGTCTCACAGGAAATACCTCTGGTTCCTAGTCGGAAACAAGCACTTCCAGTACAGTGCTTCCGTTCAGCCTGGCATCGGCCCCTCGTGTCTTCACGAAATGCCTGGCAGTAGAAACCGCATACTTAAGGTGACTGTGCACTCACGTCTATCCCTATCTAGACGACTGGTTACTGAGGGCTCAGTCGGCAGAGGCGGTGCTTCAATCCCTGCAGCTAACTTTGCAACTAATACTGTTCTTGGGATTTCTAGTGAACTATCAAAATCCAGTCGGACTCTGTCCCAATCCCTCTCCTTCATTGGAGCGAATCTAGACACTATCCAAGCAAAGGCGTTTCTTCCCAGGGACCGAGCTCATATGCTTGCAGTGCTTGCGCACACTATACAGTCTCACCGAATCACGACTGCTCGTCGTATTCTCATCTTGCTGGGCCACATGACGTCCTCGGTCCATGTTACACTGATGGCTCGACTCGCCATGCGAGTAACGCAGTGGACCTTAAAATTCCAGTGGTCTCAGGCCCACCAGCCAATGTCCGACACTGTCCAAATCACCAGGCAGCTTAGTCTCTCACTAGTGTGGTGGGTCCAGGAATCCAACCTGTTCATGGGATTACCCTTCCAAGCTCCAGAGCCTTAGATTATTCTGGCTACAGATGCTTCCACCCTGGGTTGGGGGAGCACATGTCCACAACCTACAGACTCAGGGAACCTGAGAGCAACTTACCTGGTGGGCGTGGACAATGTACTAGCGGACAAACTCAGTCTCAAATTTCAACCCCACGAGTGGTCCCTGAACCCTGCCGTGGCAGAACATATTCCATAAGTGGGGGCATCCAACGATCTCTTTGCGTCGATCCACAATCACAAAGTGGACAACTACTGCTCCCTATGTCGCAGTCCCAGGACTCCACCAAGGGATGCGTTCGCTATCTCTTGGACAACAGGTCTCCTGTATACCTATCCCCCGCTTCCACTAATAGGCAAGACTCTCGTGAAGCTACGTCGAGACAAGGGTCTCATGATTCTCATAACCCCATACTGGCCATGGCAGGTGTGGTTTCCCATCCTTTGCGACCTCTCCGTCTGCCCGCAGATTCGTCTGGGCGCAGATCCATCACTGATCTCTCAGAACGCCGGGTGCCTCAGACATCCAAACCTCCAGGCTCTTGTGCTGACAGCATGGATGTTGAAAGGCTAGTTTTGTGGCCTCTCAGACTCTGTATCCCAGGTCTTAGTAGCTTCATGAAAGCCTTCCACTAGAAGATCTTATCATTCTAAATGGAAACTGTTTTCGTTGTGGTGCACATCAAAGGAGTTAGATCCCTTTACCTGCCCCACAACGAAGTTTCTGGACTACCTCTGGCACCTCTGAGTCTGGTCTCCAAACTTCCTCCATTAGAGTTCATGTCAGTTCAATGGCCACCTTCCATAAGGGTATAAGTAATGTTTCTATTTCAACACAGCCCTTAGTGCGCTTTATGAAGAGTTTGCTTCACCTCAAGCCCCCTTTCCGTCCCTCTGCCCCTGCTTGGGACCTTAATGTGGTATTAGCGTGACTCATGAAACCTCAGTTTGAGCCTCTGCACTCCTGCGAGTTACGGCATCTCACTTGGAAGGTGCTCTTCCTTCTTGCTTTGTCTGCTCGCAGGATCAGCGAGCTGCAGGCGCTGGTTACTTACCCACCTTACACGAAATTCCTTCATGATCGAATGGTCCTTCGCACTCATCCTAAACTTCTACCGAAAGTAGTCTGAGTTCCATTTAAATCAATCCATAATTTTGCCGACTTTCTTTCCAAAACCCCACTCAATCCAGGTGAGCGGGCTCTGCATTCCTTGGATTGCAAGCGTGCGCTAGCCTTTTATTTGGAACGCACTGCAGGCCATAGGAAGTCCACCCAGCTATTTGTCTCCTTTGATAAAATTAAACTGGGAATCCTGGTGGGGAAGCAGACCCTGTCCTCCCGGCTGGCGGACTGTATTTCCTTCTGCTACCAGCAAGCAGGCCTTCTGCTCCAGGGATGCGTTAAAGCGCACTCCATTAGAGCAATGGCAACATCTGTAGCACATCGTCTGTCTGTACCTCTTGCTGACATCTGCAGGGCTGCTACATGGAGTTCTCTCCATACGTTTGCAGCTCTTTATTGCCTGGACAAGGCTGGCAACCAAGACTCTCTTTGGCCAGTCTGTTCTATGCAATCTGTTCTCAGTTTAATACCCAACTTCCTTCCAACAGTCTGCTGGGAATTTCAGGCTGCCCTCTTATCCAAAATCACCCCTGTTGTTGTGCCTGTTGCATGTCTTTGGGTGCTTTTGGTATATTGCTCGGGCATCCTCAGCCCGCTATTCACCCATATGTGAGGACTACCATCCTGCTTGTCCTGTGAGAAAGCAGAGTTGCTTACCTGTAACAGGTGTTCTCACGGGACAGCAGGATGTTAGGCCTCGCGAAACCCACTCGCCACCCCGCGGAGTTGGGTACACTTGTGATTTATTTTATTCTTCGAACATACTTTTTACTGTACACGAGACTGAAGGGGGACCCCCTGCTGGATGCAGGGTTGGTACCATGCTGGGCATGCTTAGTCAGAAACTTTGACAAAAGTATTCTGTGATTAGGCTCCATTCTGATGTCACCCATATGTGAGGACTAACATCCTGCTGTCCTGTGAGAACACCTGTTACAGGTAAGCAACTCTGCTTTCTCGCAGTAGTCTACTCTCCATGGTAGATTCTGGATTGTTTACTCATTTAAACACTCCGCTGCATCCCTCGGCTCTTGACTCCCCACTTGTTATAGTAATTGTCTGCTTATTGACCGAAAAAGCAAGCTTGCTTTCTTTAAATAGTGTTTTCTGTAGATAGGATGAATTAGCCTTGGTAAATACCCACTCCACCTCCCTGGAGAGTCAACTTCCTGGCTAGGTTTAGCTTTGATTAAGGTGCTCATGAGGCAATGCCCATGGAGGAACTCTAGCACATGCTCAGTAAAACTAGAATCTCTACTAGCTAGGAGAGACTCATCCATTTGCTGCTGCCTGTTGATGTCACCTATGAGTCATGGCTAATTCATCCTGTTTTCTAGGGAAAACACCATTTATGGTAAGCAGACTTGTTTTCTGCTCCACTCATTTTATAGACCTCTATTATATCTCCCCTCAGCTATCTGTTCTCCAAGCTGAAGAGCCCTAACCTCTTTAGCCTTTCCTCATAGGGGACTCATTCCATCCCCTTTATCATTTTTGTTGCTCTTCTCTGTACCTTTTTTTTTTTTTTTAATTCTGCTGTATCTCGAGTTGTAACTAGAATTGCACACAATACTCAGTGTGATTGCACAATGGAGTAATGCAGAGGCATTGATATTCCCTGCTTTCTTCTCCCCTCCTTTCCTAATAATTAGCATTTTATTTGCTTTCTTGGCAACTGCCAGACATGGAGCACAGGATGTCACCATTAGCCACAATGGTATCTAAATAATGTTGGCAAATGGTTGGGTGGTGACTCCCAGAGTGGAATCTTGCATTGTGTAGCTAAAATTTAGTTGCTTTTCCTCACATGCATCACTTTGCACATGTCCACATGAAATGTCATCTTCCATTTCAATACTCAGTCTTGTAAAGCCCTCTTGAAAATTCTCACAATCTTCTTGTGGTTTCACAACTTAGAATGATTTTGTATCAACAAATTTGATCTCCTCACTCATTTCCATTTCTAGGTCATTTATACACCTCAAAAAACAAAGGTTGGCATGCTACTATTCACCTTTCTCCGTTAAGAAAATTGACCATTTAGTCTTACTCTTATTTTCTATCTTTTAGCCAGTTCTCAATCCACAATAACATTGCCTTCTATTCCATGACTTTTTTTTTTAAACTTCTTCAGGAGTCTCTCATGACCTACTTTGCCAAATACTTTCTGAAAATCCAGATAACACTGTCAACTGGCTATATACATGTTTATTCACGCCTTAAATGTAGGAAGTTGGTAAGTCACTTCCCCTGGCTAAATCTGGCTTTGTCCCATTTAAACTATGACTATATGTTAAGTATTTTTTTTTCTTTAATAGTTTCACCCATTTTTCTCAGCACTGATTTTAAGGTTCATTGGTTTGTAGCTTCTGGGTTACCATTGATGTTATGTTGGCCACCCTCCAATCTTCAGGTGCTGTGGCTGATTTTAATGATAGTTTACAGATTACTAATAGTAGGTCTGCAGTTTTTTAAAAAGTTTTTTCAGCACTCTGGAATGTATACCATCTGGTCCAGTTGATTTGTTACTCTTTAGTGTGTCAATTTGCCTTCTTATATTTTCCAGATTCACTGAAATTTGCTTCAATTTCTCTGAATTGTTACCGTTAAATATAATTTCTGAATCTGCCTTACATCTTCCTCTGTAAAGACCGAAGCAATAAATTCATTTAGTCTCTCTGTTATGGCCTTGTCTTCCCTTAGTGCCCCATTTTAGAACCCTTGATCTAATGGTCCAACTGACTTCCTCGCAGGCTTTCTGCTTCAGATGTACCTGAAAGACATTTTACTCCCACCACAATCTTCTTTTCAAATTCTCTTTGCCTTCCTTATCAGTGCTTTGCATCTAACTTGCCAGTGTTTTACTGTTCCTGTATCTTCTTTTAAGTTGTTCTGGCTAGAATAGCTTCTCACCCCACCTTTTAACCATGCTGGCAGTTTGGCTGCCTTTTCACTTTTTTTTTAATGTGTAAATTGTTCTTTTGAGGTAGAGCCATGCTATGACTGTGTTTGTAGAGAGATTCCACAGAGTTGATCACAGCCTTTAAAGAAGGCAGTACTCTAAATCCTTCTGTTCAAAATGATGTGGAGAATTAATATAACAGCTAGAAGTAAAACCAAATTTCCATTCTATTTGGCATATGAGCTCTAGTGAGGGCTCTGCTTTCTAGGTGGCATTTTTTTTTTCTGAAGGTGATTGATCTTTATGGTTGAATTCAATATGGCAAAATGGTTTCAATCTTTGTAGACACTGCTTATTATGGAGGCAATCTGTCTTTTGGATTTTGAAGGGTTAGGGCATCTAGTAGCTCTATATGAGGACGAAAATAGTCAATGCCTGTGATAGCTGGAAGCCCTGAAATTAGTACTGAGAAACTTTTGGATCATAAGAATTTTTTTTACAACTTTAAAAAAAAACAAACAAAATTTTGTTTTTCTCTCTCAAAAGACAAAAGATTGAAGTTTGCACAGACAACTGCAACAGGCCAAATACTTCAAATGCATATGCAGTGGGTAAGTTCTTTTTTTTTTTTTTTAAATGGTTAAACATTTTTATTTAAACTAAAATAGCATCTGATACTCTTATTCTTTGTATATAAACAATGTCTTCAGCAAGGCAGCATCCTTGCTGAAGACATTGGTTTGTATATAAAGAATAAGGGTGACATGCTATTTTAATTGTTTGGATTGTTCTTTTATGCATGTTTTGCAAGACTATTGTAAACATTTTTTATTGACATTTTCTCAACAGTATAGATAAAGCATCAATAATAAATTAGCCATCCATTTTACTAGTATTCAGACAACACCAAACAACTCCAAAAAGTGACCTTGCACAGACAAGACAGGAGCAGTCTACCATTTCAAAAAATAAGAATATCACTCTCCTCCACAGTATACCACCCTGCTTCCTCCATGGAGTGACTGGATGTGTGCAAATATCTTTTCATTTGAGCAACAATTTATTTAAACACACAATTTTTTAGTGCCAGTATTAGCATTGCATTTCTGTATATAGTACAAAGAAAATAAGTATCTTAGTGGCAATGTAAAACTTATGAGCAATCCATGCGCTGAGCTTGGAGGGTGCACACCACCTTATGATACCGCAGCATGACGTGGCTTTGACAGTTTTTTGTAATACCTCTGGAAATGAATGAGGTCCAGATTTGACAAAATGTAGCATAGTCTTTGGAAGATCTGTAAATAGCTCTTTGATTCTCCATTTAAACTGCTTCTACAATTTAGCTCTTAACAAGCAGATGGGTGGGGGGGGGGGGGTCTTCCTTTAACCAATTAAAGTATATACTTCTTAACTAACAGATGTATGCCAACCAAAAATAATTTATACCTCCTAATAAGTATGTTTATCCAAGTAATTTTATACAAAGTTTAGGAGAGAATACCACATTTTTATCTGTAATTATAGCTAAATATTAAATCACTTTCTTCCTAAACAATTGTATATGTGGGCTTTCCCACAAACAGTGAAACAAAGTACCTTTAGCTTTGCATTTTAGACAGTTATCAAAAGCAATATGTGCTATTTGTTTCACTCTAGTGAGTGAAACCATAAGTCTATGCTTAATTTGATTAATAAATAGCTTTAATAAAGCCAATATTTATTTGCCAAATCTTTAATTTCCCTCTAGCCCCATACATCTGCAACCACTGCCAAAATAGGAGAGTAAATCTGGGACATGGAAATGGCATTTTATCCTACTAGTTACAGAAAGTCAAATTTAGTAGCAATATAAGATGCAATTAAGGCATTACCTTAATGTAAGTCCATAAAATCCTTCCTGGTAAATCCCTTCGCCTTAATTTTCGAAGGAATCCATAGTGATAGAATTTTGCTTATTAAATCTCCAATTTATAAGATACCTTTATCCTCCAGCTTTTTATAACAAGGATATAATGATGTAGTGGGGGAAAGAAGTATTCCCTAAAATTGGTAACAAAGGGGAGACATTTACCGATATGCCAGTACTTTGTCTCAAATATTTCCAAGCTCCTCTCATAGAATTAACTAGCACATGAGAAGCAACATTGTAAGGAAACTGAGCTTTGGGAGCATGTAATACATATCTCAGATTTAAGGGACAAACTACCGTATTTTCTTTTCAATTTCTATATCAACAAACTGACTGGTCCCACCCAGCCAATCTGATAGAGGACCAAATAATGCTGCCATATTATAAAATTTAAAATTAGGAAAATATAACCCTCCTAAAAGTGGGAGCATCAATCACCTTAGACATAACCCAAGTTTTTTTTTTTTTTATCGTCTCTCAAATTTTGGGTAAGAATTCTGGACAGTGAAATTTTAAAATGTGACAGTAAAGATCTGAATTTTGAGTTTTTCTTAAAATATGGTTTTACAGTTGAAATTCAGCAAGCAAATTTTAATGCTTTTGTTCAAAAGAATGCAGTGTTGTGTTGAGAGAGAACTAACCATCTGAACTTCTGAGGGGGATGGGTAGTTGAGTGAGACTAGGTTTTGTTTTTATTTGAGTTTAGAATTTTTTGACACTTAGCAGAACTCAGTGCTGCACATATCTATTAGTGCTAGAGAAATTAGTACATTTTAAAGTCTACTTTAATGAATATAGTTTTTATAATTTGCTACGGTTTTTTTTCAGCTACTAAATTTCACCATGCACAGTAAAATATTGTGATACAGTACTGTTAAACTTGTCTTGATGTGTCTCTCCTACTTTGTATACTTCATAGATTCAGAAGATCTACTGAGCTGTGGTTCAAAAGAAAAGGATACCACTTTCTGTAATTCAAAGGTAATTCAGAGTTCCTTGTACATACCCAGATCAGTCCAGACTCCTAGGTTTTGCCTCCCTTCCAGCAGATGGCGACAAAGTTTTCACAGCCACTGGCACATAACCAGATGTAACACGTGCAGTCCTCCAGGATTTCTTTGTCTCCAGCAAATGGAGGTGGAAAACTTGCAGTTCTGAACCTTGGGGGGGGGGGGGAGGAGGAGGAAACCACAATTTTCCTAGTTCATTCTCCTTTGGTCTCTCCCTGGAGGTTGCCAGGTCCTGGTGTAACCATCCCCTCCTGGTTGTAGAGTTACACGAGCAGAGGTTGGGGACCCTAACTTGCTCTTTGGACTACTTTGGAGGTGAAAGCTGGCAGTCCAGTTCCCTTACCTTCTTGGAGCTCATAAGAAGCCTGAACTTTCTTTCAGATAAGCCTGTTCTGTTTTTGTTATCGCTGCTGTGTAAAGTTTTATATAAAAAAAAAAGGAAAGAACTTAGAGCAGGGAAAGGCAGTGGCTAGCCTTGGTCCCTGTTCTCCCCAGTGCTGGCAATGCAGGGAGGTAGCTTGAAGTTTGATTCTTCTCCGGCTCTCCTGGTGGTCTGTTTTCAGCCAGCTCGAGCTTGCTGCGTGGTTGACACGGCACTCAGCGATACAGCTGGAAGTGTGTTGTGCTGAGTGTGGGGAACTTTCCGCCCGCCTCTCCCAGGCTGAGTGCTGTTCCTGGTGCCTCCCTGGAGGGGAGAGCACAACGGGAGGGGCTGGAACAAGATCTCTGGTGCGGCGCCGGTTTTGGGGGGCTGAAAACGGCACGGCAGAGGATCCGTTCCCGTTGAGCAAGGGAACGGTGGCCATGTTGAAAACCTTTACAGCTCAAATGCAGAAGGGAGAGGGGATCTATCACTGGCCGAAATTAGCTCTGCTGAGGCCTGGGTGGGCCTTGCAGAATGGTTGGAGCATGAGTCTGGTTCTCTGGCAGAGGATTCAGACACTCTGGCCCCTTTTTCTCCAGAGTTGGTTTTGTTAATGCATCAGGCATTTTTGGTGCACTAGGCGGCGGCCCACCCCTCTCACAAGCGCAGGTCAACGGGATCCCTACCCAGTAAGAGCTAAGGGGCCACGAGGGTTCGCAGGATCCGTGCCCCTTCGATGCCGGCGGGGGGATGCAGGTGAGTGTTCCTCTGAGGATTTGGAGAAGGGTTTGTCCCTGGATGCTGGCTTGTCCGACTTGATCCAGAGCAGGGACCGGTTGAAGAGCAAAAGGTTTTCCCAGCTTTGGAAGGCAATGATCCTAAGTTGCTTTGTCTCTTTCAGAGGGAAGAGCTGAGACCCTTCATTCTGCATGTCTTGCCGGAGCTGGGCATTGCGGTTTCTCAAGGGAATACGGATCCGGTGGATGTAGATCCGGTTATGGTGGGCTTGTGGGGTCCGGCCAAGACATTCCCTTTTCATAGCTCTGTTAAGCAGTTTGTGGACAGGGAGTAGAACACTCAGGAGACTGTCATTAAGGTGAGTAGGGCTACGGATAAGCTGTATCCGCTGCCCGAGGGCACTTTGGAGCTCTTACAAGTTCTGAAGGTGAATGCTGCGGTCTCTGTCACGAAAAGGACAACCATTCCCATGGCCGGGGCAGTGGAGCTGAAGGATGTATAGGATAAGCTGAAGATCCATCTTAAGATATTTGAGGTCTCTGTGCTGGGCATATAGGCAGTGGTTTGTAGTAACTTTATGCTTTGTGCATCACTGCAGTGGGTGCAGCAGTTGCAAGTGGATAGGCACTTATCTCCCGCAGAGTCGCAGCAGGTGGATTGTCTGGAGGTTGCGGTTGCTTATGGTGCAGATGTATGATATCATCCGTACTTCTTCCAGAACGATGATGTCAGCAGTCTTGGCTAGGAGGCTTCTTTGGTTGCGGAATTGGTCAGCGGATGCCTCATCAAAGGCACAGCTTGGTGCCTTGCCGTTCAAAGGCAAGCTCCTTTACATAAGAACATAAGAAATTGCCATGCTGGGTCAGACCTCTCATGATTTTAAAGATCTCCATCTTATCCCAGGACAAGCAGGATGCTAGTCCTCACATGTGGGTGACGTCACTGACGGAGCCCTGAAGCGGGAAGCTTTCTGTCAAAGTTTCTAGAAACTTTTGACTGGCCCTGTGAGGCCACTGAGCATGCCCAGCATGCTATGATATTCTCTGCCACAGGTGTCTCTCTTCAGTCTTCGTCTTTCCGCGCTGCAATTTGCATCGCGGGCATAGGAGCCGTTGAGAAATTTCTCAACAATTCTGACTGAAAAAGTCAATCAACCAGATATTCTCTCTCACATTTTTCTCAAAAAGGTTACTTTTACACCGGCTGGTGAGTACCTAAGTCTCAATTTTCAATTTTTCTCTAAAAATTTTTTCGCATAATTTTCATTCTTTGCCTCGACGGCCGTCGATCGCAATATGGCTACCGGTTTTAAAAAATGTCCGGTATGCGCACGAAAAATTTCCCTTACGGATCCGCATCTCGAGTGCGTCTTATGTCTCGGCGAAAATCACGACGTTAAAAACTGTCCGCAATGTGCCGAAATGACGCCGAAGACAAGAAAATGTAGACTGGAAAAAATGGAACATCTATTCCACCTCCAGTTAATGCCGTCGCCTTCCACTTCGAAGTCTCCGGCCGGAGTGAAGCAGCGGCTATTACTTAAAAAATCGATCGGGGGACCGTCGGGGGATCATTCATCGCCTTCGTCTACCTCGGCAAAATCCGGCGAATCTCAAAAACATAAACATCGACATCGAAGGTCGTCGACATCCGAATCCACATACTGGAGTCCGCCGACAGCAAAGCGGCCACGCTCAGACGATACCTCGGTGTCTGGGCCTCCTCCGATCTCGACACCGGAACCCCTACAGGGCCCTGCAGCGGTTCCAACGCCTCAGCCTTCGCCACCGCTTACAACTACTCTCACAGCAGTTGTAACGCCAGAATTATCTGAAATGATAAAACAAGCGATTTCACAGGCTTTAAGGGAACAATTAATTCCGACGACTTTGTCGATGCCGATGCTACAAGCATCGATGCCGGCAACATGGCCGATGCCGGTGGGACCACCGATGCTGGTGTCTACCATGACGCCGATGACTCTGAAAGAATCGACGTCGACACCAAGAATACTAACTTCGACGTAGACATCCATATATGCGCAGATACCGTCCACGACTTCGATATCGATGCCCATGTTACCTCCATCGAGTGCGAGACAATTCTCGATGTCGAGACAACCAACAGCACCATCGAGGACATCAACCATAGATGTCGAGGATGTTCAAGATGTACCTTCATTACATCATCTCCTCCATAAATACCAAGATGTACTTCACACAATGCCTAAAGAACAGGAGTTTTCAACTCATCCTACTGATGATCCACTGCCAGGTCCATCAGGGCTCCATCTGCCTCATAAAACCACAAAACCAAAGCATGTTTATGGACAGGAAGAAGAAGATTCCTGGGACAGTCAGGATACAGAATCTTCTGAGGACTTTGTCTGAACCCTCCCCTCCTGAACCAAGAAAGAAGTCCCCACCTGAAGACCTCTCTTTCTCCAACTTCATACAAGATATGGCAGACACTATACCATTCAAGTTGGAAACTGAACAAGACTCAAGGCAACACACCTTAGAAGTGCTGCAGTTTGTGGACCCTCCCAAACAAGTCTTGGCTATACCAATACACGAGGTGCTTTTAGACTTACAACACCGTATCCGGGAGCACCCATCCACAGTGTCCGCGGTAAACAAGAGAGTGGATTCATCTTATTTGGTACAGTCAACTCCAGGGTACCAAAAGGCTCAACTGCCACATCAATCTGTGGTAGTTGAATCTGCGCAGAAAAAATCAAAACGGATTAGGCCCCATTCCTCTAACCCACCTGGCAAGGATCACCGCTTCCTGGATTCTTTGGGGAGAAAAATTTACCAATCCTCAATGCTAAACTCCAGAATCTCTGCATACCAACTGTACATGACACAGTATCAGAGAAATTTATGGAAGCAGATGGAGGAACTCACAAATTTACTGCCTGCACAGCTACAAGAACCTGCACAGGCCATAATCCATAAAGGCCTGGAAGCAGGTAAACACGAAGTAAGAGCGGCCTATGACAGTTTTGATACTGCCTCCAGAACTGCGGCTGTAGGCATTGCTGCACGTAGATATGCATGGCTCAAAGCTTCTGACCTCAGGCCTGAGTTGCAGGAAAAACTTGTTGATCTTCCATGCAAAGGAGACAATCTCTTTGGAGAAAAAGTCCAGGAGGCAGTCCAACAGCTGAAGGATCACTCAGAGACTTTACGCCAATTATCTCAATTGCCTCAAGATCCTTCCACACAGCCTTCTCGCCGACCTCCTCGCAGGGAAACAAAGAGGCCTTATTACAGGCCACGCAGATACTACCCCCAAACATCTCGAGATAGATCTACAAGACCTCAACAGCAACGCACCCAGGCTAGACAACCAAGGGCTCCCCGTGCTCAACCCCCACCTGAGACAGGCCCTGCTACTGGGTTTTGAGATACAGGCCAGAGAACAAATCACTCCTTTAAACCCTCACACACAAATTCCAGTGGGTGGAAGAGTGTCCCACTTTTACACACACTGGCAAACAATAACAGACCAATGGGTGCTCTCCATAATAGCACAAGGTTACAAACTTAATTTCCTATCAATTCCACCAGAATTTGCACTGAGAGCCTGCCCACAACAGGAATCTCAACTAATTCATCTTCAGAGTTATCCTCCCTTCTGAAGCTCAGGGCAATACAATTAGTGCCCCAGTCTCAGAAGGGAAGAGGATTCTACTCCCGTTACTTCCTCATTCCAAAGAAAACAGGAGGCCTACGCCCCATCCTAGACCTGAGAAATCTCAACAAATTTCTAAAAAAGGAAAAGTTCAGAATGGTTTCTCTAGGCACTATGCTTCCACTTCTTCAAAAAGGAGATTGGCTTTGTTCTCTGGATCTTCAGGATGCTTATACTCACATCCCAATATACCCTCCTCATCGCAAGTACCTGCACTTCATAGTAGGTCATCAACACTTCCAATACAGAGTCCTTCCCTTCGGACTCGCCTCTGCCCCCAGAGTGTTCACAAAGTGTTTAGCAGTCATTGCAGCACATCTACGCAAACAAGGGGCTCATGTATTTCCATATCTAGACGACTGGCTCATCAGAAGTCAGTCTCTACAAGGAGCTCTCGATTCTCTCAATCAAACAATTACAACACTACATTCAGTGGGATTCCTGATCAATTATCAAAAATCTCACCTCCAGCCAGCACAACTGCTTCAATTCATAGGAGCAGAATTGAACACCAACCTGGCAAGAGCTTTTCTACCAGAGGACCGGGCAGAAACAGTCTCCTTACTAGCCAGGTGGTTCACATCACAAACACATGTAACAGCCCACCAGTTTCTAACTTTGCTAGGCCACATGGCCTCTACAGTTCATGTCACACCCATGGCACGTCTAGCCATGAGAATAACGCAATGGACTTTAAGATCACAATGGATCCAAGCCATTCAACCATTACATACTCAGATTCAAGTAACCCACCAACTACATTCTTCTCTGCTATGGTGAGTGAACAAGGACAATTTGCGAAAGGGCCTACCCTTTCAACAACCAGTTCCACAAATAACTCTGACTACCGATGCATCCACCTTGGGCTGGGGAGCTCACATAGGCAATCTCCAGACACAAGGTACTTGGACAAAGCTCGAAGCAACATTTCAAATCAATTTCCTGGAACTTCGAGCTATATGTTATGCTCTGCATGCCTTCAAGGACTGTCTTACAAACAAGACTGTGCTGATCCAAACAGACAACACAGTAGCCATGTGGTACATCAACAAACAAGGAGGGACAGGATCGTACCGCCTTTGTCAAGAAGCAGCTCAGATATGGGGTTGGGCCTTGAACAACTCCATGTTACTCAAGGCCACTTATCTGGCAGGCATTCACAATGTAGTGGCGGACAGACTCAGTCGTCAATTCCAACCACACGAATGGTCCCTGGATCCCACAGTAGTGACCAGAATATTTCAACGTTGGGGACAACCAACAGTAGACCTCTTTGCATCACATCTGAATCACAAAGTGGACAACTACTGTTTCCTATACAACCTGAACAACAGGCCAGCCAAGGACGCATTTGCTCGCCCTTGGACCTCAGGCCTGCTCTACGCGTATCCTCAGATACCGCTCATAAACAAAACTCTAGTGAAGCTACAACAGGACAAGGGGACCATGATACTCATAGCCCCATATTGGCCTCGACAAGTATGGTTTCCCACACTTCTAGACCTCTGTCAGGTATCCCATTCGCCTGGGAGTAGCTCCCACTCTCATAACTCAGGATCAGGGTCGGTTGCGCCATCCCAACCTTCAATCCCTATCTCTGACAGCTTGGATGTTGAAAGCTTGATCTTACAACCACTCAATCTTTCATCCAACATATCCCAAGTTCTTATAGCTTCATGTAAACCTTCCACACGGAAAAACTATGCTTCCAAATGGAAGAGATTCACTTTGTGGTGCAAGCAAAATGACATTAATCCTTTCACTTGCCCTACAAATTCTTTACTAGATTACTTGTACCATCTTTCAGAATCTGGTCTCCAGACTTCATCTGTAAGAGTGCACTTAAGTGCAATTTCAGCTTACCAAAATCAGGTAGCGGATGCACTTATCTCTACACAACCTCTAGTTAGCAGATTTATGAGAGGTTTAACTCACCTCAAACCACCAATTAGACACCCAGTCACACAATGGGATCTAAATTTGGTTTTAACAAGACTCATGCGTTCTCCTTTTGAACCCATAGATTCCTGTGACCTAAAATTCCTTACATGGAAGACCATCTTCCTCATAGCCATTACGTCAGCTAGAAGAGTTAGTGAATTACAAGCACTTGTCACATATGAACCTTACACTAAGTTCTTACATGACAGGGTGGTTCTCCGTACTCATCCTAAATTCCTCCCTAAGATAGTCACGGAATTCCACTTAAACCAATCAATAGTTTTACCCACATTCTTTCCACGGCCTCATTCTCACCAGGGAGAGAGGACCTTACACATCTTGGATTGCAAGCGCACTCTGTCTTTCTACTTAAACCGCACTGCACTCCACAGGAAATCCAATCAGCTTTTTGTTTCCTATGACCCAAACAAACCAGGTAAAGCAGTGAGTAAACATACTCTATCCAATTGGCTAGCAGATTGCATACAATTTTGTTATCAACAAGCAGGCCTTCCTCTCCAAGGGCGAGTAAAAGCACACTCAGTAAGGGCAATGTCCACTTCAGTAGCACACTATCGTTCAGTGCCCATACTTGACATATGCAAAGCAGCAACATGGAGCTCTCTTCATACATTTGCAGCTCATTACTGTTTGGACAAGCAAGGAAGACAAGATTCAAACTATGGACAGTCTGTCTTAAAGAACTTGTTTCCAGTTTAATCCCAACTCCTTCTACATCCATCCTGCTGTGATCTTCGGCTGCCTCATTTTCAACAACAATACTACACTGTTGACTCCATACAAAATGAGTCAGCCTCTAGCTTGCTAATCACCCATATGTGAGGACTAGCATCCTGCTTGTCCTGGGATAAAGCAAAATTGCTTACCTTGTAATAGGTGTTATCCCAGGACAGCAGGATGTAGTCCTCACAGAACCCACCTGCCACCCCGCAGAGTTGGGCCTCATATTTTTATTTCTATTTTATTTTGCTAACGCATTTGCTATATACGAGACTGAAGAGAGACACCTGTGGCAGAGAATATTATAGCATGCTGGGCATGCTCAGTGGCCTCACAGGGCCAGTCAAAAGTTTCTAGAAACTTTGACAGAAAGCTTCCCGCTTCAGGGCTCCGTCAGTGACGTCACCCATATGTGAGGACTACATCCTGCTGTCCTGGGATAACACCTATTACAAGGTAAGCAATTTTGCTATATCTCCCCTCAGCCGTCTCTTCTCCAAGCTGAACAGCCCCTAACCTCTTCAGCCTTTCCTCAGAGGATTTGTTTCATCCCCTTTATCATTTTGGTTGCCCTTCTCTGTACCTTCTTCATCGCAACTATCTTTTTTAATATGCGGCGACCAGAATTGTACACAGTATTCAAGGTGCAGTCTCACGTCGGAGCAATACAGAGGCATTATGACATTTTTCCGTTTTATTAACCATTCCCTTCCCAATAATTCCTAACATTGTTTACTTTTTGATTTCTGCAGCACATTGAGCCGACTATTTCAAAGTATTATTCACTATGATGCCTAGATCTTTTTCCTGGGTGGTAGCTCCTAATATGGAACCTAACATCGTATAACTACAGCAAAAGTTATTTTTCCCTATATGCATCACCTTGCACTTATCCACATTCCCTGTATGTACCAGGATCAGTCCAGACGGTGGGTTATGTCCCCCGTCCAGCAGATGGAGTCAGACCAGAGCTTGAAGGAGTCACCATATAGGCCAGTACACCCTCTGCTGGAGCCCAGTATCTTTCTGACTCCAGCAGATGAGAGTTGGGGGACCCAGTAGCTCCCCCAGGGTGACAGGGTATTAACATTTCTTCTTCTTTCTTCTATTTGTTCCTGTCATCTTTTGTTTTAGGCATTTTGGATCAGTAAAGTTAAATAACAAAAAAGCTCCAAATTGTTCTGCTTCTCTCTCTCTACCGGGCCTATCTCCGTCGTCGTTGGGGGTAAGTGTACGGTTTTATTTTTTTCCACAGGCTTCTCTTCCCGGGCGGTCGAGGTGTTCCGTGGATGCCGGTGGTGCCGGCCTCTCCACGCGGCTTCTGAGGGGCCTGCGGCCTGGCGGCTCTTCCTCGCGAGCCTTGCTCCGGTGGGAGGGGGCTTCCCCGGCGACTAGGGACCTCCGGTGGGTTGTGCAGGCCGTACCGGGCCCCCCCACGGCACTCCTTCGCTTCTTAGGCGCCCCCCCCGAGGCGTCTCTCACCCGGCGATCTCATGCCACGGCCGTCAACGTGTGCGGCCTGCGGCGAGCCGGGGGTGCAATTTTCGCGAGAGGGGGTGTGTGAACTGTGCCTCCCCGAAGGGGAAGACATCTCGCGATCTGCGGACGCGTTTGCGGACCTCCCATCTCCACAGCCCGGGCGGCGCGGGCCGGCCACGTCGCCGCCAGTGGCGGGAACGGCGGCCATCTTAGGGGTGCATCATGAGGTGTTCAGGCCTTCAGCAAGAGACGGGATGTCCCGGGAGACTTCTCACCCGATTTTGCCCCCGGAGGGGATTTTGCCCGATCGAGGCCCTCAGGAAGGTCCCTCCTCAGGGACTTCAAACAGCTCGTCGTTTTTCTCCCCGGAATTCATCTTATTAATGCACAATGCATTCCTAGGATTTCTGTTCCTCCTCCTGGTCCGCAGGACCTGCTTGGGTCTGGCTCGGGGGTCCCTGCCTTGCCCCCGGCGTACCACGGGGGCGGCCTCACTGGCAGGGGATGACCCCCCGGACCCCCCGGAAGCGCACGCGTACGGACAGACGGATGGGGACGATCCACGTGCCTTGCGGATCTTTCAGAAGGAAGAGCTAGATGAGCTCATTCACCATATTATTCAGGAGCTGGACCTTGATCCCCCGCCGGACCCTCCGGCTCCAGTAGCTCCGGCCGTCGCTACGTCCTCGCGAAAAGGGGACCCTGTTCTTGCCGCTCTCCGACCTAGGGCGAAGGCTTTCCCCATACATGAGTCTTTCCTACAGCTCCTCACCAGGGAGTGGGACACTCCCGAAGCGTCCTTGAAGGTCACCCGTGCCATGGAGAAGCTGTATCCGCTGCCGGAGGATTTTTTGGATCTCATCAGAGTCCCCAAGGTGGATTCAGCAGTTTCAGTGGTGACTGAGGACGACCATCCCGGTCACGGGCGGTACGGCCTTGCGGGATACGCAGGATCGCAAACTGGAGACGAATAAAATGGTAACATAAAAATGTGGTGTGACAAACCGAATTGCATGTAATCAAAACAATAAAAAATATGTCCTTTACCTCAACTCAATTCGTGTATTAGATGAAAGAGTCCAAGTCTTAAAAAAGACTGTGTTGGGTATTCTGCAATATAAAGTAATAAATCAAATATCTAAAAAATAAGACTAATTGAGCTGGCATGATAAAAAAAATTAATAAACTTGCAACGTATGTACTCAAAACTGTTGCTTTAATTAAAGAATATGTAATATTTAACAATGTGTACTCACAGTAAGCTTTTTTCAAGCCAATCCAATAGTGAGTACACTGTTAAATATTACATATTCTTTAATTAAAGCGACAGTTTTGAGTACATACGTTGCAAGTTTGTTTATTTTTTTATCATGCCAGCTCAATTAGTCTTATTTTTTAGATATTTGATTTATTACTTTATATTGCAGAATACCCAACACAGTCTTTTTTAAGACTTGGACTCTTTCATCTAATACACGAATTGAGTTGAGGTAAAGGACATATTTTTTTATTGTTTTGATTACATGCAATTCGACATATTCTGTTTGTCACACCACATTTTTATGTTACCATTTTATTCGTCTTTATTAATTTTATTAATTCTGTTTTTATTATTTATCAATGTGTGTTATTTGTATGTTGTAGCCCCACTGTAAGAGGGCGAAACTCGGCCAGAGTTGGGCACTCTTCACACATTCGTGTCACCTTGCAATAAAGATTTTTCAAATTTCTGGACATTGGCTGCTAATCCTGTTTTGTTGCCCTCACAGCTTCAAATAAGCCCTATACCCTCTAGAACCAGCGACCAAGGAATGCCTGTGTCTTCTGAAAGTGGATGCCATGGTCTGTGCCGTCTCTAAGCGAACAATGATTCCCGTTGAGGGAGGGGCTGCTTTGAAGGATTCTCAGGAAAAACGACTGGAATCCATCCATAAGCAGGCCTTCAATGCAACAGCAGTGACACTGCAGATTGCCTCCTGCTGCGCACTGGTGGCACATTCCTGCTTGCTCCTCTCGAGAGGCAAATACCTCCGGAACATATACCGGTGAGACAGTGGAACCTGCAGCAGCATTCCTGATAGACGAAAGCTCAGACCTGGTGCGTACTTCAACCAGAGGCATAGTCTCGATAGTGGCAGCCAGAAGACAACTATGGCTACGGAATTGGTCTGCTGATGCGACATCTAAAGCGAATCTCACAAGGATGCCCTTTAAAGGATATCTCTTGTTCAAAAGCGAATTGGAAAAGTTAGCCAGCAAGTGGGGCGAATCCCTAGTACCTCTGCTACCAGAAGATAGGAATAAAAGATCTGTGTCCCTCTCCCAGAAGAACCAAGGGCAGAGGCTCACAACGCTTTAGGCCCTACAGGAACTCTGTTCCAGGCACCTCGTCCCTCCGGAAGGTCCCAGCTCTTTTGGAACCAACAGACCAAGAGAGGAGCAGGCCCAGGGGCAGGCTCCAGCCATGCTCCACAATGAGAATGGGCTGACCCATCCACAGGAAGAGGAAATAGGGGCTCGACTTGCCTTCTTCTACCAAAGATGGCCCGAGATCACCTCTGACAAATGGGTACTAAACATCATTCGAGAAGGTTACTCTCTGGAGTTCCGCAGCATACCTCGAGACAAATTTATGATGTCACCCTGCCACTCCCACACCAAGAGATTGGCAGTGGAAGCCACCCTGACTCAGTCTGAAGGAAATATCTCCGGTTCCCATGCCCCAACAAAATACGGGGCGTTATTTCATTTATTTTATCGTTCCCAAGAAGGAAGGATGATTCCGACCCATTGGATCTCAAGAACATCAGTTGTCATCGGCGAATACTACTCTTCCGCATGGAGACTCTTCGCTCAGTCATAATGGCAGTACAACCTGGAGAGTTTCTGACCTCCCTGGACCTCTCCGAAGCCTACCTTCACATCCCAGTCCATCAAGATCACCAGCGTTTTCTACGCTTTGCAATACTGGGTCACCACTACCAGTTGCGAGCACTACCTTTCGGCCTAGCGATCGCCTTCAGAACAGTCACCAAAATTATGGTGGTCATGGCGGCAACATTGAGGAAGGAAGGGATCTTGGTACACCCTTACCTGGACGACTGGCTGATCAGGGCAAAGTCTTCGGAAGAGAGCAGACAGGTGACCAGCAGAGTCAACAGCCTACTGCAGGAACTCAGTTGGGTTGTGAACCCAGACAAGAGCAGTCAGCAACCCTCTCAATCCCTAGAGTACCTGGGGGCCCATTTCAACACCAAACAGAACAGTCTTCCTCCCTCCCCCAAGGAGAAGGAAACTGATGGAACAATTACGACGATTGATGACCAAATGCATGCCCCAAGGTATGGGACTATTTCAAGTCCTCTGCCTCATGGCATCAACCCTGGAGGTGGTACCTTGCGCAAGGGCCTGTATGCGACTGCTCCAGTGCTCCTTACTGTCACAGTGGAACCCACTGTCTCAAGATTACTTAATTTTACTCCAACTACCAGCAGAGGTACATTCTCGGCTCCAGTGGTGGCTACAGGAAGACCACCTAAGCAGAGGAGTAAGCCTTATCCCCAGCGAACTGGACCTTGCTCACCACGGACGTGTGCCTGCGAGGGTGGGGAGCCCACTGTCAGGAACTGACAGCCCAGGGACAATGGAACAAGGCAGAGGTGAAATGGAACATAAACCGCCTGGAAGCTCGAACAGTCAGACTAGCATGTCTACAAAACAGCCACAGACTGAGGCAAAGCGATTCGGGTAATGTCTGACAACGCGACAGCTGTCGCTTACATCAACCGCCAGGGAGGAACCAGGAGCCAGCAGGTGTCTCTGGATATATATAACCCCTCATGGCATGGGCGGAGATAAACCTACAAGGAATCTCGGCCCCCCACATCGCAGGAAAAGACATCTCGGCAGATTTCCTCAGCAGAGAGAGCCTGGACCCAGGAGAATGGATGGTGTCAACCACAGCCTTCCAACTGATAGTAAATCGCTGGGGTCTCACAGCCATGGACCTACTGACCACCCTTCTCAGTGCCCAAGGTCCCAGGTTCTTCAGCCGCAGACGAGAGCCACACTCCCAAGGGATCGACGCTCTCATCCAGACTTGGCCAAAGGAAGACTTACTGTACGCTTTCACCCCATGGCCACTACTGGACAAGATCATCCGCAAGATAGAACATCACAGGGGATTAGTTCTGTTAGTGGCCCTGGATTGGCCGAGACTACCATGGTAAGCAGATATGCAGAGACTCCTTGCGGGGGAACCCTCTGTGCCTACCTCCACATAGAGACCATCTCCGACAGGGCCTGATTCTCCACGAAGATCCGACTCTATTCTCTCTTACGGTCTGGCCCTTGAGGACTCTCCTGAAGAAGCGCGGTATTCAAAGGCTGTGATTGGCACCCTGCTCCGAGTGCGCAAGTTCTCCACATCCCTGTCTTACATACAGATATGGAGAGTATTCGAAGCCTGGTGCGAGGACCGTGGGATACTCCCGCGGACAGCCAAGATTCCCATGATTCTGGAATTCGTACAGGATGGTATGAAGAAGGGGTTGTCACTTAACTCCTTCAAGGTCCAAGTAGCCACACTACCTGCTTCAGGGCTAAAGTGGACAGTATCCGGCTATCATCCCATCCAGATTTGACCCGCTTCCTGAAAGGTGTTAACTCCGACCACCCCTGAAGTGGCCGGTGCCTCTATGGAATCTTAATCTAGTATTAGACTTCCTAGCTGGGGATTCCTTCAGAGCAACATGCGGTCTGTCACTACTCCTTGTAATGTTGAAGACTGTGTTCCTGGTGGCAATATGTTCAGCTCGTCGCATCTCCGAACTACAGGCACTATCCTGTCGGGAACCGTTCTTTAGGTTCACTTCTGGAACCATACAACTGCACACCGTCCTCTCCTTTCTACCAAAAGTGGTTTCCCAGGTTCACTTGAACCAAACCATCACACTACGATCTCCGGATGAACATAAGGACTCTGAAGACTCACGCCTTCTTCGCCACATAAATGTCAGTAGACTCCTAGTATGGTACCTGGAAAGATTGGAACTGGTGCGCAAAACGGACCGCTTGTTCGTCCTTCACAGCAGGAAAAACAAGGAAAAGCAGCCTCGCGGGCAACCATAACTCGCTGGATCAAGTAGGTAATCAAGGCAGCCTACATAGAGGCAGAGAGGCCCTTACCACTACAGATTAAGACTCATTCTATGAGGGCCCAGGCAGTTTCTTGGGCAGAAACCAAGCTACTGTCGCCCACTGAGATCTGTTGGGCGGCAACGTGGTCCTCCATACACATCTTCTCCAGTTTCTACTGTCTGGATGTTCAAGCCTGAGAAGAGACAGCCTTCGCAAGGGCAGTATAAGTGGGCCACTGGCAGCCTCCCGCCCTGTCCAGGAGTAGCTTTTGTACATCCCATTGGTCCTGAGTCCATCTGGCTACGCACTAGGAAATGGAGAAATTACTTACCTGATAATTTCATTTTCCTTACTGTAGACAGATGGACTCAGCATCACGCCCACAGCTGCCCCAGAAAAGGAGAACCTCGGGTAGCAAACCTCGATACTAAGCAAATACGGGTAAGCCGTGGCCTACCCCCTAGTTCAAGGCACCCACAGTTTATCCGGTGCTGGTGTTAATCGGTTGTGTGCACTGGTGGTCTCCAGTTTGGAAATTTAGTTAAACAGGTTCAAGATTTAATCAAATTATTTAAGCAAAGATATATCCACAATGGCTTTTCTAAGAGAATGCTGAAGAGCTAAGGTTACTGCAGGGGTATATCTAGAGTGATGTCAGCTTAGAAATCTGACTGTCTCCCATCTGCTTGCAGAAGAGCACTATACCCATTGGTCCTGAGTCCATCTGTCTACACTAAGGAAAACGAAATTATCAGGTAAGTAATTTCTCCAATTCCCATTTGCCAGGAACATCAGAGGGACGTAATTATTTCAGTCCCTGCCCTTTGGGCTAGCTATAGTGCCTAGGACCACCTCCAAGGTCATTGTGGTGGTAGTGGCATCTCTATGCAAGGAGGGCATTCTGATCCATCAGTATGTGGACAGCTGGTTGATTTGGGCCAAAAGGATCAAAGAGTCACTTGGTTTTTTGCGAGGTGATGTCCTTGCTCCAAGAGCTAGGTGGGGTGGTGAACTTGACCAAGAGCAGTTTACAGCAATATTGGGGTGTGATTCGGTAGAGTGCAGGACAGAGAATTCCTGCCAAAGAGTCCCAGCAGAAGATAATTATTCAAATTTAGGCCCAGAGAAGGACTATTCATCTGATGGTATGGTCTTATTTGCAGGTCCTGGGATTGATGGCAGCCACATTGAACATTGTCCCCTGGAAGAGGGCACTCATACGGCCCCTTCAGTGCATGTTGCTCTTCCGGTGGAATCTGCAGTCCCAAGAGTACACAGTGAGACTCCACTTGCCATTGGAGGTGATCGATTAGTTGCAGTGGTGGTATCAAGCAGATCATCTCAGGAAGACTGACTGGTTAGTGCTTATGACAGATGTGAGCCTTCTGGGTTGAGGGGCTCACTATCAAGAACTGGTGGCAAAAGGTTGCTGGAATGCCAAGGAGTAGCAGTTGTCTATCAAATCGGTTAAAAGTGCGTGCAGTTCATCTGGCATGCTCGTGGTTTGCCGAATGACCGGCAGCTCAAGTGGTAAAGATAATGTCTGACAATGCCATGATCAGTAGCCTACATCAATCAAGGCGGAACCAGAAGCCAACAGATGTATTTGGAGTTAGATGTGCTCATGGGGTGGGGCAGAACAGCATCTGCAAGACACATCTGCCTCCCACATTGTCAGAAAGGACAATGTCAGGATGGACTTCCTTAGCAGGCAGGCCTTGGACCCAGGAGAGTGGGAGTTGGCAGACAAAGCCGTTCAACTCATAGTGAAACGCTGGTGTCACCTGTATTTGGATTTACTGGCAGCCTCCAATAACGCAAAGGTACCACAGTTCTTCAGTCGCAGAAGGGATTGTTGAGGTTTGGCCATGGAGCAAGGTGTTGTATGCCTTTCTGCCATGGTTGATAGGCAGGCTCATTCAAGATTGCAAGTCATACCAAAACTGAACTTCTGGTTGTTGCATCCGTCGGTCTCAGACAGCTTTGACCTTTGAGCCTCACCTTTCTTCCTTCTCTCTCCTCGAGCCTTGGGAAGTTGACTGCCACCGTGTCGTCATGCCGCTCTCCCCGGCGTCCCCAGATCGGCAACGGTGTTCGCATGTTTTTCCTGAGGGCCTCCTAGGGTGCGCGCGCTCGCCACCCACGTCTTTATCTACGTCATGGCGGGATCCTCCATATCCTGGTATTTAGCCTGCCCTTCATTTGCTAACTAACAGAGTTAGCAAGGATTGGAATAGCTCCGGTCTAAGCTGCTCTGCCGCTTCCTAGCTGCTGCAGGAAGCTTTCTTCGCCCTTCGGGGTAATTCTACTGATTTGGGTACCCGCTCCTCAAGGGCCCTTCTACTTCCTTTCATGTGCCTATCCTGGGATCTCGGGTACTCGCTCCTTGAGGGCCTGTTCTCCCTAACCTGGTGCCTGCCACTCTACAACTTCTGCCTGCCAGGACTCTCAAAGATACAGCTTCTGCTTCAGTGAGTACTAACATACCAGTCTATCTGGGACTTGTTCCTGTTCTCCACGCTGTCTCCATCTACTACAGAGTGAGACGGGTCCTTTCAGCTGATGACCCCTGGACTACCACTGCTGGAGCTATCTACCAATGCTGTCTACTTCCCAGGCAGTGCCACCCTGCTGTACAATAAAACTATCTTCTCTGTGTTGTGTGCAAAGAGTCTAGCCGGGGTATTGCAGTTCCTCACGGGGCTCCTCCCCGTGGGTGCGGCCATCACTGCAGTACCCAAGAATCCACTCCAACACCTCACTACCATAACACTGGTGGCTCTGGATTGGCCCCAGAGGCCATGATATGCCGATCTTCAGAGGTTACTGGTGGACAGTCCTCTCAGGCTACCACTCGGGAAGGATCTGTTGTATCAGGGACCCATAGTGCACAAAGATCCTGATCAGGTTTGTCTTATGGTTTAGTCCTTGAGAGTACTTGGTTGCTGAAGCATGGTGGGTTGTTCTGCAGTAATTTCCACTCTGCGCCAGGACATTTTCTACATTTCTAGTTTATATTAGAGCTTGGAGAGTGTTCAAGAGCTGGTGTGAGGAGTGATGTTCTCATCCTCTCAAGGTTGAAATTCTACTGATATTGGAATTTTTGCAGGAGGGCTTGGTTAAAGGCGTGGCCCTTAACACACTTAAGGTTTGCTTGCTATAGGGGATGAGTCAATGGTGCATTCTTCTTTTCCCATCCAGATGTGTCCAGGTTTTTGAAGGAAGTTAAACATTTACGTCTTCCCTTGAGTTTCCTGGTGCCTCTTTGGGACCTTATTCTGGTCTTTGTGGCTGTTCACCTTGAAAGCAGTTTTTCTCATGGCAATCTGTTCATCATGACAGGTTTCAGAGCTGCAGGCTTCTTCTTGCAGTGAGCCATTTCTATAAAAGAGTCTGGGGGCAGTATAGCTTGGGACTGTACCTTCATTTTTGCTGAAAGTGATTTCTGATTTTTATTTGAATCAGTCTGTTTCCCTACCCATGCTGGACAGGGATGGATATGAACGTGTGATTATCGTCTGCATGCTTTGGATATTAAGCAGCACCTGGTGCGGTACCTGAAGGTTACTTGCTCTTTCAGGAAGTCTAACTGTGCTCCATGGAGGTGGTAAACAAGGTGAATTAGTGACGTGGGTAACTGTAGCCCATTGGGTGAAAGAGGTAATCATGGCCGCCTATTGAATGCAGATCTCCCTTTATCTGGACAGATCAGGGTGTATTCCACTAGTGCTCAGGTGGCTTCAGGGGCAGAGCTTCAGTGGTCTCCAGTTGAGATTTGATGAGCAGCAGCGTGGTCCTCCCTACACATTTTCTCAAAGCATTACTGCTTGGACATTAAGGCTCAGGCTTTCGCGCATGTGCTGTTGACTGGACCCTGGGCATTCTCCTGCCCTTGTCAGGAGTAGCTTTGGTATATTCCACGGTGTGGATTGGTCTGCCTGAGTGCAGAAGAAGGTGATATGACTTCTTACCTGATAATTCCTATTCTTCTAAGGAAGACAGGCTAATCCACAACCCTCCCTGAGTTGCCTATTTGCATTTAGTTTGTCTGTTATATGCGGACAACAAAGTGTTATTTCTGTTAATTAACTGAAGGACTGGAAAGTGACGTAACCAGTCCTAAGTTTTGTGAATGCTATCTTTTTGGGTGAACTCAGTGTTTCTCAATTGGCTGGAAGCATGAGTCATTGACTGTTAAGTCATGTTTAAGTCTAATCAGCTTGTCCAGTTTTTTTCTAGAAATAGGCTGATGTTGGGGCAGGGCTGTATGTCAGGGATATCGGCGAGTTAGCTTTATTCATTCTCAATCTGTTGGTAGGAGTGCTAACCCACTGATGCGGATTGGCCTCCCTTCCTTTGAGGAAAGGAAATTATCAGATAAGTAGTAATTTCTCCTTCTGCATTGGCCTATTAATATGGCTATGAACTTCAACTTTTTTTTTATAACATTAATAGCCACTATAACTGTCCAATCCCATACCCTCCTAGAGATCCATACCTTAAAAAAAAAAAAAAGACTTGAAATGGATGTAAAGGCTGCAGCCTTATTGTCATAACATAACTATTCAGTGTGTATGACCAATACTATCTGCCATTTTTCCTAGCAAGAGAGGCATCATGCCTGCCCCCCCCCCCCCCCCTGTTTCTACCTCCTTGCTTTCCAAGCCAGGGAGCCACCCCAGGCTATCATAAGTCAGCCTGCTGGCTTGTGTGCTCACCTACTGTGACAAATTCATAATATGGTTACAAAGCTGAATTCTTATCTAACAAAATTGTCCTAACTACCATATCCCCTCCAACAACTGAAAACATAACATGGATATAATATATAAATTGATCCAGTGGCTTAACATTTCACATGTAAGTCAACTCTAGGGGAGGGTGGGTTGGAACACTATCACTAGGGAAAAAAAGGTGATATTTGGGTAGGTATACACTTTAAATAGGCCTGTGATGTCGTCATTGTGCACACTTGCCCCCCTCCCCCCCTCCGTGTCATGGCCCTTCTCTTGCGAGACTATGTTGCAACGGAAAGGGATGAGGGTACTGCCGTGCATGGCCTCCTCTGAGTCAGGAAATGTCACCACCCCACAGCCTCACTGTCAAAGGAGGACCATCGTGTATTTAGCACGAGCCCTCTCAATAACATTGACAGCCGCAATAACTGTCTGATTCTATACCTGCCTCCCTGAGATCCATACCTTCAAAAAGGATAGACATGAAATGGATGTAAATGGCGCAGCTTTGTAAATATAACTTTTCAATTCATGAGCCGCCTGATCGCTATCAACATCAGCTTTGTCTGACCCATACTGTCAATCATCACTGTCTTGCTAGGAAAAATGGCAAACTCCCTGCCTTGCTTTCCAAGTAAGGGGGCCAACCCTGGCCATCATAACTCAGCCCGTTGGCTCGTGTACCCGCCACCAGCATGAGGTAGTGACCACTTTCCTCAAAGTCCCCAACATAAAGCTGCAGCCTCCCTACCTAGAACATGCATTCTAATGCATTGTGATCTCATTGTTGAAAAGATCATAACCTGTGTCAGAGAGATATATTCTTATTCCGATATGACCCTCACAAAACTCATCTGCCCACGCGTGTAATGTATGTAGTCTACTCAGCTTTTGCACCCACATGCCCACCTGCCGATTAATCTTACTTTCTGCTTCATTTGATACGGTGGATGATATCAGACCAAGTTAATCATGTACCGGGAAACAAGACAGTCATCTGTTAAGTCAGATTTTATACGATGGATCAACTGTATGCAGGACCATGACCTCAGGTCATTACCCCCAAGATGGTTAACTATGGCATTCAGTTTGGCCAAAGTATCCTGTGTGCTCATAAAAGGCAAGAGCTGATCCCAAGACATGCCTCATTTTCCCATCCTTAATATCTACACGTCACATGCCATCAATCCCAGATGTTGCCCGTAGATATGATCTAACACCCTTTTGGCTGCCTTGTGGATGAAGGAGTGTTCAACAATCCAGACTGTCCTCTGCCCCTGGGGCAAATCTGCAAACAGATTAAATGAACAAAGTTAAAAGATCTTGCACAATCCATTCTTATGTATGTATTAACTTCTCTGACCTCAACCCCCCAACTCTTTGAATAGTATTAAAACATAGCTGCCTGGGCTGCACTAGTGGGCCCCCCATCCTAAAGGAATGGTTCCCTGTACGTACAAGGATCAGTCCAGACTGTGGGTTATGCTCCCAGTCCAGCAGGTGGAGTCAGAAGCAAAAACTCGAGGGGGGGTCTATATGACGTCACCCCCTGTGCCTCAATCCTCAGTATCTTCTGACTCCAGCAGGTGTGAGCAGGGGACTTAACGGTCCCCAGCACAGGTTCTCTAGGTTTTAGGCCTTTTCCTGTTTCTTTTGAGGGATCAAGATAATTAAAAAAAAAAAAAAAAAAAGTAGTATTTTAGTTTTAAATTTAGCCTTTGTTTCAGACTTTGTCTGGTAATTTTTTGACAGGACCTTGTTGGCTTACTGTTTTCTGTTTTCACTTTCTCTTTTCTTTGGGGTAAGTGTTTAAGTTTTTTATTTCAGAGACAGTACATTTCACTTCTTGCCGTTTCTGGCGGCACTGGAGGGCGGCGTTTCTAACTAATTTTCCTGTCACATTTGAACACCTTCCTCCCGGCTCTCCTACCCGCGGCTCTGCGAAGCGCCATTCCGCGGGGCTGCCGCCTTCTGGGAGGTCCTTTCCCCGGCAGTGCTTGCTCCGGTAGGAAGAGGGAGGGTGTCTTAGCATTTTTGCTAAAAACTACGACCTTTTTAGGTCTCTGCCTCGCTGTCTGGTTCCTGCCTCCCCAACGGAAGGATTTCTCTCCATGTCGCGGTCGTCTGCTTGTGTTTCCTGTGGGCGTTTGGGGAGCCGCCTCTCGGACGAGGGGCTGTGCTCCGGCTGTAAACCCACCGAAAAAGTTGGCACGCCATCGGGGGAAGGCACAGGACACCAATTGGAAGATGGCACTTCTCGTCAGCGGCAAGCCCCGTTCCCGCTGAGCGCGGAAACGGCGGCCATTTTATTCTCTGAGGAGGAAACTGGCGCTTCAGATTGTGAGGAGCTGGGGGACCCAGTTCCTCGTCAAGCTGCCGTTTCAACACCTACGGTCGGCTCAGGAGAGCAATTTAAGGTAGGGGAACCCCTGGGAGGGCTTCCTCCAGGTTTGCCAGGTTTTTCCCCGGAGTTTGTGGTTTTAATGCATCGCGCTTTTTTACAGAGCTGCGGTCAGCCCCTAGCTTCGACCTCGGGTCCTCCTCCTGCCAAGATACCACGTTTGAATTCCTCTCTAGGGGGACCTTCGGCACAGGGTGTGAACCATCCTATAATTTCCACTCCGATTACTTCTAAGCCTCCCATGGCTCCACCACGGACCTCTCCGGTTATTCCACAGGGAAATGTGATTCCAGACCCACTAGGAGATGATCCTACGCTATCAGTTCAGGTTGAAGGAGACGATCCACGGGTACTCCGCATTTTCCAACTAGAGGAGTTGGAGGGTCTCATTCCTCATATTCTCCAGGAGATGGACATTGATCCTCCCCCGGATCCAACTCCTTCAGACCCCAAGATTAAGAAGGGAGACCCCCTCCTTGCGGGTCTTCGTCCCATGGCTAAAGCTTTTCCTACACACCCCAGTTTCTTACAACTGATTTCTAGGGAATGGGAAACTCCTGAGGCCTCCCTCAAGGTGAACAGAGCCATGGAAAAATTATATCCTCTTCCGGTGGATTTTCTGGACCTCCTTAAGGTACCGGCAGTTGATTCTGCGGTATCTGCGGTTACTAAAAGCACCACCATCCCTGTCACTGGCGGTACGGCCTTGAAGGACTTACAGGATAGGAAGTTGGAAGTTTTTCTGAAAAGAATTTTTGAGGTTTTGGCTCTCGGAGTACGAGCGGCTATTTGCACCTCTCTTGCACAGAGGGCGGGCTTACGTTGGGTTCAACAACTACTCACATCGCAGGACCTTCCTACTTCTGAGGCTCAACAAGCAGATAGGTTAGAGTCCGTGATTGCTTATGGTGCCGATGCACTCTATGACCTCCTTAGAGTTCTCTCTCAGTCGATGGTTGCAGCAGTTTCGGCCCGCCGTCTTCTGTGGCTTCGTAACTGGTCAGCGGACTCTTCTTCCAAAACACGTCTGGGTTCTTTACCTTTCAAGGGAAAGTTCCTCTTTGGTGAGGACTTGGATCAGATAATCAAGTCCCTAAATGAGAATGCGGTACATAAGCTTCCAGAGGAAAGGCCTCGTTCAGCTAGATCCTTTAGTTTCTCAAGAAACCGATCCCGGAACCAGCGACGCACTCGTGTTAACAGACAACAACCAGCGTCGAGGACTCCTTCCTATCCGCTCACAAGGCTGGAATCGGTCCTTTCGAGGTCGGCGGACAGGTAAAGAGGCTACAGTGACCTGCTCAACCTCTAAGCCGTCGCAATGATGCCAAGTTAGCCCACGAGCTGACTCCGCGGGTGGGGGGCCGGCTCTCTGTCTTTTACAGGGAGTGGGTTCGAATCACGTCGGACCAGTGGGTCTTGGACATCCTAAGACAAGGTTACGCGTTGGATTTTGTCCACGCCCCCAGAGACAGATTTCTTTTCTCCCCTTGCGGTTCTCTTCACAAACAGCAAGCCGTCCGTCAGACTCTCCAGCGACTGCGTTCTTTAGGAGCGATAAGACCAGTGTCCGTCACCGAGCTGGGTCGAGGTCACTACTCCATTTATTTTGTAGTTCCCAAGAAGGAGGGATCCTTCCGGCCCATTTTGGATCTCAAGACTGTCAACAGAGCACTCCGGGTTCCTCGCTTCCGCATGGAAACGCTCAGGTCGGTTTTAGCGGTGGTCCATCGAGGGGAATTTCTCGCTTCTTTGGACTTGACTGAGGCGTACCTCCATATTCCAATCCATCCGGATTTTCAACGCTATCTCCGCTTCAAAATCCTGGGGCAGCATTTCCAATTCAAGGCTCTACCTTTTGGTCTAGCCACAGCTCCTCGAGTCTTTACAAAAATTATGGTTGTAGTTACAGCGGCCCTTCGGGAAGGAATTCTGGTTCACCCATATCTCGACGACTGGCTTATTCGGGCAAAGTCCCGAAGACAGGGGATCCTTGCAGTAGAGAGGGTAGTTTCCCTGCTTCAGTCCCTGGGCTGGATAATCAATTACGACAAAAGCCGTCTTACTCCATCTCAGTCGTTGGATTTTCTGGGCGCTCACTTCAACACGAGAGAGGGGAAAGTGTTCTTACGTCCAGAGCGAGCGCAGGCATTGAGAACAGGTCTCTCGTTTCTTAACTCTCCAAGTTCCAACAGCCTGGGATTATCTACAAGTACTGGGGACTATGGCCTCCACGATCGATCTAGTTCCTTGGGCTTTTGCGCATCTTCGGCCTCTACAGAAGGCTCTGCTATCCCGTTGGAAACCGACATCTCAAGAGTACAGTGCGGTTCTTCCAATTCCACCGGCAGCTCGACTCAGTCTCCGTTGGTGGTTGGATCCTCACAATCTGGCCCAGGGAGTTTCCTTGGAGACACCGGATTGGCTAGTAGTCACCACGGATGCCAGCCTCAAGGGTTGGGGGGCGGTATGCCACTCGAGCTCCATTCAAGGAATTTGGACTCTCGAGCAAAGTCAGTGGTTCATCAACCAGTTGGAGACAAGGGCCGTTCGCCTTGCCTTACAGGGATTCCTTCCTCTTGTTCGTCAAAGAGCAGTCAGGATTCTCTCGGACAATGCAACCACGGTATCGTACATCAACCGTCAGGGAGGTACGAGGAGTCACCTGGTTGCGTGGGAAGCGGAAAGGCTAATGCAGTGGGCGGAAAAACACTTGTCTCGGATAGCTGCCTCTCACATCGCAGGCATAGACAACGTTCAGGTGGATTTTCTCAGCCGACAACGTCTGGATCCGGGAGAGTGGGAGCTCTCCAGAGAAGCGATGATTCTCATAGAAGATCGTTGGGGTCCCCCCCACGTAGATCTCATGGCCACAGCCAAGAACACAAAGGCCACTCATTTCTTCAGCCGCAGACGAGAGCACGGGGCAGAAGGGGTAGATGCTCTGGTCCTCCCGTGGCCCAGGCAGATTCTTCTGTATGTCTTTCCCCCGTGGCCCCTAGTGGGACGGGTGCTTCGTCGCATAGAAGTTCACCCAGGACCAGTAATTCTCGTAGCCCCGGAATGGCCAAGGAGACCATGGTTCGCGGACCTACTTCTTCTAGTTCACGAAGGACCAATACGTCTCAGTCATCTTCCTCGTCTTTTCAAACAGGGTCCAATATTTTTAGAAGAGGCAGATCGCTTCTGTCTTGCGGCCTGGCTTTTGAGAGGCGCAAGTTGAGACATCAAGGATATCCTGAGGCGGTTATTTCCACTCTGTTGCGGTCTAGAAAGACTTCCACCTCGGTCACTTATATCAGAGTTTGGAAAGTTTTTGAGGATTGGTGTGTTGGTCGTGACATTGTACCGACTAATGCCTCGGTAGTTCAAGTCTTAGCTTTCCTTCAAGCTGGCCTTGACATGGGTCTTGCATATAACTCCCTTAGGGTGCAAGTAGCAGCGTTGGGAGCGTTGTTGCAGACGGGAATGATTTCTCCACTCTCTTCTCATCCAGATATACTCCGTTTTCTTAAGGGTGTGCGACAATTGAATCCTCCTTCCAGATCGCCATGTCCCTCTTGGAGTCTCAATCTGGTTCTCGAGGCTCTTGCAGGACCTCCTTTTGAGCCTTTACGCACGGCCACCATCAAAGACCTCACTCTAAAGTCTGTCTTTCTGGTAGCCATAAGTTCAGCTCGTCGTATTTCAGAACTCCAAGCTTTGTCTTGCCGAGAACCTTACCTCCGTATTTCAGAGGACGGTATTTCCCTAAGGACTGTTCCCTCTTTTCTTCCAAAGGTGGTTTCTTCTTTCCACTTGAATCAGTCGGTAGAACTCCCTTCTTTTTCCGTGTCTGATTCCAGACAACTACGTAGTCTGGATGTTAAAAGATGTCTCATGCAGTACTTGGAATCTACCAATGACTTTCGTCTCACGGATCATCTTTTTGTTCTATGGTCTGGCCCCAGGAAGGGTCAGATGGCTTCTAAGACAACCATTGCTCGATGGTTGAAAGGTGCGATTTCTGCTGCATACATAGGGAAAAGGGCGCCAACCACCTCTGGGGGTTAAGGCACATTCCCTCCGGGCGCAGGCTGCGTCCTGGGCAGAAAGTTCTTTGGTGTCTGCTCAAGAAATTTGTAGAGCGGCCACCTGGAAATCTCTACATACTTTCTCTAGACACTATCGTTTAGATGTTCGGACTCCGGGTTTCGGTTCCTTTGGAGATAGTGTCTTGAGAGCAGGGCTGGTATCGGCCCACCCGGAGTAGGGAAGCTTTGGTACATCCCACAGTCTGGACTGATCCTTGTACGTACAGGGAAAAGAAAATTATTCCTTACCTGCTAATTTTCGTTCCTGTAGTACTAAGGATCAGTCCAGACGCCCCTCCCTAGTTTTTTAAGGGTTCTAATTGGGATAAGCCTCTGCTCGTCACTCCTATTCTTTCTGCTTCTTATAAACTCCCCCTGGGGCTCCATGGGTTTTCTGTTTACACAGTTCAGTTGGACAAGTTCCTGTTGGGAGTTGTTTTTTATTAGTTTAATCTTCGTTCATAATTGTTGAACAAGTGTTATTCTTGATCCCTCCGTCTCTTCTCTTTGGCTTTGTAAGTTTAGTTACTGAGGATTGAGGCACAGGGGGTGACGTCATATAGACCCCCCCTCGAGTTTTTGCTTCTGACTCCACCTGCTGGACTGGGAGCATAACCCACAGTCTGGACTGATCCTTAGTACTACAGGAACGAAAATTAGCAGGTAAGGAATAATTTTCTTGTACCTAACTCGTCAGTGCTGAAGCTAGGACAGCTGAAAACTGATATCTGGTGAGCAGAAGATGGTCGGCGTGCATCAACAGATGTTTGCCCCTGGCAGGCTGTGAGCCCAGGAAGATCAGCAAATTCTGTATAGGGTAGGTAATCTGTGATGTCATCCAGCTCAAGCAAATTCTGGCACCACATCCCACCTGATCAGTCTTTGACCTTTGGAGGAATGTTTGAACCCATGACAGTCTTGGATTGGCCACTAGCTTGCTGACCCTTAGAGTGCCAAAAAATACTAATAAGAAAGTAGAACTAGATAATAAAACATGCCACAATTGAATCAGTAAACTGTGTGTGGTGGGGTGCCTAGAATAGAGCAAAGGCCTGGTTTTTCTCAAGCACCCCATCAGCATCTTCTTAACCATAAAAATCTGTACAGTCTCTGCATCCCCTGGCCTTCGGAAAGAAAGCCAATCTCGCCAACTGAGACCCTTGGCTTTCTGCCGTTTTTTGCTGTGGATATATATATTCAATTACCAACTCCTCTGGGACAGGCCAGGCCACACCACCCAACCATGCTCACTCAGGAAATTAAATAGTCTCATAAGCTCTGCAATATGTGACCCATGTAACTGGAGCTACAGATCTCCGCAAGAGGTCTTTGGTGTTTCTACAGTCTTCCATAGGCATTCTGGCACTGGAATTCTGCTTCGGGTATCTGTTTTCAAAACAAATCCCATTTAGCACATGAAAGTCAGCGATAGTTATTTCCTGACACGATGCGCCTGTATAGCTGTATTCAAATAAAGGCAAGTAAGAACCACCTCCCGTAGTAGTTTGACCATCTTAGTGCACCTGGCAGACTATCTCTTGATGACTTGAACCATGCCTTGATTGTCGCACCAAAAAATTATCTGCTTATTTCGGAGCTTCTTGCCCCATACAACTAGTGCAACAAGATTGGGGAAAAGCTCAAGGAATGTAACATTCCGCATCAATCCCACCTTGACCCATGCTGAGGACCAGGGTGCCGCAGACCAGGAACCTTGATGGCATGCCCTCCCCCAGACGCATCCGAATATATATCCAGGTCATGGTTGGAAAATGACTAGTCCTGCATACAGAGACTCCGTTGAATTTGTCAAAAATCAATACTTATAATGGCCAAATCGTCCTTGACTGGCTGCATGATCCTGATATAGTAATGCGGGCTACTGACACCTGTTGCTGTTAATTTTTGCAAGAACTCCCTCTCCCATCGAGAACTCTGCATGCAAAATTTAGGCTGCTGAAAAGAAATTGCACCTTGGCTAGCGTTCCTTAGTTAGCAGAAGCTGAAGCTTCTGAAACTTGTCAGGAGGCAATCTTGACACCATGTCTATTGAATCCAGCTCGAATCCCAGAAATTTGATTACTGCAGCTGGGCCCTCTGGTTTATCCCAGGACAAGCAGGATGATAGTCCTCACACATGGGTGACGTTACCGGACGGAGCCCTATCACTGAAAACTTTGTCAAAGTTTCTAGAAACTTTTGACTGGCACAGTGAACCTACTGAGCATGCCATTATCCCTCGAGCCACAGGGGTCTCCCTTCAGTCTCTTATTTTCCATGCTGCAGTTTGCCTCGCGGTTAGGAGCTCTGTGATTCCTCACACAATTTTCCTCACGGAAAAAATATTAACTATTCAGAAAAATATCCCCTCATAGGGGTCTCCCATTTAAATTCGTTTTTCTCCGATTTGGTGAGTAAAACACTTAGTTTTGCGGTTGAAACCATTCTCACCATCCCTCGGTACCTGCAGGCAGTCGACAGGTGTCAGGCCTCAACCTTTTTATCATGGTAACAGGGTTTAGAAAGTGCCCAAAATGCCCTCACACTATGTCGATAACAGACACCCATAACGAGTGCGTCTTATGCCTTGGCGCTGTACACATTTCCACTTGTCCTAAATGCGCCGAAATGACAGTGAAAGGCCGGCTCGCCTGGAAAAAATGTTTTAAACTAGAGTTAATTCCATCGACGTCTACACAATCTTCACTGGCAGGGGTATCCAAAAAAAATGATAAAGACCTGCTGGGTGCATGAAGGCAGTGGTGACCACCCATCTCAGACACCATCAAAGTTCACGACGAAATCTACCTCTGCGCTGGGGAAAGACAGGACGAGCACTGTGAAAAAAGACACCGGCACCGAAAGGAATCCATGCTCGGTGCCAGCACTGATTCCAGAGTGGCTTCGATGGCCATCGAGCCACCCCCCGAAGAGAACAAGGTTAGAGGGGCCGACTATTCCCTCGACACCAGAACATCCACGGCAGTCCCCACCGATATCTGTGCCGGGTACTGCTCCCCCACGAGGATCTGTGGAGGAAACCAGTTCTGCCGAGTCTGCCACCCTCTGTAGCTGCTCTGTTCTCATACACAGGAGGAACTGGACGGATTTATCCGCCAGGCAGTCATCTATGCCCTCCGGGAACTACATCCACCGTGCCGGCCCCCATTCAGTGATAAACGAACAGATCCTACCCAACTGCAGGAATTGACTCATCAGGAGACTTTTTTAATATCTTAGGATGGAAACTAGAGTGCCTTAACGATTGGTTTCGATCTGTATCTTTTCTATATAAAGAAGTAGTCAGCTGATGGTAATGTCCAAAAATGCTACAGTAGAGCAGTGAAAGTGCATAGTAAATTTCAAATGAAGGTCCTGGTTGTTCAACCAACCAAAAAAACTTTGTAGCCACTCTGAGGTAGATGTCCAGATAAGACATAGTCAATGTATCGGAGCCAAAGGAGGATATTGTGAAACCATACAGACTGATAGAAAAACAAAATTTTTTTTCAAACGCTGATACAAACGAGTTTGCAACTAACTTCAAAGTTAGTTCATGCTGAAATGCACCATGCAACTATGAGTATATCAAACAAATGATTCCTTGTGGTCTACGCATGCAAAAAGAGTCCTGATTGTTTCAAGAAGATCCTGATTTTGTTTCCGAATGGGTGGCGATTCTGAATAAATGTTCCTTATTTTTATTTATTTTAACATATTTCTATACCGGACTTCATGAAAGGGATTCATATCAGGCCGGTTTACATGGAACTTGGGAATTAACAAGTGTAACCAAAGTCGAAGCAAAGTTACATATAACAGGGGGATAGAACTTGGGGGCTATAGTAGCCAGGAAGTAGACAGAAAGGAAATTTAATTACATGTAAATAATATATGACGGGTTATGGCATTAGTAAATGTCCCATTCCTTGGGCTGAGTCTGAAGTAACATTTTTGAGTTAGGGGAAGGCTTGGAGGAAAAGCCACATCTTAAGTCCTTAGACCTGATGTTGCTTATAGTAGAGCACATATTAGTCTCAATCATGGATTTGCAGAAGGAAATTTTGGAAATGAAGTCATGTTTAGAAATGACCACTAATATAGGAATTTGACGCTTCTCATAAACAATTGAGAACCACCATACTCAAATTAAGAACCATTTAAAATCCAGAAGTTTCAAAGAGATGAGCAAGATTATAAATCCGACCGGATTTCTTTTTGGGGTGTTAAAAAAAGATTCTAATATACGCCCACATCACCTTTCAGGACTCTTCTGATGATTCACATAGCAGTAGTGATGAGGAAAAATTTCCAACAAATGCCCAATCTTTTTAGGGCACCAGCAGGAGAACCACAGAGGCTGCCCAACAAAGGGGGTCACCCATGCTTACAGATATCAGTGGGACGGTTTAACGACTCGCTCACAGTTCAGTCAACATCAACGGTAATTAATCTTATTGACATAGTGTTTTCTGAAGATACCATCACAGCTTTAAAAAAAAGTGTTTCATTTGTTCCTGAAAGCCATCATAATCCCTTTTCAAAGTCATATAGACCTTTATCATTTTTTAGGTCTCTTCAGATCCACCTGTATCTTCAATAATGGGGCTTTAGTTCAAATGACATGTCGATCGTAGTTCCGAAGTCGAATTGGTTACTTCCGAGGCCTGTTGATCCATTTATTGCGACATATATGCAGTTGGTTCTTTGAGATTTGACAATAATGGCAAATTCAGTTTCACGATTATGTAACGTTTCTCCTGGGATTGGACCACTACTCAACATCAAGCACTAATGGCTTTATCTGTTAATTCTGACTTAATTGTGAAACCAGCAGACAAAGGAGGGGTGATTGTTCTACAGAATAGGTCCCAGCATGTGTGGGAGGTTTACAGTCAGTTACACAATACATCATTTTATCACCCTCTAGAAGAAGATCCTACTCCAGTATTGAAGGCTCGTATAGAGATGATAGTACAACAGGGGGGATAGATAAAGGGGTCTCACTTCCAGGGAAGCCCGAGCGTTAAAAGTAACGGACCCCATCACGCCTATGTTTTATACAGTGCCTAAGATTCATAAGCGATTGCACTGCCTGCCAGGTCACCCTCTAGTGGCTAGTTGAGGCTCTATTCTGGAGCCCTTGAATCTCTTGGACCATTTTTTTTAATCCTTTTGTCCAACAATCAGCATCATTTTTTCATGATACTTCACATATCCTCTCCTTATTATAGGATTTAATTATACTCCCTAAGGATTGCTTATTGGTTACCCTGGTTATAGAGGCCTTATACGAACATCCCACAGGTAGATGCACGTTTACTTATTGGGGATATTTAAGACTCTTGCTCATGTCCACATCGTATTCCTACAGATTTTCTTACAGCTCTTTTGGAACTGGTTTTATTCAGAAATTTCTTTCATTTTGAATTTACATACTACCTTCAGGTTCAAGGGGTTGCAATGGGGGGCCATAGTTGCTCCTTAGATTGCAAATTTGTATGTATCAGCATTTGAAGAAAAATTTCTCTTATCAGTCTGGTTTCACAATATCATCCTTTGGCATTGATACATTGACTGTCTTTTTTTTTTTTTATTTGGACATTACCTCTGAGCTGCTACAAAGTTGTGTTTTTTTTTGTTGGTTGAACAACCAGGACAGTCATTTGAAATTTACTGTGCATTTTCTCTGCTCCACTATAGCATTTTTGGATATTACCATTACTAAAGATATGGATCAACTGACTACCTTATATAAAAAAAAAGATACAGATTGAAACCAATTGTTAAGTTACTCTAGTTTCCATCTTAAGAAATTGACAGTCTCCCAATTTAGCCAATTCCTGTGGTTGGGAAGGATCTGTTTGTGTACCACTGAATTTAAATCATGGTCATTGGGGATGTTTACACGTCTTGTTTGTTTTTTTTTGTTTTGGTTTTTTACGGAGAGGTTACCCTCAGATAGTGATCAAAAAAGCCTATAAAAGGGCATTAGTTGCTAATTGGTCCCTATTCGTCTAAAAAGCAAGATCTTTGGATAATTTGACTTGTTCTGTGATTTACAGACTATGCGAAGGACATACTGCAGACGCATTGGCCAGTTTCGGCACTACATGAGATTTTTCGAACAGCACCTAGATTTGCTTTTTTTTGTGGACGTAATGTTAGGGACATGCTGGTACATTCCACATTGAATACGGCTGAAGACACCGTTCCTGGTAACGGTACCTATGGTAACTCTTCTTGTGAGTGATGTCCCCTGGCTATTGCTGGTTCATAATGGCAGCATCCTATTTCACATCGATCAGTGTCTCTTTATTCTAGTACTAACTGTTGTGGTCTACTTGAGTGTCCATGTAATTTAATTTACATTGGACGAACTAAAAGGAATGTTTGTATGTGCTTGATTGAGCACAGGAGTTGTATTAATACAGCTAAAATAAGAACATAAGAAAATGCCATACTGGGTCAGACCAAGGGTCCATCAAGCCCAGCATCCTGTTTTCAATAGTGGTCAATCCAGGCCATAAGAACCTGGCAAGTACCCAAAAACTAAGTCTATTCCATGTTACCATTGCTAATGGCAGTGGCTATTCTCTAAGTGAACTTAATAGCAGGTAATGGACTTCTCCTCCAAGAACTTATCCAATCCTTTTTTAAACACAGCTATACTAACTGCACTAACCACGTCCTCTGGCAACAAATTCGAGTTTAATTGTGCGTTGAGTAAAAAAGAACTTTCTCCGTGTGCCCCATGCTAACTTCATGGAGTGCCCCCTAGTCTTTCTACTATCCGAAAGAGTAAATAACAGATTCACATCTACCCGTTCTAGACCTCTCATGATTTTAAACACCTCTATCATATCCCCCCTCAGTCGTCTCTTCTCCAAGCTGAAAAGTCCTAACCTCTTTAGTCTTTTCTCATAGGGGAGTTGTTCCATTCCCCTTATCATTTTGGTAGCCCTTCTCTGTACCTTCTCCATCGCAATGACGGCTCCACTTGTAGCTCACTGCTTGCAATATTCACTCTTTTTCAAGATCTGAATTGGACAATTTTGGAACAAGTACACCTGCCCCATAGCGGTGGCGATATACAAGTTGCTTTGAATAAAAGAACAGTTTGGGATTTTTTTTAGATATGGTGTCTCCCCGGGGTCTTAATGAGAATATCAATTGGTACTCTTTGATATAATAATGCTGAATATTTGAATTATGCATGCCTGACCACGTAATTTCAGGACTATTCATAAACTCTTCTGTTTACACCATAAGACACCAAGATGATCGATTTGTGAAACTTTTAAAGCAGTGAGTGATATTTTCAACAGACCAATTATTTGTGAGCAACATTATGTAATGATCAAGCCCCTGAAGCAGATGACCATTGAAACATGAATTCATGTCGGGGTTCGGTTTATGCATGGTCTGCAAGCTAAGTATTTTTTCAGTCTTTTCATGGTCATGCATGCATTGTTATTTACTTGGACTTTGAGAGATCCACAAGATATTAGTTTACTTTGTTTCCTGACTGTTCTAAAGTTAGTGTTTGTTTGTTTTTTTTTGGGGGGGGGGGTTTAAGTTAAAAATATTTTCTAAAACATAAATTAGTGGATTTAAGCTCAAGAGCAGCCCTGTTCTTATGAGCTGACTCGGTGTTGGCCCCAAATATTTTAATAATTAAATATTATGCGTACATATATTATTGATATAGTTTTGAAACAGTTGGACCAGTCTAACCACATCTTGTGCATTGTTTTGACATCAAGTAGACCATGTTTGTCTTAATTTAATTGAACCTCATATAAAAAAAAATACCTGAAGTATACTACAGGCAGTAATAAAAACCATTTCCATATCATTTTGTTTTGACATTGCAATTCAGAATGCTGTAATGCCACTAGAAAACGTTTCTAGCCTGTTTGGTGTCCTCATTGTTTTGTCTAAAACCACCTAGGTACTTAAAGAGTTATACTTAATGCTTATTCTAGGTGAAAATAGTTATTAGCACAAACACGCTATTCTTTTTATGTAATAGCTTGTGAAACGTTTGTCCACCCTTTTACTAATATAGGGGGGGGGTCATTTATCAAAGTGCTATATGGCGTCTTCGCATGCAAAAAACTCCTTTAACGTATGCGAAAATACCATTAATTGCATGTGAAACGCACCTAACATTTACATAAGAACATAAGATATGCCATACTGGGTCAGACCAAGGGTCCATCAAACCCAGCATCCTTTCACCAACAGTGGCCAAGTCCAAGTCACAAGCACCTGGCAAGTACCCAAACGTTAGATCACAAGCTACTACTGCTATTAATTAATAGCAGTTTATGGATTTTTCCTCTAGGAACTTATCCAAACCTTTTTTTAAACCCTCTTACACTAACTGCTGTAACCACATCCTCTGGCAATGAATTCCAAAGCTTAACTATGTGCTGAGTGAAAAAGCATTTTCTTTGATTTGTTTTAAATGAGCTACTTGCTAACTTCGTGGAGTACCCCCTAGTCCTTCTATTATCTGAAGTAAATAACTGATTTACATTAACTTGTTCAAGTCCTTTCATGATTTTGTTCGCCTCTATCATATCCCTCCTCAGTCATCTGTTCTCCAACTGAACAGCCCTAACTTCCTGTTCAGCATCTTACTTCAGTTCGGTGTTCACTAAATATTTGTTTAATATTTTTGCTATACTGGATCACCATCTTCTGACATTTTTGTCTCTCTCCCACACATGCTGCATGTCACCTTTCAAATTCACTGTATCCTTTTTCTGATATACCTGAAAAGTGTTTTGTCACCTCGCTTTTTCTCTTTGGCAATCCTTTTGACCTTTTGCTTTCCTGATTTTTCTCTGTCTCCCTCTGTTTCAACAGTTTTTCTTCCCTGTGTTCCTCTTTTTGGGATCCTTTATACTTCCTGAATGCTGTTCTATTTGCCTTTATTTTTTCAGCCACATCCTTTGAGACCAAAATCGGTTTTCCCGTCGATAGCAGGGCTGAATTAGCCGTGCTGTCATGGGAACTGTCAATCAGGTCCGGGAGGGGGAACTTCCAAAACGATGTCAGAGCTTAGCTCTGAGGCTGCGTGTGGTTTCCTGCGCTCGGATCGACTCTCCTCAGTCTGTTTTATCTGCATGTGGGATCGCAAGCGGAGCTCCAGACCTCCTCAGTTTTTGATAAAAAACAAAAACAAATATAGGAAAATGAAGAAGCGGAAGTACCCTCACCCCTCGGGCTTCAAACCTTGTGCCTGTGGGAAGGTAATGTTCTGAACGGACGAGCATGACAGGTGCTATTGGTGTCTGGGCCCAGACCACCCGATAGCATCCTGCTCCCACTGCGGCAAGATGTCTCCGCAGGCACGTCGGCAGAGAGCCGACAAGATAGAGGCCCTAAAACTGGGACGGGGGGGTTCGTACGCCTCCCCTCTGAGGCTCGCTCATCGCCGGGACTAGCGTCAACGGCACCATCCCAACAACGCAGAGCGGCCTCGGTGGAACCATCCACGTCGAGGCCGGACAGCCATCGCAGACAGGACACGCGCCCGGAAAAATCCAGAGGCAGGGACCCTCGGGACAGAGAGAAGGGTCAGACAGTCGTCTGCGTCGCTGAAGCGGCCGGTAATTGAGTATGAGGCTCAAAGGCCTTCGATGCACAGAGCCACAGCGCCGCCTGCATCTTCGTCCTTCATCAACGCGCCGCAGACACACTCCATACAATTGCGTCCACTGACTCATGCGTCTATGGCGCCGGAGGCGTTGTGCTGTGAGTCGACGCAGACGCATCAATCGACGCAACTTGCATTGACTCATCTCATCGCGTCTATGCAAAATCAGACCCTCCGAGTTAACCTCCAAAGGAGTCACGACCAAATCAATGCAGTTGACCTCCCAATCCATTGCGCCTACCACTCCAATACCACAAGTGCCTTTGGGGGACACTAAGACGAGGACGAACCGAAGTGATAGCCATTCCAGTAACTCTCAGCCTCGGAAGAGACTTCAAACTTCCAAGAGAGCAGAATGCCCCCGTGGAGTTATCGGCAGACTCCAGCAAGGATCGAGTTCCAATACAGACTTCTCATTCTCCTTCCTTGTCATTCTCATCTCTTCGAGTTTACTCGGACCTATCATCCTTCTCAAAAGCTTGCTCTGGCAGACACAGTTCACAGGAACTGCTGGCAAAGAAAAGGAAAGCGTTGGATTTGCCTCATACCTGGGACACAAATACACCCTCGCCAGCCTCAGATATACTATTGGCGGCACTGCCACGCTGGGGCACAACACACTGACCGGTCATGCCTCCTCAGACACAGGAGGCATTTTCCACTCTATCAACTGCTCTGGCGGGACTTTTTGAAATCATGCAAGCTTCCTACAAGTTTCCGATTAGTTCTCCCAGTACAGCACTATCATCTCAGCAATGCTAGAGACCAGCCTCACCGACACCTTCACCACAGATGCCAGTGAACACTCCCATTCCCACCACAATCACAACACCGAAGGATTTTGCTATCCCATCCCACATCACCTACGGGTCACACTACAACTCCCGACTCGTCGACGGGATAACCTTTGGAGCCAGAGGAAGAACCGGCTGAACCGTACTCTCCTTCAGAGGACCTTACTTATCCCAAATTTCTGGAAAAAAATGGGAAAGGCACTCAGCCTCAACATACAGAAGATCCCAGAGCTGACATCCTCGGGTTACTAAAAATTTTGACCTTCCAGCAGAACCAACAGCATTATCACTGCATAAGGTGCTGGATTTGGTTCTTGAACGTTCGTGGGAGTCACCCTTCACACTACCACCAGTCTCTCGAAAGACTGACCTTAAGTTTAAGATGCAAAAGTCTTCCTACTACACGCCTACTCAACTACCCCACGCCTCCGTAGTGGTGGAATCCACTATGGTGCGGGCTAAAAAATCAGATTCATTCCTCCACACCACCGGGTCGAGACTTGAAATCCTTAGACGACTTCGCGAAGAGAACCTTTCATGTCTCAATGTTAGCCGCCTGAATGGGCCATCATCAGTTCTACACCATTCAGTACATATGACTGTATACAGCACCTTAAACAAAGTTCCGAGTCACAGCCTCAGCCTCAGACGCCAGGAGATCCAATCTTGATGCAAGACATTGAGGAAGCGATAAGACATCTCCTGCGTACTGTGTACGAGGGGTTTGAGGCTTTCTCTAGAGTTTCTGCAGGAGCCATCGCGGCACGCAGAGTCGCATGGCTTCGCGCTAGTTCCATCAGACCAGACATCCACGACAAACTGGCCAATTTACCCTGCAAGGGGGAGAATCTTTTCGGTCCCCAATTTCAAGACACCATCGTGGAACTCAAGGAACAGGCGGTAGCAGTCCAATCTCTCACTGCCACTCAGTCCTGCCCAGTGTCGAGGGATTACTATACCATCTTTCCAGTTACGCCCATACTGTCCATATACCTCCTATAGGGCGCCACCGTATCAGCCGCCTCCACGACAACAAACACAAGCCCCCCAAAACCGCAGAGGCCGCAAACGACCCCAGCGTCCAGCAGCACAGCCACCAGCTACCGCAGCAAAGTCCATCCCATCTTTTTAGACTTCGCTACACCATCATCACAACAGGTTCTAGCAGGAGGCATAATAGCTCACCTTCAGCAGTGGGAAACAATCACATCAGATCAGTGGGTTCTGGACATTATCCGCTTCAGATATCGAATCCCCTTCCGAAGCTCGCCGCCCCTTCCCCACCTGACATCTAGGGGGCCCAGATCCAACCTTGTGCGGCTAAAAAAGGAAGTGTCAGCCTTACTTCACCAACAGGCAATCAGATGCCTCCTTCCATCCAATCATGACACGGGGTTCTACTCCCCATACTTCCTCATTCCAAAGAAGTCTGGAGATCTGTGTCCCATCTTAGACCTCAGAGACCTCAACAAATTAATTGTCGAGGAAAAGTTCAAGATGATATCCCTCAAATCCATAGTCCCCCTGCTCCCACCCACAGCTTGGATGTGCTCTATAGATCTCAAGGATGCATACACTCATATTCCAATGCATCCTTCCTCCTGGCAATACCTATCCTTCAAGTTCATGGCCAGCACTTTCAATACAAAGCACTTCCCTTCGGTTTCTCAACAGCACCCAGGGTATTTACCAAGTGCATAGTGGTGGTGGTGGCATTCCTCCGTCAACAGGGAATTATAATTTTTCCTTACCTGGACGATTGGCTTCTGATAGCGTCCGACCCACAAACGCTCCTGCAACACCTACATGAAACAATTTCCCACCTGGGTCAGTTGGGCCTCAACATCAACTACCAAAAGTCCAATATGCAACCTACCCAAAGAATTCAGTTCATAGGTGCCATGTTAGACACAATTCAACACAGTTTTCCTGTCACAACAGGAGAATCACGATGAGTCAGCTCTTCCGACGCTTACTCTGCACCTCGATGCCTTCGGCCCGGCAAATTCTCACAGTGCTGGGACACTTGGCAGCAGACATCCATGCAGTAGCCACAACCAGACTACACATGCGCCACATCCAGTGGGATCTGAAACGCCAATGGTGACAACATTCCCAACCCTAACATCAGCGATGTCCAAGGAACTAGACTGGCTTCGCTCAGCAAAGGTGCCCCATTCTTAGTTACCTCACAGTGCTGTTCTCACCATGGATGCCTCCCGCAAGGGCTGGGGAGCGCATCTCAAACATCTGCAGACGCAGGGCCTATGGACACAACAGGAACAATCGTATCAAATCAACCTCCTAGAACTTCAAGCGATACAATATGTGTTAAAGACCTTTGTCTCCCACCTTCGGGGGCATTGGGTAATGGTCTACACGGACAACCAGGTAGCCATGTTTTACATCAACAAGCAAGGCGGCTCGGACTCATGGGTACTCTGCAAGGAAACCCTCACCATTCTGCTCTGGGCCAGCCAAAACTCAATTCAGTTACAAGCTACCTACCTGTCAGGCATCTCCAACACCAGAGCAGACAAACTGAGCAGAGTGTTTCACCTCCACGACTGGTCTCTCAACCCAAATGTAGCAGAAGAAATCTTCCAGAGGTGGGGATCACAGACTATAGACCTCTTCGCCACAGAACTCAACCGGAAAACAGCTAGTTTCTGCTCAGTATGGCCAAGTCCGTACAGGACCGCCCAAGACGCCTTTCTGATCCAATGGACGGAAACATTAATGTATGCGTTTCCCCCCATTCCGCTCATCACCAAAACACTGCAAAAGTGCACGCAAGACGGCGCACAATTGATTCTGGTAGCACCAGCGTGGCCGCGTCAACCGTGGTACACTCCCCTACTCCAACTTTCTACAGCAGAGCCCTTCCGCTTATCCAATCAAGAAGACCTCCTGTCTCAAGAGCCTCCGAAGGGCGCTCTCCTGCACCCGCTCCACGCCTCCTTACATCTGATGGCATGGAGGTTGAGCGGCTCCTCACTGAACAAGGATTTTCAGTTTCGGTACAAAACATAATTTTGGCCTCCAGAAAACCACAAAACGTAGCTATCAAAGTGAAAACGCTATGCAGCATGTTGTATAGACCCACTCACGTGCACCCTGAATATGCTTCTGACATATCTACATACATTGTACGTAGCAGGCCTGGCCACGGCTTCCGTCAGGTTCCACCTTAGTGCCATAGCTGCCTTCCACCGGCTTCTTGACGGTCATCCGATCTCACATCATCCGATGGTTTCGCGATTCCTCAGAGGGCTCACTCACCTTCACCCTCCGTATCATGGAACCTCAACCTAGTCCTTGAACAGTTGATGCTACCCCTTTTTTGAACCAATGGAAGAGATGCATCTCAAATACTTGACATGGAAGGTAGTTTTCTTAGTTGCAGTCACGTCAGCTCGCCGAGTTAGCGAGTTATAATCCTTGGTACATTACACCCCATATCTTCAGTTTTACCTTGATAAAGTACTCCTTCGAACCCATCCTACCTTTCTGCCGAAGGTAGTAACTCAATTTCATCTAAACCAATCCATAGAACTACCTATGTTCTGTCCAAAACCGTACCAGAATGAACGTGAGAAACTACTACATACATTGGACTGTAAAAGAGTGTTGGCTTACTATAAGCAACGGACTCATTCACCCAACAGGGTTTCCCAACTATTTGTCTTTCAATCCAAATGCTCCTGGACTCCCAGTGGCGAAACGAACTATCTCCAGCTGGATTACTCAATGTTTCCCACCGCTCATCAAACCAGAGCGGTGGCAGTTTCATTGGCTCACTTAAAACACGTTCCACCACTGGGCATTTGTAAAGCCGCCACATGGGCATCTCTTCACACGTTCACCTCCCATTACTGCTTAGACCAGCGACGGCGGATGATGCCAATTTGGGATGAACATTGTTACAATCATTGAAAGAACCATTGGCGGGGTCGATTGGCACAAAATGGCCAACACGCACACACGACAAAAACTGACACACTTCAAGGCAGTGTGTTAGGGAGTTTCGGACTCCCATGACAGCATGGCTAATTCAGCCCTGCTATCGACGGGGAAAAAGCAAGTTTGCTTACCGTAAACGGTGTTTCTGTAGATAGGATGAATTAGCCATGCTGACCCACCCACCTCCCTGCGCAGTCGACAGTCATACACTATGACCACACTTGCTTTATTACAGACTGAGGAGAGTCGATCCGAGCGCGGGAAACCATGCGCAGCCTTAGAGCTAAGCTCTGACAACTTTGGAAGCTCCGCCTCCCGGACCTGATTGACAGTTCCCATGACAGCATGGCTAATTCATGCTGCTATCTACGAAAACACCGTTTATGGTAAGCAAACTAGCTTTTCTTTTTCTTCTTACTTTTACTTACATTTCTAACCTCTAGATTTGTTGCCTTTGTTATACCTCCTTTTAATTTTGGCCCATTGTTGTACCGCCTCACCCATTTTCTTCCAGTTCTTCCTCCAGGTACGTCCCCATTTTAACTAAATTCATATTTTTGAAATTCAAAACTTGGGTCATTGAGTGACTTCTCTTTATTGTATTGGCGATTTCAAACCATACTGCCTGATCGTTACTAATATAAATGGAAGCACAGTCTCTTCTTTTTGAAGGACAGTCCATAATGCTTCTTCCCAACCCAACGTCCCTTGCATTCCAGTTGCTTGTTTTTGACATAAAGAGCTACTGCTCTCCCCTTTTCTGTCCTCTTTCCTTTCTTAATAAGTTATAGACTGGGATGGCTGTATTCCAGTTGTGAGACTCTGTGAACCATATCTCTATAATAAGAACGAGGACCAAGTCCGCCTCCACCACTAAGGCCTGTAACGTTTGGTTGCCCGTGGTACGGGCCACAGCCAACCTCACTTACCCCTGCATCGCGGTCAGTGACTTTGTGGCAGGATGACTCCATTCCCCTCATCAAGCAGGACTCTCTAAGGCATGCATGCATGCCAGTTTGTGCCTCAAAAGGCCCTGTGGCAGGAAAAGGGCCACAGCATCTTTAAGTGATGTCCTCAAACTCCCTATTTGAAGCACCACCAGACCTTCAGCAGACGCCTCAGCAACACGTCCTCCTGTCTTGCGGTATATGTTGCTATTTTCCTGTGCCTTGCCTCCTTGTCCTGTCTTCTTGCTTTGTTCCCACCTTGCATTGGCTCTCTATTGCCTTGCTTTGTCCACCCTGCCTTATCTTGTTCCCCAGTGTCCTGTCTTACCTTATCTTGCCCTGATTCCCAGTTCTGACCTCTGCTTTGGACAGTGACTATTCTTCTGGAATGCAGTCTGCCCTGACCCCTGCTTGGACCAGGATACTGTTTGCTTGCTGCCTGGCCCAATCTTGACTTTGAACTGGTTAGCCTCGCCTGCCACTAGCCTTGACCACTGCCTATACTTTGACTTTGTCTGACCACTCCTTACAGGACTTTCACCTAAGCCATGCAAGCCCCTGCAACTCAAGGGCCCAACCTGCATGGAACGGGGCTGGTATAGGTGAAATCTCAGCTGCAATACCAATAAGAGCGAGTTCACCATCTGTCGGAGTGGGCCTAGTGGGTTCGCCTGCTAGGCTGTATCAACTACGCCATAGCCCAAGGGCTCAAATCCGTGACAGTGTGCTGAGGCCATGAGCTCGATGGACTCGTCCCTGGATGTGGTAGAAACACAAACAGCGGAACTGGTTCCCTTATGAGCGCCAAAGGGTATTCCCCACATTTATTGTTGGAGAGAGAGGTAATTTGCCTTAGCAATCCCTGAGTGGGAACTGAACCCTGGCTTCCCTGGTTCAGGGCCCATTGCTCTGACCACTAGGCTACAACTCTACTCCTTTGGTGCAATGCAAATGAGAAAAGGGTGAGGATATTGGGGTGGGAATTTTGGCCAAGTGGGCTGGGCTCACAGTTTTGCGAAGCCGTCTCGCATGGCTTTAACGCGAATTTTAATTACACCTTTTTCATTTGCATAAAGCCGTGCGATAGGGCTTTATCGCAGTTGCGCTGGTTTTCGCACATGCCGTTTTAAGCTTCTGGAGAGCTAGCCCAGCTATCAGTGCCCTCCGGGGGGGGAGAGAGAGAGACTAGCCATAATGCCCTCATGCTAGATAGGTATTTATCTCTCTATGGAAGGCCCACCTAGTAACTCGAGGTGAGGTTTAGGTATTAGTGTAGGGGTTAGGGGCCACTTTGACATTCAACGTGAGACGTACGAACAGAACAGTGCTCTCTTGTAAAGATTTGATGACCTTCAGAATGAGGAAACTCACCCAAAGATAGGTTGAGAGAACACTGCATAAATATCATCTTTGGGTGAGTTTCCTCATTCTGAAGGTCATCAAATCTACACAAGAGAGCACTGTTCTGTTCATACGTCTCATGTTGAATGTCAAAGTGGCATTATGGGTAGTCGTGCGCTTTCACGCTCTTTCACTCTCTCCATGGTGCCGCCAGTGATTGTATGTAGAAAATACATCAATTCTGGCACATCGCAAAGTGAGAAAAAGTTATCGTGATTTGTGCTAAGATAGTGCTTCGCATAGGTATTAGCGCAAATTGCGATAAACTGCCTATTACCATAAAACACACCCCTTTTGCATGTGATATTTAGTGCATTTTGATAAATCTAGGCTCTAGTAAGGAAAACCCTGGTCCAGATACATATGAAGATGTTTTCACCCTTTTCTTTAAAAGATGTGTTCTTGAAGCAGAGCTCTTGAAAATCACTTCTGATTAGGTAAAAAAAAATTAGTTATAGTAGGTTTTTTTTGGTGACATCTGATATATTTTAATGTTTTTTTTATTTTATTGCTCAGTATGCTTTCTAGTCATGTTGCTTTGTCATTTGTTTCTTTAGATGAATATATGCGGTTTTGACCCAGAAAACTGCCAAAGAAAAATTCCTCCAGAATATGAAAGGTAAACCTTTTAGTTTTCAATAGATACTATTCCCTTCACCTCTCTATTGTTATGATTTAGTTGATAGATAATTCATTTCAGCTGACTAACATCTATAGACAAACTTAGTAGGATTTGACATGTTACTGTGTTATGAGTCAGTACATCTTACTTTAATGTGTTATTGCAACATTTGGAAGGAGGATTGCAACAGTGAAGTAAGATGAGTAAATTTTGTATGTCAAATATGGAATAGTCAAATAAAACAAACAGGACCAACAATGCTATAAATTTACAAAGTGCATCTATACAGAAGAATATCATATGTCTCCATCGTTGGTCTTGTTTTGTTTATTTGTTTAAGTGCAACACATGATTTTTGGGATTTGGTTGTTTTTGAAATAGGGAATAATATTTTATCAAATTCTGGAAATATTTTGTATATCTTATTTTATAAAGAACCAATGTGTGTTAGACAACCCTGACCACCTATTAATCTGTCTTGACTACAGCACTGCCTTGTGCTCTCTAGTGCCTGAGACTTAATGTTCTAGCTACTTGTTTATTGTGGATAAGTGAGGCTTGGGCAAATTGTGAGGGTTAGTGGTTCTCAACCTTTCATGACTAATGTACCTCTTTGATAGGGTGAGATGTCTCGTTTTCTCTTGGTTGTCAAAATTTAGAGGAAATACTATAGTTAGGTTTTTTTTGTTTTTTTTTTAATTCTCTTCCTTGATTTCAACTGTTTTCCCTATTCTCTAACATTGTTTCCTGGTTCTCCTTTCCATTTTTTCTTGTCTTCAGTTTGTCTTGTTTCTTCATCCATTTCTCCCTTGTGTTTCTCAGACCTTACTTTTTAGTCTCATTTGTTTCCATTTTTCTTCTCAAGCTGTCTCTCCATGCTTTTCTTCTCTGCCTCTCATTTCTCATCCTTCAGTTATTCAATTTCCTCCCTTTCACTTCATTTTCTCAGACACTTCTGAGCCTTCGTCTCTGTTGGCCCTCAGCCCTTGCTCACTGACTTTTTTCTTCCATATCTCCCAGCCTTCCATATCCCTTTCTCCCTACTGATTAAGCTTTCTCTGTGGACAAGCATGACCAAGCTCTCCACACAAGTGGTTGATATCCCTGATGGAGTCGATAATGGAAAAGTGTGCTATTCTCATAAGAACATAAGGGTCCATCAAGCCCAGCATCTTATTTATTTATTTTATTTAGAGTCTTTTTTATACCGAAGTATAACAAATTGCCTTCACTCCGGTTTACATTATAAACAACTTAGTACATATAACACTTCCGTATGTTAACATATTGACAAGTTTACAAAAAAACTAGATACATTTCAGCCTCAGTTAAAGATTATGAACAGGTAAACAAGAAAAAATAACTTAAGTCGGTTATCAATTGTGACTCATGAAAGGTGCTAGAACATGATATAATATATAGATGTTTACTTTACATCGAAAGAGAGTTAATGTACCCTTTAAAATTGAAATGAGTTAAATGGGTGTACTAGCTCATATGGGGGATGGGGTGGATTAGTGAGACAAAAAGGGCATATCAGGAGAGAGTAGAATAAAAGAAAATAAGAGGGGATGTAGAACTGGATATGAGAGGGTTAGTTTATCCAATACCATCTGTGAAAGTTTGTCTAACCAGGTTTTGAGTTTTTTTGAAAGATTTGCAGTCATTAATAGAGGTTAGGTAGTTTGGTAAAGAGTTCCATGCTTTTGGTCCTGCGATTGAGAAGGCTCTATTTCTGGTGTTAGATAGTTTAGCAGAGGGTAGGAAGGGTATGACTAATTTGAGTTTATTGGTATTTCTTGTTGAGCGAGGTGTTATGTGAAGTTGGATCATTTGGTAGAGGGCATTGTTTGCTTTGTGTATTTCGTTATGAAGTAAGGTTAGAGACTTATACATGATCCTTTGTTCGATCGGCAACCAGTGAAGACTCTTCAGAACCGGAGTGATGTGATCAAATTTCTTTGTGCCAGTGAGAACTCTGGCTGCCGCATTCTGCAACAATTGAAGTGGTTTTAATGGTGATTTGGGGAGGCCAATGAGGAGTGAGTTGCAGTAATCAAGACTTGAGAAGATTAGAGATTGCAGGACAGTTCTGAAGTCTTGTGGGAATAAGAGAGGTTTAAGGTGTTTTAGAATATGAAGCTTGTGGAAGCCTTCTTTTGTTTTCATTGTTATACACTTTTTGAAGTTCAGATCATTATCTATCCATATACCAAGGTCTTTTACAAAGCTCTTCAGATGGATTATGGTGTTATCAATTTGTATATACGGCATTGTGGTTATTTGAATGGAGTTGTTTCTATTGATGAGGATGCATTCAGTTTTGTTCATATTGAGGCATAATTTTAATTGGTTTAGAAGATTTTTGATTGAGATGAGGTGGTTTGTTGTAAGGTTGATGGCATCTTCGATGGCGGTTATAGGGATGAGTAATTGGATGTCATTGGCGTATAAAAAGAATGTAATGCCAAGGCTTGAGATAAATTGACAGAGAGGGAGTAAGTATATGTTAAAGAGGGTGGCCGAGAGGGCGGACCCTTGTGGTACTCCAGTTTCAAGGGGACAGGGTTCGGATGATTTATTATTCAGGGTTACTTTGAAGAACCTGTCGGATAAGAATGAGGAGAACCAGTCTAAGGTTTTGTCAGATAGGCCTATATTTGCAAGACTTGAAATTAATTTTTTGTGATCAACTGTGTCAAAAGCCGCAGAAAGATCAAGAAGGATTAATAGGTGGTTTAATTTGTTGTCAAATTCTCTTATTATTTTGTTCAATAAATTGAGTAGGAGGGTTTCGGTGCTGCGGTTCTTTCTGAAACCGTGTTGAGAGGGATGAAGAATGTTGTAATTTTCTAAGTGCTCGTTGAGCTGTTTCAAGGCTGCTTTCTCTGTCATCTTGGCGAGTTAATGGAAGGCTTGAGAGAGGCTGGTAGTTATTTAGATCTTTTGGGTCCAGGTTCTTTTTTTTCAAAATTGGGGTTATTGTTGCTGTTTTTAGGATTGCTGGAAGTTTTCCCTCTTCAAGAGATTTGTTAATTATGGCAGTTAAAGTTGGGGCTATAATATGAGCCATTTCCTTGAACGAGCGGGTTGGGATAGTAACCAGTTCATGTCGGGCTGGGTTAATTTTTTGTAGCATCTTTTCTCTTTCGGTATTTGAAATTGGTTCAAAGTTCAGCCAGGGTGTTATAATTGGTAAGTCGGATGGAATGACAGTAATTGCAGAGTTCTTAAAGGAGTCAGTTATTTTGTTTATTTTATTCCTAAAGAAGATGGCAAGGTCTTGACTTAGGTTAATTGCATCTGCAGTGGGGGAGTGTTTTGCTGTTTTTCTTCTATAAGGTTTTTGACTATGTTGAAGAGGGAGTTGGATTTATTTGTTGAGTTTTTTTTATCTTTAGGCTATAATAGTTGGGTTTGGCGTTCAGAATCATTTTCTTATAGTTGGCAAGTTGCGTGCGGTATCGCTGCAGGGTTGCTGGGCTTTTGGCTTTAGACCATTCTTTTTCCAATTTTCTGAGGCTGGATTTCATAGATCTGAGGTGGGAGTTAAACCAGGGGTTGTTTTTCTCCCTGTTTTGTTTTATCGATTTCAATTTTTCGGGGTTTGTTATTTGCAGTTTGTTTTGTAAGATGAAACCAGGATTGAATGGTGTTGTGTATATTGGTTAGGTCAAGGTTCATTAGTTTCCCCAGTTCCTGTTGAAGAGTGTCAGGATCGAAGGGGGGTCGGTATTTGAAGGAAATTTGTTCCTTTGTTCTTGTTTTGTTAAGAACTCGTGTATTGCATTGTATTAGGTGGTGATCTGACCATGGAACAGGCATATGGGAGACTGTAGAGTCGAGGAAGTATTGATTTATGAAAATTAAGTCCAGCGTGTGGCCTGCTTTGAGTTGGGTTGTTTACTAGTTGAATCAGGTTTAGGCTATAAAGCAAGTCAATCATGGTTTGGCAGTTTTGTGATCTGGGGTTTGAGTCTGTGTGAAGGTTAAAGTCGCCAAGTATTATCGAAGGTTTTTTTATGCTAATGTTTGTTACAAAGAATTCTAGAAGGGGGGGAGATATCGTTGTCGAGAAGCTTGGGTAGGTAATACACTAGACATATTTGTAGAAGTTCTGATTCGAGAAGAGCAAATTCGTATTTATTAGGGAGGTTGTGTGGTATTAGCTTCCTAGAGAAGTGTTTTTTTATGATGAGTAGGAGGCCACCTCCTCTGCGAGATTTGCGTGGGATAGAGAATGTCGTATGCATTGTTGGTTAGATGGTTTATCAGGACTTGATCAGTATCTTTGAGCCAAGTTTCTGTTATGGCAAAGAAGTCTGGGTTCTTTTCTTGGATCAGGTCTGAGATTATCATGAATTTCTTTGTCAGATTGAGCATTTATCAGGAAGAAAGTAAGGTGTAGAGTAGGTTTTTGGCGAGGTTCAGTAGTGGGATGTTAATCAGATGACAGTTTCTTCTCTGGGTCGAGGTTGGAGAAGCCATGATGAATATGACTGCTAATTACTTGAGCTCAGGTGTTCTCCTTAGTTGAGTTGAAGAATGCTAGAATTTTTTTTTTTTCCCTCCTTGTCTAGTTGACAGTGAATAATTAAAGTAGTGTGGAAGTTGACTTTGGAAGGGTCATGCAGGAGGGTTTTGCAGAGTTGAAAGGTATAAGGATTTATATTAATGTTTGGATATTGATTGAGGTCTGATATCTGTGTTGGAGAATGTTGAAAATACAACTGAGTGTTGGCTGGGGATCAGATGTGAGTTAGGATAGAGTTGGGGGAGAGTTGAATGCAAAAACAGGGTGGTGTCTGAAGGAGTGTGGTTATAAGTAGTTTGGTTGCTTTAAGCTTGAGAGTAGGAGGAGCGTTGTAAAAAAGAGTGTGAAAGATGGTTCTAGAAGTTGTTGGGTGTTGTCCGTGTTGTGAGTGAAGAGGATATTTGAAAGAGGAGGTCGAAGTATGAGTTATAAGAGATCTTAGTGGTTGTGGGTTGGGAGATGGATGAGGTCTGGAATTGGAAGTCGAGGGAGAACTTATGAGTGGTGGTTAGTGAGTAGGAATAGAAAGGATGATGTTTGGAAGGAGACGTTGCTGTTTGTTGTATTAAGAGTGTGTTTCATTAATTTGTTTGATACTTGGAGGAGTAGGAGGTTTGGATCTGTTTGTTACCAGGAATGGTTGAGTAAGAAAGTTTCAATGATTTTAAATTTGAAGAGCGGTAGTTATATCAGTGGAGTAGGATTTAGTCTTGGGGCGCTCTAAGGGGCAGGCCCCTTACGTCGCGCGACGCCGTGAGAGTTCACAAATTTAAAGATCTTTTTACTGCTTGGATTGGCTGGAAGCCTCAAGGGGGCGTGGTTAGCTCACCCAGTTAGCTGGCAGCGATTCACTCCTTCCTTGCTGTTTCTATGCGATTTTTAACTGTGCTGCACGAACTAGTTCGCCGAGTAGGCTCGAGTCCCGGCTAGGTCACTAAGGCCCCTGCAGAGGAGTTGAGGCAGAGAGCTGGAGCTGGGGATCTTTGCAGCGGGAAGGGAACGCCGCGAGAGAGCTCACATCTTGTTCCACATCTTGTTTCCAACAGTGGCCAATCCAGGCTACAAGTACCCAAAAACTAAGTATTTCCCATGCTACTGATGTATAGGCTGAAATATAAATATTGTGCTGTTCAATTTCTCCCCTTCCATCCCAAGTTTATTTTCCTTGTTTTTTGTAACTTTCCCTCTCCCTTTTTCTGATTCACTGTATTTAAAGTTCAAGGTTCTTATTGAAAATATTGTTTTTTACGTTACGTTATGCTTTACACTCCTTGTTATTTGTAAACCGGGTTGATGTGATGCCTATCATGAAACTCGGTATAACAAAAACAATAAATAAATAAATAAATAAATAATAGCAGTGGTTATTTTCTAAGTCAACTTGATTAATAGCAGGTAATGGACTCTCCTCCAAGAACTTATCCAATCCTTTTTTAAACCCAGCTACACTAACTGCACTAATCATATTCCCTAGCAACAAATTTGAATTTTCCTAGCGTGTAGCAGATGGACTCAAAACAAGTGGGTATAGTGTGCTCGTGCTAGCAGTTGGAGACGGATCTGACATCAGCACGGGTACATAAACCCCCGCAGGAAGTGCAGCAATTCAGTAATTTCCGTCTCCAAAGCAGTTTGGAGCTACCTCACGCTCGCTGAGCGTTTTTCCAAATTCTAACGACTAAATTCATAGAAGAAACCTACCTGAAGACGAGCCCCGCACTCCTGCGGTGATACCATTCAGTCCCTCCCCCAGTTGAGTTTCCCGAGGCGATTTCCGAGGTCCCTCGGAGGTAAGAGCCTCGGTCCGGTGGCCAACTCGCGGCAGGGACCTAGCCCCCGAGTGAGAAGGGCTCGGGCGCGGCCTAGAAGGCAGCAGGTGCACTTCCTCGAGCGCGGCGGTGACGGTAATCACCCTCTCCCCCACAGCCGGAGACCGCCCGGGTCGCAGCCGGGAAGCGCTGAAGACAAGGTAAGGCGTACATCTTTACTTGTTGGTCTCAGAGGAAGCACGGATTAGCAGTCTGCCTACGTGGCAACCCGCCAAGGGGGTCGCCATTTTGCCTGCCTGCTCGCCGCCGCCTTCTGCCCTGGTTCGTCACCGCACAATAGGCGCATGTGCTACGCAAACATTGATAGGTGCAGGTTGCTACGCGCCCGTTGCTAGGCGCACGTGGATAAGCGTATATTGGTAGGCGCGCATATTACAAAGTGCAGACTCTAGCTGAGTTAACAGACGAGATGGAGCATAAGAGAGCCCATGCGTCAGCGGAGCCGGCACTTCCAGAATCAGGCATAAGCCTCTGCTCTGCATGCAACCTCAGAGCCACACAGAGCGAGGAAGCAGACTCCCTATGTGCCCAATATGAAGAGGCCCTGGGAGTTCCAGGACGGGTCGCAGCCCAGCGTACTTCCCAGTTCCTCAGGGAACACCCCGGACCTAGCGGGCAGCGGTGAGCTGCCAGGGAACCCGAGAGACCTGGTGCCCCTAAGGCCAGATCCTGCTTCGCTCTCCTGGGTGGAATTATTCAAGGGCATTCATGCCTTTGTCACAATGCAGTCTGCTCCCCGAACGGGTCCATATGTACCGGATGACCTGGCCCCTGGACCCTCAAGGCCTAGGCACGGCCACTCGCCACCCGGAACCCCCACTTATGGGGATTCAGATTGCCCTGAGGAAGACGAAGAGCCCCCCGAGGAGGGAGAACTTCCCTCTGGGATTCAACCATATCGGACCATGAGGCGCTTCTTTCTGAAAGAGGATCTCCCAGGCCTGATCTCTCAATGCCTGTCGGAACTGGCTCTCCTGGGCCATGACACCCCAGGGGAACCTAGAATGAACCCCCTGTTAGAGGGCCTGCGCCAAATGACTCACCATTTTCCCCTCCTACAAGCAGCACAGCAGCTAATCGATCTGGAATGGAATGCGCTGGAGGCCTCATTCAAAGGGGGTCGGGCCTTGGCTGGCATGTACCCCTTAGACCCGGCAACTAAGGAAATGCTGGCGTGCCCTCAGGTAGATGCCATAGTTAGCGCAATTGTGAAACGCACCACCATTCCGGTGGAAGGGGGGGATGGCCCTCAAGGATACACACGACTGGCGCATGGACGCCATTCTGAAACAAGTCTTTGAGGTGGCAGCCATGTCCCTACGAATTGCAACCTGCTGCACCGTGGTGACGCATTCCTGTTTATCACAGGCTAGGAACAACACCCCGGGAGAAGAGATGGAATCAGCTCTCTCATTCCTCACTGACGCAGCCTCCGACCTAGTCCGTACGGCAGCCAAGGGAGTGTCATCCGCAGTGGCAGCCAGGAGGCAGCTCTGGCTACATAATTGGTCGGCCGACTCCTCTTCCAAGACACGTCTCGCAAGAATGCCCTTTAAGGGATCCCTCCTGTTCGGCAGCGACCTCGAGAAACTGGCCAATAAGTGGGGCGCCTCTCCATTACCCCGTCTACCAGAAGACAGGCCAAGGAGGAGCCAGCGCCCTTTTCCTAGACCATCCAGAGGTAGAAACTCTCAGCGCTTCAACCCTTACAGGACTCGCTACCAAGCACTTCATTCGCAGGCCAGGAACCAGTCCTTTCGGACTAAGCACAACAAGAGGGGAACCGTCTCTGGTTTGGGTCCCGGCCGTACCCCACAATGACAATCAGCCGTCCCATCCGGGGGTAGCAGCCATAGGGGGCAGGCTAAACCTCTTCTACCGCAGGTGGGTCGAGATTACCTCGGACCAGTGGGTCCTCGCCATCATCCGAGAAGGGTACTACCTGGACTTTCTTCGGCTCCCACTGGACAAGTTTGTGGAATCTCCTTGTTCACCCCTCAAGAAGACGGCACTAGAAGTTACCTTGCAGAGGCTCCTGTCCCTAAAAGCCATAATCCCAATGCCTGCAGGGGAAAAAAATTCTGGGCATTATTCTATTTATTTCATAGTGCTCAAGAAGGAGGGCACTTTCAGGCCCGTCCTGGACCTCAAGTCAGTCAACAGACACCTACGGGTCCCCAGCTTTCGCATGGAAACTCTGCGGTCTGTCAAAAATTCAGTAGAGCCAGGGGAGTTTCTCACATCCCTAGATCTGTCGGAAGCCTACTTGCATATCCAAATCCATCGGGATCACCAGCGCTATTTACGCTTCAAAGTCCTGAACCAACACTTCCAGTTCCGAGCTTTACCCTTAGGGTTAGCCACCGCACCGCGGACCTTTACCAAGGTCATAGTAGTAGTGGCAGCGTCCCTCAGGAAGGAAGGAATCCTCGTCCATCCCTACCTGGACGATTGGCTGATCAGGGCAAAGTCACCGGAGGAGAGCCACCAGGCAACCAACAGAGTTATAGCTCTTCTGGAAAGCCTAGGATGGGTAGTAAACTTGAACAAGAGTTCCCTACAGCCTTCTCAGTTGCTGGAATACCTAGGAGTCCGATTCGACACCCAGGAAGACAAGGTCAGCCTGACCTCCAAGAGAAGATCAAAGCTCCGGAATTGTCTGCAGGTCCTGCTGAGCGCCACCCGGCCCACAGCTTGGGATTACTTACAGGTCCTCGGCCTTATGGCATCCACTCTGGAGGTGATACCATGGGCGCGGGCTCATATGAGACCATTACAACGCGCCCTCCTATCTCGGTGGAGCCCACGATGACAGAACTACACCGTACAACTACCTCTACCAGCCAGAGTGCGGAATCAGCTACGGTGGTGGTTGCAGCCCGGCCACATGAGCCGGGGGTCAAAAATGTCCTCCCCAACCTGGACCCTGTTTACTACAGATGCCAGCCTGAACGGATGGGGAGCACATTGCGAAGAACTCACTGCCCAAGGGCGGTGGAACAGAGAAGAGTCAGGGTGGAACATCAACCGACTAGAGCAGGGGTCGGGAACCCATGGCTCGCGAGCCAGATATGGCTCTTTTGAGGGCTGCATCTGGCTCGCAGACAAGTGTCGCCATACTTCGCGGTTCCCCGCTGACCCAGCTGCTCCCCGGTCCTCCGCCGCCCGGGCTTAAAATGCGGGAAGAAGAGAGCACGCCGGTGCTCTCTTCTTCCCGCGGCCCGGAAGAGGAAGTGGAGAGCATCGGGTGCCTGCGCGGGAAGACCCGCGCAGGCACGCTAGTGTCCGAGGGAAGAAGACTGCAGCGCGGCTCGGAGGAAAATGAAAATCTTCAACCGCGGCCGATGGGACTCCGCCTTCGCCTCCGCGAGGGCTGAAAATGAAGGAGGTTAGCGTTGGGAGGTGGCTGCTGCTGCCGCGAGTTCCCGGGGGGGGAGAGAGAGAGTGAATGAATGAGCGAGCAAGCATGTGTGTTTGAGATCCTGTGTGTGTGAGTGAGAGATTGCATGTATGTGAATGATTGAGAGCCTGTATATGTGAAAGAGAGTATGTCTGTGATTGAGAGCCTGCCTGTGAGAGAGAGAGAGCATGAATATAAGTTTACCATTGGGAACCTGTATGTGTAAGTTTGTAATTGAAAACCTGTTTGTTTGAAAGAGTATGTGTGTATGATTGAGATCCTTTGTGTGTGAGAGAGATCATGTGTATGTATGATTAAGAGCCTGTGTGTATAAGTAAGAGAGAGATCATGTGTGTCTGACAGCTGGTTTAGGTGATGGAGCATGTGAGTATGTGATTGAGAGCCTGTGTGTAAGTGAGAGAAAGAGAGCACATGTTTGTAAGCATGTGAATGAGAGTCTGTGTGTGAGAGAAAAAGACAGCATGTATTTATGTGATTGAAAGCCTGTGTGTGTGTAAGCGTGAAAAGATAGACAGCATGTGTGTAAATGTGTAATTAAGAGCCTATATAAGTGAGAGAGAAAAAACATTTGTATATGTGAGTGACTGAGAGCATGTGTGTATAGGTGTGTCATTGAGAGCCAGTGTGAGAGAGAGCGCTGGTATGTGACTGAGAGAGGAGAAAGTTCCAAGCAAACCACCCCACCTCCTGCTAATTCAGAACAATCTCAGGACACCTGGATATCAAACGTTCCCAGGTATGCAGAGCAAAAAAATTTTTGTATCCTTATTATTTTTCATTACTGGATCTTTGTGTCTGCTATTTTGAAATATTTTGTTGGTATCTGGAAATGTTTTATATGAGTTTTTAATTATTGGATATTCCACTCATCAGCTGTTTCGAAATATGTTCTTTTTGTTAGTACAGTTTTACTGCTGATGATTTTATATTTCTTGATTTGTTTTATAAGGATGTGTGATGTTTCTTTTTTCCTTTGTTACACTGCATACAGAGACTCTGGCTTGTTGCGGTTTCCAATTCAGTTTTTGTCTGCATGATTCTTGTTATGCGTTTTGGTCTCTTTATTCTATGTTAGGTGAGGGACAGCACGTGATTCAGGTGAGGTTTTCTGCTGGCGTGTAGTTTCTGTGTAGGACTCTATAGCAGCCTGACTTGGTCCGTTTTCCTAATAGGAGATGTATTGGTGTCTTAAGGCCTGGTGTAATATTTTCAGAGACTTATTGTACTTTAAAAGTGTGATCTTACATAAAATGCACACATTTACTTGTATTTAGTTTTAAACATATTGTATGGCTCTCATGGAATTACATTTTAAAATATGTGGCGTTTATGGCTCTCTCAGCCAAAAAGGTTCCTGACCCCTGGACTAGAGGCACGGGCAGTCAGGCTAGCGTGCCTGCGATTTGCCCACAGGCTTCGAAACAGAGCGGTCAGAGTGATGTCGGACAACGCCACCACGGTGGCATACATCAACCGACATGGCGGAACCAGAAGCCAACAGGTATCCCTAGAAATAGCCCCCCTGATGACTTGGGCGGAAGCGAATCTCCAGGACATCTCTGCCGTCCACATCGCTGGGAAGGACAACACCTCGGCAGACTTCCTCAGCAGAGAAAGCCTAAGTCCGGGGGAATGGCAGCTGTCGCCCACAGCTTTCCAGATGATTGTGGATCGGTGGGGGGACTCCGGGCATGGACCTACTAGCGGACAGGTCCAACGTGCAAGTACCCAGATACTTCAGCTGCAGGCGGGATCCTCTATCCCAGGGGATCGATGCCCTGGTACAGCCATGGCCTCGGGGGATCCTGCTATATGCCTTTCCTCCATGGCTCCTGCTGTGCGCCATTATACACAGGATTCAGTGGCACAGAGGACTAGTTCTTCTAGTGGCCCCGGACTGGCCAAGAAGACCCTGGTACGCAGACATGAGAAGACTACTGGCAGGGACTCCATTTCCCCTGCCTCCACACAGGGACCTGCTGCGGCAAGGTCCCATCCTCCACGAGGATCCGGCTCAATTCTCTTACGGTCTGGCCATTGAGAGGGCTGGACTGAAGAAAAGAGGATACTTGGGGCCGGTAATAGATACACTCCTCAGAGCACGCAAGTTCTCCATATCACTAACATATATAACAGACCTGGGCAAGGGGCGACCCGCAGGCTGAATCCAGCCCGCCTACGGTCTGTGACCGGCCCGCCCACTACTGAGAGCAGACGGGGAATGAGGCACGCTGCCTTCCCTTGCAGAGGGAAGGCAGCAGTTCATTCTCCGCTCCCTCGCTCCCCGATTGGCCTGCCAATCGGGGAGCGAGGGAGCGGAGAATGAACTGTTTTTTTTTTTTTTTTTTTTTTTTTTTACAGCGTCCGGTGGGGGGGAGGGAGTGACTCAAGCGAAGGCACGCTGCCCGATTGGCCGGTGCTGGGCAATCGGGCAGCGTGCCTTCGCTCGAGTTTCTTTCCTACATATGTCACAGTTCCGCCTTTCGTGGTCTTTTTTCAGGGGTCCCCAACCACCGGTCCGCGGCGCGCGCTCCCAGTCTCTCCCGCTGCCGTTGCCGCTGGGCTGTCAGCACGTTCAAGCCCAGTGGTAACGGCAGCGGTGTTAGAAGTCAGTGGCGTAGCCACGGGTGGGCCTGGGTGGGCAGGTGCCCACCCAACTTAGACCCAGGCCCACCTAACTGGCACCGGAACTGCAAGGCTGTCGCGGGATCCCATCCCCGCGACAGCGAACAAGAGAACCCACGCCTCGCGCGCCATCACGGCACACATGGGGAAGCGCTGCTGCGGCCGTATGGCCAAATCTGTCTTCCTGTTGAGGGGGGGGGGGGGGGGGGGGGGGGGCGGAAGCGCCGCGCGCAGCTTCCGCTTCCTCCCCCCCAATGCAGGAAGATCAGCTGGCCTATCCTGCTGCCACCCGTTCTCCTGCTATCTTCGGGCCAAACGGCCCGCCGAACTTCCTGTTTGGGGGTGGGGGAGCGGAAGCGCCGCGCACAGCTTCTGCTTTTGCTTTCTCCCCCAAAACAGGAAGATCAGTTGGCCTCTCCTGCTGCCACCGGCCTCCTGCTATCTTCGGGTGTCTGGCCCGCCGATCTTCCTGCTTGGGGGGGGGGCGGGGGGAGGGAGGAAGCGGACGTTGTGCGCTGCGCTTCCGCTCCCCCCCCCCCCCCGACAGGAAGTTCGGCGGGCCATACCGCCCGACGCCCGAAGATAGCAGGAGTCCGGTGGCAGCAGGAGAGGCAGCTGATCTTCCTGCTTTGGGGGGAGGAAGCGGAAGCTGTGCACGTGCTTCAATGTGTATGTGTGGATGAGAATGGGAGTGTGTGTGGGTGAAAACTGGAGCCTGGGTGTGTATGTGGGTGAGAATGGAAGCTTGAATATGTGGGTGAATGGGAGCTCGAATGTGTGTATGTGAGGGTGAGAATGGGAGCCTGGGTTTGTGTGTGGGTGAGAATGGGAGCTTGAATGTGTGTATGTGTGGGTGAGAATGGAAGCTTGAATATGTGGGTGAATGGGAGCTTGAATGTGTGTATGTGAGGGTGAGAATGGGAGCCTGGGTTTGTGGGTGGGTGAGAATGGGAGCTTGAATATGTGTATATATGGGTGAGAATGAGAGCCTGGGTTTGTGTGGGTGGGTGAGAATGGAAGCTTGAATATGTGGATAAGAATGGGTGCTTGAATGTGTGTATGTGTGGGTGAGAATAGGACCTTAAATGTGTATGTATGGATGAGAATGGGAGCTTGAATATGTGTGGGTGAGACTGGGAGCATGGGTTTGTGGGTGAGAATGGGTGCCTGGATGTGCGTCTGTGTGTGCATAAGAATATAAGCCTGGGGAGGGGTGAGAAAGTGAGAACTTGTATGTGTGTCTGCAGAGAATGTGAGCTGGGGGGGGGGGGGGGGGAGAGCATATGAGAGTGAGAGCTTGAGTGTGTGAGAGGGAGTCTGTGAGAGAAAGTGTGTGTGTGTGGAAGGGAAGAAGACAGTAATAGAAGAAAGACACTGAAAAGGAATTAGGAAATGAGCTATAAGGGAAAAAATGGGAAAAAGAGACCAGGAACAACTGATTAGAAAAATACAATGATCAGACAACAAAGGTGAAAATATATATCTATATTTTGAGATGTTAGCAATTTAAATATAAGCAACACAACCGCTCTCTCAAAATTTATGGACAGGTAGGAGCCGTGTATAAAATCGTAATAATAAGGCTAAAGTACCACAAATCACCGTGAATTATGTTTGTATCATTAAGTAAATCTCATACTTAGGCGTAGATGTGAATGCTATGCTGCATAATTTGGCATTATTTATCAGTAAAAAAACAACTAGTAGACCTGCATGCCTACAGCCCACCCATGTTAACCTTGTGCCCACCCAAAAAATCAATTCTGGCTACGCCACTGATGTGAAGAGAGTGAGCATGAGAGTGAGAAACCTGGGTGTGTGTGAGACACAGCATGGGAGGGAGAAGCCTGTATATCTGAAAGAGAACTTGGGAGTGGGAAGCCTGTGTGTGTGTATGCATGAGTGAGATCAGGTGACTGGTGTGTGTGTGTGTGTGTGTGAGAGAGAAATAAAGTGATTATGGGAATGAGAAGCCTGTGCATGTGAAGAGTGAGCATGGGAGTGAGAAACCTGGGTGTGTGTGAGACACATCATGGGAGGGAGAAGCCTGTATATCTGAAAGAGAACATGGGAGTGAGACTGCTGTGTGTGTGTGTGAGAGAGAGAAAGAAAGTGATTATGGGAATGAGAAGCCTGTGCATGTGGAGAGAACAAGCATGGGAGTGAGAGACTGGTGAATGAGTGTGTGTGTGTGTGTGAGAGAGAGACAGAGAAAGTGATTATGAGAGTGAGAAGCCCATATATGTAAGTAGAACACGGGAGTGGGAAGCCTGTGTATGTGTGTGTGTGTATGGCATGAGAGAAACTGTTCAGGAAGGTGACTGGTGTGTGTGTGCCAAAGACTGTTTGGGAGATGATTGGGGTGTGAGAGACAGAAACTGGTCATGGGGGCATGACTGGTATGGTGTGTGTGAGAGAGACATGGGCAGTAAGGAAGAGGACCATAAATATAGAGCTTAGCTTCTACTGCTGCTTCTGGTGTGTGCCACGGCCTGCAGGGAAGGGGAGTGGGAGAGCTGCTGGAGGGGGTAAGTAAAGGTGGCTTTAAGTTTATTTTTCTTGACTGCCATTTTAATTGTGTGATGTCTGCTTTTTTGAAATATTTTATTGGTGTTTGGAGAATGTTTAATAGTTTTTATGAGTTTTTAATTGTTGGATGTTATTCTGTTTATAGCTGTTTTGAAACATTTATTCTGATTATTAGTATAGTTTTACAATTATTTCTGTGTGGGGATCTATAGCTGCTTGCTTGTTCTGTTTTCCTAATAAGAGGTGTATTGGTTTTTAGGGCCTGATTTAATATTTGTAGTGTTGCCTTTTCATGGATAGGGTTGCTCCTGTTTGAGTGTATTCCATAATACAGGTGTAACTGTGTGCGGATTAATTTATGTGCATTACTACAGATCCTGGGAGTATGTTAGGTCGGTTCTGTGTCTGTTACCGAGATGAGATATTTTGCTAGCATGTAAGCGTTTGTATCGGTCTTATTTGTTGTGTTTTCTCAGAGGACATGCATTGGTGGTAAACTGCTGTCTTTTCATAAGTAGGGCTATTGAGAACTGAGTTAATTATATTAGTCCGGCCCTCTAAAACCATCCCAATTTCTCATGCGGCCCCATGGGAAAATTAATTGCCCACCCCTGATATATAAGGATCTGGAGAGTATTTGAAGCCTGGTGCAAAACTCATGGCACCAATCCACATGCCGCTAAGATCCCTATCATTTTGGATTTCCTGCAAGATGGACTTCAGAAGGGTCTGTCCCTCAATTCCATCAAAGTTCAAGTGGCAGCGCTATCCTGCTACGGTCCCCGGAGTGACGGCAACAGCATCGCCACACACCCAGACGTTTCCTGAAAGGAGTCAAACACATTCGCCCGCCACTGAAGTGGCCAGTGCCTCTGTGGAACCTCAACCTATTTTTGGAATTTCTAGCAGGACACGCCTTCAGACCACTTTGAGGCCTGTCCCTCTGTTTGTTAACCTTGAAGATGGTGTTCCTGCTGGCCGTATGCTCAGCACGCCGCATCTCAGACCTACAAGCGCTGTCCTGCCGTGATCCGTTTCTCAGAATCATTCCAGAGGCTATCCGTCTTCGCACGGTTCCTTCCTTCTTACCCAAAGTAGTCTCACACTTCCATCTCAACCAAACCATATCCTTGCCTACCACGGAAGGTTTGAAGAAGTTGGAAGAAGGTCAAATACTACGCCATCTCGACATCGGCAGGCTACTGTCCAGATACCTGGAAATGTCAGAAGCAATACGAAAGACGGACCACCTGTTCGTCCTTCACAGCGGGAAGAAGCAAGGGGAAGCGGCCTCACGGGCAACCATAGCCCGCTGGATCAAAGAAGTTATCAAGGCGGCCTACGTAGAAGCGGGAAAACCACCACCTCTACGGGTCAAGGCTCACTCTACCAGAGCGCAAGCGGCCTCTTGGGCAGAAACTAGGATGCTGTCGCCTGCAGAGATATGTAAAGCGGCGACGTGGTCCTCCCTCCATACCTTCTCCAGATTCTACCATCTGGATGTCCAGGCCAGGGAGGACACAGCATTTGTGAGGGCAATCCTGAACGGACCTCGGGCAGCCTCCCACCCAGTCCGGGAGTAGCTTTTGTACATCCCACTTGTTTTGAGTCCATCTGCTACACGCTAGGAAATGTAGAGATTACTTACCTGATAATCTCGTTTTCCTTAGTGTATGCAGATGGACTCAGCATCCCGCCCGGCTGCTGGCATACATGGGGATTCACAGACTCACGGTAAGCCATGTTTTCTTATAATAGGGCATCCACCCTGCCGGGTGTCGACGCCTTCCGGTTGAGAACACTGGCGGTCTCCAGCTACTATCAATCGGTCAGGGTAATCCTGTTCATTTAGTCGATCGGTCAGTTACACATATATCCATAAAGCTTTTGCAAGGAAGATTACTGAATTGCACTTCCTGCGGGGGTATATGTACCCGTGCTGACGTCAGATCCGTCTCCAACTGCTAGCACGAGCACACTATACCCATTTGTAATGAGTCTATCTGCATACACAAAGGAAAACGAGATTATCAGGTAAGTAATCTCTGCAATATGTAGTGTCCCCACCTCAATTCCTTTTATTTGATTATTCTGATGAATGCTAATAGCCAAGAGTTCCAAAAAGAGGGCAAATAATGCTGGGGATAATGGACACCCTTGTCTGGTCCCTCTCTCCCACAATAAAGTGATTAGAATAGCCCCCATTTATTTTTAGGCAGGCTTTAGGCTTGTCTAAGTTTGTGAATCCAGGTGCAGAAATAAGATCCAAATCCCATTTTTTTAATACCCGAACAAAAATGGCCAGTGCACCATATCAAATGCTTTTTCAGCATTGATTAAAAGTCTTCCAACTTACTAGAATGGGCCACCCACATTAAATTAAAAAACTTATGGATATTATCCCCTGCTAATCTCCCTGGAATAAATGCAGCTTGGTCTTGGTGAACAAGTTGCGTGATAGTTGTTTATCCTACCTGCAAGGACTTTTGCCAGAATTTTAAGGTCTAGATTTAACAGTGAAATCAGCCGGTACGAACCACATACTGTGGGATTACGGCCTGGTTTTGGGAGTACAGTTATACCTGCGAGATTGGCATTATTAGTGAGAGAACCCCCTTCCCTTAAAGAGTGTTATACTTTCTGTAATTGCGCCACCAAATAAGATCCATATTGTTTATAAAATTTGGCGGTGAGGCCATCCGGTCCCGGAGATATCCCGGATTTAAGAGACTGAATAGTAGATAATATTTCCGGGGTAGTGATCTCGGTGTCCAACTCTAACCTCACCTCTTCAGGTAGCATTGACAGAGTGAGGGAGTCCAGTTAGGCATCCACATTGCCCTGTTGGATAGACTCATTGGAGCTATATAAATTAGCATAGAAAGCTAAAACTGTTCCTGATATCCGTATTATTGGTCAGAATGGTATCACCATTCCCTTTAATTTTAGATATAGTATTTTGATATTGAGTCTTTTTTTAACTTGTTGGCTAAGATTTTCCCTGCTTTGTTGTCCCCCTCAAAATAAGATTGCTTTGTCATTTGTAACCAATGAGCCAATGTTGCTGACTCTAGCCTCAACAAGTCTTCCCTAGCTTTGGACAACTGTCATTATCTTGATCTCCAATGGTTTGGTGTTTTCGTCCCAGGTCGATAATAGCATCTCTCTAGGTTTGGATTTTCCTATTTCTTTTTTTAACAAATGTTCCCCAAGAAATGAGTATCCCTCTAAGGTATGCCTTAAAGGCTTCCCAAACCAAAGGAGGAGAGACTGACCCTGTATCATTCCTAAGAAAGAAATCTGTGATGTGGAGGATAAGTCTGATTAAACTTTGTCCATCAAGAGGGATTCATTAAGTCGCCAGAATCTTAGAAACACATAGAAACATAGAAATGACGGCAGAAGAAGACCAAACGGCCCATCCAGTCTGCCCAGCAAGCTTCACACTTCTTTTTTTTTCCTCATACTTATCTGTTTCTCTTGGCTCTTAGTAACCTTTGGTTCTATTTCCCTTCCACCCCCACCATTAATGTAGAGAGCAGTGATGGAGCTGCATCCAAGTGAACTATCAAGCTTGATTGGTTAGGGGGGTAGTAACTGCTGCAATAAGCAAGCTACACCCATACTTATATGTTTACCCAGACTGTTATTCAGCACTTATTGGTTATTTTTCTTCTCCTCTGCCGTTGAAGCAGAGATCTATGCTGGATAAGCGTGAAGTATTAGTTTTACTTCTCCCCTGCCGTTGAAGCAGAGCGCTATGCTGGATATGCATTGAAAGTGAAGTATGGATTGAAAGCCACATTAACTATCAACAAATATTGAACAAGCCTAATAATTGGTAATACCTATAGCTTTTGAACTCACCGTTAATTTTACATACTCTTACCCACCCCTGTTTTGTTTTATAATTTGGAGATGGCAGCCCTTCATCCTTCCGCTCCGAGAAGGTGGAACACCAACCACTGGCATCCCGCTCCGTGAATGCCTCTGTGGCTACTGCCGCTCCGTGCAGTGTTTTGCTGCCTCCTCTTTATACATGTCCTCTAGACCTTCACACAAAACTTCACAGTTTTGGACTTCACTTCCTCCGGAAGGGCATTCCAGGCATCCACCACTCTGGATATATATCATATGAATCAAATATAATATTTAGACTGATAAGTGCATGATCTGACCATGCTAAGGGGATTATATCTGCATTTGACACCTGATTAAAAAGTCCTTTGCTAGAAAATAATCAATTCGAGAGTACGATTTATGGGGTGGAGGAATAAGTATATAATCCAGTGTGTGGGTAACATGTTCTCCAGACATCAAGTAGTTGCTGTGTGTCCATTAACCCCTATAAGCTATGTCTATTCCCTGAACAAGCGGATATGTATCCTTTGGAGGCATCTGAATGCAGTACTCGAGCCAGATTAAAATCCCTCCCCCCCACCCCCCCCAAGTAACAGTTTTCCCTTGCCTCACCATCTACCATGATCTCCAATAGCAAATACCTGCTGGCGGGATCCTTAATACATAGTTTGCATTCAAAAACAAATTGAGAAGAAAATAATATCCCCTCCCCAGTATATTTAGCCCCTTTAGAACACGGAGCATAGTATTGAGTAGGGTAAGATCTAGAAGCCATGAGGTATTCATAGCGTGCTTTTAAATGGGTTTTTGTTTTTTTTTTTTTTTACAAGAATCTAGTTGTTGATGCACTATTTCCTTAAAAAGCAGGCGCCTTTTAAAGGGTGTATTTTACGTTAATAGATCCAATACATACAGGTGCCATAATTAGTTGTTAAGGAACCCCACATATATTTGAGCATAGAGATGAGTATCCTGTGCGGGTCTCAAAATATCAGAGATGAGCGAAGATGTGAGTATGGAAAGGATTCCGAGAGAAGTGCCAGTGTGACCCAAGAACGATATCCCCATTCCTTGATTGGTAACATAACCCCCTGCATATAAATTCCCCTGCTCCCCCTCCCCCAAGGGCTCTGCCCAATCCTCCCTGCAGATCCATTCTTCTTACTATCTGGAGGAAGATTATAGCTAACAAGAACTCCCGAACACCCATTCTCAAAGTGCAAACACACAACACTGCACATAACAGAAGTGAAAACCATTTTCCAGCCAGTTATACAAAGTGAAACACAGACCTCTTAGATAAGGTCTCAATACTTGCAATGTCACGATTCAACCGGAGCTTTAAATTTAGGAACCAAGCTTCTCTTCAATCTGCTGTTACGGGATCTGGCTTTTTGCCATCGCTGGTGCTGCTCTATAGCGTTAAGTTTCCTAGTGCCGGGGTCTGTGTTAAGCGTTGTCTTGAATCCCCTGTCTTGTAAGATGGCCGCTGCCTCGTGCACAGATCGGATCTGAGACGTGGCCCCGTCCCACGTGAAGGAGAGCCCGAACGGAGGTAGCCATCTATACTTCATGTTTTCTTGTCTCAGAAACTGAGTGACTTCACGAAAATCGAATCGATTTTGAAGCATCACTTGAGAGAGTTCAGTGTATATGGAGATCTCTTGATTTTCCCAATGCCAATGATTCTACTTTCTGGCAGCATTTGCTATTTTTTCTTTTTGGGAGTATTCATGAAAGCTGACAATATCCCGGGGAGCATTTGCCCTTGCCGGTTTCAACGCTCGATCGATTAATAAGAGTCGAGCTTGTGATAATTCGGCATTCCCCTCTGGATTTAGTAAAATAATTACAGAATCTGGTCACCACTTTCTCGCAGTCAGCGTTCTCTACGCATTCTTTTAGCCTTAGAAACTGGAGATTTCCCCTCCTGGCCCGGTTTTCTAAATCGGCTAATTTAGCCCTCATGGCCGTATTCTCATCCTGCATTTCTTGGCATAGATCTTGTAAATTTTTTGTCAGCTCAGTTTGGCCATCCAATCGATTGTCTATTTCGTCTACCCTGTTACCCATCGTGGCCAGTTCCTCGTGGAAATCTAGCATGCTATGAATTTTTTTTTATAATTTTTAAAATCCTGTCGGAAGGCACAGAACCAATTTTTGAAAATTCCTTGCAGGTCGGAGCTTCCTCCGCCGAGATGTTAAACTAGTCTGCCTCATTTTCACTCTGTTCAGGATCTGGGCTGGCTGCCATCTGTGTGTCATCTTCCTTCGGTCCCAGCTCCGACAGCTTGCGGTAGGAAAACTGTTGGAAATCTACCGATTTTTTCTTTTCCCCGCCATTGCTATAGAGGATGTTTAGTCTCTGCCTCCAATTAGTAGTAAAATTTGCGATGTGCTGAGTGTTTTAAATTCATAAAAAGCTCGGGCTGGATGGGAGCTCGTGTGCTAAGATGATGTCACTTCCTCCTCCTCATTTGTTCTTTTCAACTCCTAGTCCACATCTCCACTCTTGGCTCTGCCTACCTCTCAGCTCCACGTCTCCCTAATCTTGGTTTCTTTCACATGTCTATTGGTAAGCAGCAACACAGCAATCGCTGCAAGCAATAGAGTAATAGGACTTTGAAGGGACAGCTGGTCTCAGGATGAAAATGGACAGCAGGCACACGAGGGATAGTAAAACACTGTGCTGCTTTCCTCATGGCTGCTGCTGCTGCTTCTTCCTTATCCCTGAGTAAGCTTTACTTCCCTGATGACAAGCAGAATGGCAATCCTCTTACATGATTATTTAGCACTTTTATATACCGATATTCATGTAACAAGTTACATATCACTTCGGTTTACATTATAACAATAACCAGCGCATAAGAATGCATTACATTAAACAAGGATGCACAACTTGGATCCATGGAACTGGGTTTAACAGAGAAGATAAAAAGAAGATCTTTACCGGAGAGCCAGATACTAACTTAGGTATAGAGCCCGGTGCCTAAGAAGATAACACTGGGACCAGGTACAAAGGAAGAAAATTTGTAAGATCGTCTGCAAAAACATGGCTTGCTAGAACGATGGTCTACTAGAGAACAACATAATAGACTGAATGGGTCATCTGAATTCAGAGAAGGCTTGGTTGAACAACCAGGTTTTGAGTCTCTCTTTTTAAAGGTGATCGGGCATCGTTCTAGCCGGAGATCTGGAGGGAGAGAGTTCCATTGTTGGGCCTGAAGTGGAAAGAGCTCTCTTCCTTAATGAGGTTTTGATGGGGGGGGGGGGGGGGGCATGGAGGGTGTCTGTATTCGCTGATCTCACCGGTCTGGAGGGTATGCGTGGCCGAAGTGGGATCTTGAGCTCCAGTGGGGGTGATATTGTGAATGGCTTTGTGAATGATCGTTAGAACTTTGTACAAGATTCTGAATTTGATTGGGAGCCAGTGCAGGTTCCGCAAGATGGGTGTAAAATGATCTCTTTTGTTGGTCTTGGTCAGAATCCTTGCTGAGGCGTTTTGTAGCTTCTGTAAGGGTTTGATGGTATTAGCTGGGAGGCCGAGCAAAAGTGAATTGCAATAATCAATTTTTGAAAAAGGTGATTGCTTGGAGAACTGTACGGTAGTCTTGGAAGCGGAGGAGAGGTCTCAACCGATTTAAAACTTGAAGTTTAAAAAAGCAATCCTTTGTGGTGTTATTGATGAAACTTTTGAAGTTCAGTTGATTATCCATGATGACTCCAAGGTTTCTGACTTGGGGGGAGAAGGCTGGTTGAATTGAGGGGTGTGTGTTGGACACTGTATAATTTCCATCTTGGGTGATGAGGAGGAGCTCTGTCTTGTTGGTATTCAGGATCAGGTTGAGGCTTGTAAGAAGGTTGTTTATGGTTTGAAGGCAGGTGTTCCAGAATTCAAGGGTTTTATGTAGTGAATCAGTAACCGGTATGAGTATTTGTACATCATTTGCGTATAAGTAGTGAGTTAGATTTAGTTTGGAGAGGAGCTGGCAAAGCGGGAGCAAATAGATGTTGAAAAGGGTTGGGGATGAGGATCCTTGTGGGACTCCCAAGGTAGATCTGACGGGGTGTGACTCTTTATTGTTGATTTTGACCTTGTAAAACCTGTTTAGAAGGAAAGACTTTAACCAGCTGAGAGCGGTGCCTTTGATGCCGACGTCCGATAGTCGATCTACGAGTATAGTGGTTGTTTTTTGTCGAGATTCAGGAGAATGGTGTCTGTTAATGAGATTAAGAGGGTTTCTGTGTTTCAAGTTTTACAAAGAGAGTTGCTTATTTACTATTCTTTCCAAGATTTTGGAAATGAAAGGAACGTTTGCTATAGGGTGGAAGTTGGCCGGGGTCGTCTGGAGATAGATTGGGTTTTTTCAGTAGAGGTTTTATGATAGCAAGTTTGAAGGGGTCAGGGACTAGGCCTTGTGATAAGGAGCAATTAATGATCTCTGCAATAGGTTTGGCGATGGCTTTAGGGATGGAGATGAGTAGGTTAGAAGGGATCGCGTCCATGGGATGAGACGCCGGTTTGAGCTTCTTTAGTACATTTTCGATCTCTGAGGAGGTAGGCTCGAAAGTTTCCATGTTTGTAGTCAGATGTACCGAAGCAGGGATGGGGGGTGGAGGAAGAAGGTCCTTATTATCAATAAGCGGAGCAATGAGGTTTGTGATTTTTTTCTTGAAGTATGTGGCTAGTTCAGCGGCTTTGCTTGCAGCTTGATCATCCGGAATAGTTGTAGGGGGATGGTTTGGTGAGGGACGAGACAAGAGAAAATAGGGCTTTCAGATCGAAGATGAAGTGGATTTTCTGTGAAAAGAAATCTCTCTCTGTGTGTGGAGGATGGAGATCCTGTAGTGGTGCATAAGGTGTTTGTATGCCGTCAGGTTTGTTGATGACGGGTTTTTACGCCATGAATGTTCTCTGCTTCTGAGTTTTCGTTTGGTTTTTAGTTCTGGTGTATACCAAGGTTTTCTGTTGTCTTTGATTGAAGGACTTTGGTTAAAGGGCAGGTTAGGTCTGCCAATTTTTTGGTGATTTTGGACCAGGAGGATGAGACCGAGTCTGCGTCCGAGAGGTCCAGCTGGTCTAACGCTGAAGACAGGTGAGAGCTGCGGATGACCGGGTTACACAATTTCCTGAATTAGACCGTGTTTTTTTGTACCGCTTGGGGGGGGATGGGTTGGTGGTTCTTCAACGTTGTAGAGATCAGCTTATGATCCGACCATGGGACTGGAGAACATGCTGTAGGTGAGGAAGGGTGAGGCTATTATTTATGAAGATTAGATCCAACGTGTGTCCTGCTTTGTGTGTAGGTTCGTTAATGATTTGTTTGAAACCCATGAAGTTAAGCGTGTTGAGATGTCACAGCTGGAGGAACGCAGAGTCGCAACCACATGGAGGTTGAAATCTCCCAATAAAATGGCAGGGGTGTCTGTATTGATGTTTGGCTATGCGTTGGAGATGGGTCTGATTCCAGGCAACCGGGGGGGGCATAAGTAAGGCATATTTGAAGGTGGCTGTGGATTTAAAAACCGCAAATTCTAGAGAGGGAGATGCATTTGCAAACTGAAGCGACAATCCTAGTTTTTTTATTTGCAGCTAGTAGCAGACCACCGCCTCCTTTTTTTTTTTTTTTTTTTTTTTTTATACGTCTGGGGATAGAGAAAATATAGGAATGTAGAGGAAGTTGGTTGATTAGCACTGTCTTCTGGCTTTAGCCAAGTTTCGGTGATAGCACATATGTCAGGTTTGGTTTCCATAAGATAGTCATAGAGGAGGTGAGTTTTTTTTTGAGAGAGATTGCGCATTAAGTAGAATTAAAGAGTATAAAGTGAGGCCCAGCAGTGGTTCAGAGGTGAGATCATGATTGGAATGAGTCTTTTTTTTGTTGCATGGTGGGTATAGTATGCTTTTTTACTAGGTTTCTCCTAATATTGTGGATGACCGGGATGGCAAAAGTGATCATACTTAGCTCTTGTAGGGGGATGGAGAAGGGGAAGGAGAATGGATCAGATGGAGAAAGAAGAGCAGAAGGACACTGGGAGGAGGAGGCCGCTAACAGCTGGGGATAAACAGGAGCTCTAGGTATGATGGAGTTCGGTCTGTTTTCTAGTGGCTGTCCTAAGGGGCGTACAAAGGGGCAAGTCCCTTTGTTGCGCTCCTTCAGCGTGCAGAACCCGGATTTAAAGGGCTGTTACCTTGCTTTTTTCGTCAGTTCCATTTGGGAGGGAGGCTTCTGGCTTCTGATTGGTTGGTAGTGGGCTGGTAGGTCGACTGGGGGTCCAACGTGGCCTGCGGGGTTGGAGCGCAGGGTGGATGGAGGCTGCGAGCAGCTGTTGGCAGGGCTTGGGTCCCTGGACGGGGTGGCGCCGACGGGGTGATTTGCCCGGCAGAGTAGCAGGTGAGCCGCGAAAAGCGGTTGATAACATCAGATTGATAACATCAGATGGAGACTGGCATGAAAATTTGATTTCAAGGTTTCTTGAAACTGTGAACATGCCATAGTGGCGCACATTTTTTTGCAGAGGCTGCTCCAGTCATTTTTTTCCATGGAGCTTACAGGGCCCTGTTCCTGTCTTTCCTGCTGCTAGGAAAAATATCTTTTACTTCCTAACTATGGTGGAATTGTCTCGCAGGGCCCATGGTATTTTCTTCATTCTCGTAGTCATTGTAGGAAGGCTTTTTCATGTTACATTTTTTTTCCACCAGCCGTGTGATACACCAGTGCATTGAGGATGCACCAGTCACGTTTTGATTCAGCATAGTTGTTTGATTTTACTGCTTTAATTTGTCACTCGATACCCCTAAAAGAGAAGGCCAATGGCTTCAGTAAGTACCCCTTTCATGAGAGGGTCATGTCTATCACGGATCCCCATGATAAATGCATTCTCTTCCTAGAGGCCAACCACACAATCCTGGAGCATCCCCCTTCGCATGACTGACCCCTTAGGGGTGTTTCTGACTTGAGGTTATGGAGAAGCCCTTTGGGTTTTATAAGTATGACGCATTAGTATTGACATTGAAGAACCTGGGAGCTGCATCAACCTCTGGCAGTATAGTAACATTGTGAGGGTATTGATTTCTTGTGACTTTGAGTGTTAGACAGGACCAAGGGGACTAACTATTATCTAATGTCCTTTTACATGAAGAGTGTGAAGGGTTCAGTCTCTTCAGTTCCAGTAATGTGGAGCTCTGAGTTACATTGGGCATCAACAACAGTCTTTGTCAAAGCACATTGCTGGAAACTGACACATTCTGGCCGCTGCCTTGAATCCCCAGAAGTGTTCCTGCAGTGAGGAAAGCTCATCCTTGGTGCATTTCTAGGAATCTAGTCTCCAGGGTCTAGGTGTCTGCCACTGACACACCTCTAGTGTTCCAGCCTCTCAGGCTGTTTTGGCATTAGCAATTTTTGAAAAGGACCTAGATTGGAAGATTGAGGGTATTGGACTGAAAGATGCAGTGCATCAATATCCATGTAGCTGGAGGTCCAACTGATACTTGAATCCATGATGCTGCCCAGGGTTTAGTTCCAATGCCAGTTCCTGGAGAGAAATCAACAACTGGAATTGCTGCATAGAGGATGATCTCCAGCCCTTTGGGGAAGTAAACAACTCTGTGCAGGAGTTTTAGGGTCTAGGTCCCAACAATCAAGTGTACCCTTCTCTGAGGCCTTGATTGCTAAGTGAGTGAGATCTGTGTCTAAGTCCCTGGCCTGTCAGCTGGGCTTGGAGTATTCTTGGGGTTATGGATCAGAGAACTTGTCTGATCAGGAGTCAATGGGTCTTCCCTCTGTCCTCTCATCTACAGGAAAGGAGAAAGTGTTCTGCTGAGGAGTGATTCTCTCCGGGGCCATCTCCCTCAGTGCTGAAGAAACCTGTTATTGGCGCAGACACTTGCTGGAGTAGAACAGACTTTGACTGTGAGGCAAGAGGCTGCCTTGTTGGCATAGATGACATTGTTTATAGTATGGAAGATCCCCCATGGCTCCATGCCACCTGTTCTATTCAGACCCGAGTAGTCCAGAGTGCCTTCTGTTTGTTCAGCATGGAACACCTCCTTGGCACAGCACAGTTCAACTTTTTTCTACTCAAAGCGGAGCGCTTCAATGCAGGAGTCAGATTATAGCTCAGAAGAAAGTATCACTGGTGTCATACCTGGCACCAGCAATGAATAGTATTGACCCAACCGGCATGGAGTGCCTTGGAGCTGGCTGCGTCTACTGCTACAGCTGTGGCTTAGAGTTCTTGCTTGGTGCTAAGGTTATCTGCAGTTTTCAGTTATCAATTTATTTTAAAACTTTTTTATACAGACATTCATTTGCATATCACATCGGTTTACATAAAATGGGGAAAAGAACAAAAAATTGGAAAGTGAAAAATAAGTTACATTAAACAGGGAGGAGAAGGAACAAGGTGGGAATGTAGAGGAAGAATTAAGGGTCCAACTAGAGAATTGGGTAGGCTGATAGAATGAAAAAAAAGCATAGTATAAAATGAAATGAGAAAAAGGAGTAACTAATTACAGGCTTCTGTGTTAAGGTTCTAGTTCAGGGTTGTAAACTGAGAGTGATAGTAGATAAGTGGCTGTTAGGGAGAGGGATGAGGAGGGGTTGTTATTCAGAATAGGTCCTTTTGAATAGCCAAGTTTTTAGGTTTTTTTTTGATGAATCAGTTTGGGTTTCTGAGCAGGATGTGTCTCTTGTAACTTCATCACAAAGGGGTGCCCAGCTGTCAGAGCTGGTGAAGAATTTTTTTGCCCCCTCAACCCTGAAGACTGGTGAGGGAGGATGGACTCTCTCCAATTCAAAATGTTTTCCCCACATTTGTGGCTGGTCAAATCCCCTAGGAGCCTGCATATTTCTGGGGCTCCCAGTGGAAAAAATAAGCTCCCTCCCTAAACTGGTAAATTTGCCTTCTCCCAGAGGAGTCCTATCATGAATCAGAGGGGAAGGGGATTAGTGTGCTGAATTTCTTAGGTTTCTCCTAGGACAAGCAGGATGGTAGTCCTCACAGATAGGTGACATCAGATGGAGACCGGCACGGAAAACTTTAAAGTTTTCTAGAAGCTTTGACTAGCACACTACATGCCCAACATGCCATTAGCCGCGTGTCCATGCGAGGGTCCCCCTTCAGTCTATTTATTTATTCCCCATAGTGCAGTTGCCTCGTGGTTTTTGGAGCTCTGCTTCTGCTTTTTTTGGCTATAAACTATTGTTTTTCTTCCATTCCATCGGGTCCCCCTTCGCTGTTTGGGTTATCCCCTTGGCGCAGTAGGTAACAATTTTCCTTCCTTCTTCACGGTCGGGCCCCCAGTCATCGACTGCATGTGGCTATTTTTCATGGCATCATCCGGTTTTCTGTCAGTACCCCGAGTGCCCGTAACTGTCAATCACGGATCTGCATGAGGTTGGCATCCTCTGCTTGGGGGCATCGCATGACATCAGTGGGTGTCAACTGTGTGATCAGATAACCCCCAAGGGCCATTGTCATGCCTCAACAAAATGGAGAAACTTTTTGGATCCAAAAAATCCACTCCATCCATGCCTGCATTGGAGTTACTGATACCCAAGAATTGCGGGGAACTGCCTGATATGCTCCCCCCTTGCCACGCCCCCGATGGCATTGTCTAAAGACTGAGGGACCAGTGACCTGTCGTGCCCCCCCCCCGGTCTCACCAATCTCCAGGACACATGGATCCTCTGCCTCCTTGGAACTGGGGAAAGACCGGACTGAGCACTGTGGGAGATCCCTCAAGCATAGACACTGGTCACCGTTGGTGCATGGCTCTGGTGTGGTGTCGGCAGCTGCCGTACCACCACCGAAGCGACCCCATGGAGGAGGTCCCAGGCATTCCCCTCCGAAATTGGTGCTGGGCACCATGCCCCATCGGAGACCCGAGGAGGCACCAGTGACTCCTCATCCCCCTTCCTCAGTGCTGGCCTCACCGGACTTTCAGAAGCAGTTGGACCGCAGTGGGCAGTGCTCCGAGCTCTACGGAGCATCGAGCCGCCACCGGCCCCCATACACGTGCCGGGTCCTCTGTCATTTATATTTGCACCCCCGCTAGAGCATCTGGACCTTGTCCTGGGCGCTCTTCTGATACAGCCGGTGTCTGAGGGACCCTCTGTTCCCCACCGGCCACAGATGCCCCCCTCGGGAGTGATTCCCATCGATGGATCCTCTCAGGAGGAAGAGGCGTCCAGTGCCGTGGTCCCGAAGCCTCTGTTCCCGATCTTTTCCCCAGACCCTCCGGCCTCCCATAGCACCTAGTGCCCTTGGTTCCTTCTAGGCCCTCGGAGCCCAGGGCCAGGGATTTGCACAGGCCTCACCCATGCAGGAAACACAATGACTTTAGCGAGGAAGAGGGCCCTTATGACCTGGGGGGGGGGGGGGGGAGGGTTTGGTTCTTCAGAGTCCTTTTCTGAGTTCTCTGACGACCCCTGTCAGAGCCTTCACCACCGGAGGAGAGGTGTCCGTCTACTCCGGATGATCTCTCCTTTTCGGGTTTTGTCAGTGCCAAGGCCAAAGCTATCCCCTTCCAGTTTCTTACGGAGAAAGATGCGCGATACAAAATGTTGGAGATTCTCCAATTTGTCGATGCTTCTAAAGAGAGAGTGGCTGTTCCCATCCATGACAACTTTAAGGATCTTCTCCTTAGGATGTGGGAACACCTGATATCCATCTCTTCAGTGAATAGAAAGGCAGATGCCACCTACCTAGTACAGCAGTCCTTAAATTTTGAGGCATCATCTCTCACCAGTCTGTGATTGTGGTGTCTGCTCTCAAAAAGGCCAAGCGCTTCCACACCCATTCCTCTGCCCATCTGTGGCGAGAACATAGGGAGCTGGATGCTTTGGGTAGGAAGGTCTTACAGGGTGCCATGCTTGTCACCCATATCACTTCCTACCAGTTGTACATGACCCAGAACCTGTGGAACCAAGTCCAGGAGCTCGCAGAATGCCTGCTGCAGCAGCAACAAGTCGTTCTTGGCTATTGTACAGCAGGATCTGGAAGCCGGAAAACACAAGGTGAGATCCACCTATGATGTTTTTGAGATAGCAGCCTGAGTGGCTGCTGTGGGTATCTGCACCAGTCGGATGGCTTGGCTCTGTGCTTCCAATCTTAGACCAGAGGTGCAGGAGAAATTAGCTGACCTCCCATGTATGGGTGAAAACCTTTTTGGGGATAAGGTCAGATGCGGGAGCACAGTTGAAGGACCACCATGAAAACCCTTCAACAGCTCTCTGCTAGTGCTTCAGACCCTCCTTCCTCTGTGAGGAAATCTTCCTGGCCAAGCTCCAAGAAGTCCTTTTTTTTAAATTTTGTATCATCTTTTATCAATTACAAACAAAGATAACTTTGCTTAGAAAAACAAGAGTGTATAACAAAGAAATACTTTTTCTGAAATTATCCTTATACAGAGGTGTGTGTATGTATATATGTGTGTATGTGTGTGTGTGTATATATATATATATATATGTTTTGTCACGATCAGGTCCCTCCGCTCAGCATGCTGTGGGGCTTTGCTGGGCTTCAGGCCTCTGGCTTCGCTCCTATGACACGTCTTGTCCCCTTGCACAGCTCAGGCATAGTGCTGCTATGGACTCCTCACAGCCTCTAGTCAGAGTGCCAGGCCCAGTCCTGGCACTCCCAAGCAGTACACAGAAAAAGGATCTTAATCAATAAGGAGTTTAATGTGGTGCTGTAGCTCAGCGGCTGCAGCCTTATATTAATGCGGGGTTGTCCTTACAAGCCCCAGGGTACACAGCATTTAAAACACAATTCCCTTCCCGCCTGTCTCATACATCCATACAGCAATACAGGATTTACCATCCCCCAACCTCCTGGTTATTCCACCTCCATAGAGGAACAGCTGGAGCTTTCCTCTCCCCAGCTTACCTCCATCTCCTCCTCCAGAGACTCTGAGGAGCGGGCTTTTGTGGCCAGGTCCACCACGGGGGCACGCCCTCTTCCTCAGCCTCCATAGATTCTGCTGAGTCATAGGGATCAGTCCCAATTTCCTCCACCTGTTCTGCTCAGGCTCCAGCCAGGGGTCAGGTGTTGGTTCGGGGAACCTGGGAAGTGTAGTCTTTGCTACCTTCCTCAGCGCCCTCCGGTGGCTAAGTTTGGTACCACTAGCTTCTGCTCGGCTGTGTCTCAGCTGTTTCTGCCCCGGGCCAGGTCGTACTGCATCACAGTATGTATGTGTATATGTATGTATATGAATGTATATGTATGTATGTATATATATGTGTGTGTGTGTTCTACTCGTGGAAATCCTGGGGGGGGAAAACACATAAATATAGGGGAGAAAGGCCTTGCGACGTAGTTGTGTTGCTCTGGATAAATCGGGGAAAATACGAATCTTACCCCCAAGATAGGTAATATTTATATCCTTAAAATAATGCTTCATGATTACCCCTCTATCATATTCAGAATACAAAATAACAAGCAAAACAGTTCTTTCTGCCACTTCAAGTCCAGAACTCTCTAGATAATCGGATAAATTATCAAAATTCCCAGGGTCTCCAATTGGTGAGATCTGAAACTGTGTTTGTTTCTGTTGGAGATATATTATCTTTTTTACTGTAGGTATCTGTTCTTCAGGTATCTTGAGAATCTCTTTTAAATACCGTTTAAATGTAATCAGAGGAACTTCCCCCATTACTCGGGGGAAATTCAACAGTCTTATATTAAGATGACACAAGTAGTTTTCTACAGACTCTAATCTGCATGCTAATATAGACTGTTCCCACATTATAATAGTATTAGATTCAGATATTCCCTTCATTTCTTCTTTCATATCCATTACGACTTGGTTTTGTTCTCCAATTTTGATATTTTTTTCAAGAGAGGTAATTTTCTGGGAGTTTTCTTCAACCCTATAGGTCTGTTCATTGTGTCCAGCAGCTAACCCCACAATTAAGTCCCATAGTGACTCCAGCGTTATAACAGCTGGTTTTTTAATTTCAAGGGGCTTCAAAAAGGTTTTTTTTTTACCTCCAATCCTTCGATGTTTGTTAATACTGCTCCTCTTTCTTCCATCGATGTGGAGGCACCAGAAAACCTCTCCCGTTCCACAACCACGCCGCTCAGCCCATCTTCCTGGATCTGAGCTGGGGAATCATTCCCCTGTAGCACCAGCTGGTCGGTGTCGTGGTGAAATGCGTCCGGCTGCAACCGTGGCTCTGGAGGACTCAACGATACATCCCCATGAGGCGTCGGGGCTCGGCGTCCTCATCTGCAATATGGGGGAGGCAAACTGCGGTATGGTTCTCTGTCTGGCAGGAATCTGAGGCTCAGATGGGAAAACTCTGTTTTCCTTTCCTTTTGTGAGGCATCAAAAAAAGGTAGGAATTAACAATAAAAAGAACTTAAGGTTGCCGGAGCTGTGCAGTGAGCGTCCGTTCAGGGAGCCATCTTGGTTTTTCCCCCCCAAGAAGTCCTTTTATCGGCAGTGGAAACATTACCCAAATGCATCTCACTCACATGCCCCGTACTAGCTACGAGGGCTGCTCCTGTCAACAGCGAGCACCTCTGCCCCAGCTGGCCCTAAAAGAAGCCCCGGCTACTGGCTTTTGACTAGAGGTGAGGGAACACGGGCCAGCAAGATGTTCCTGAGATGCAGGATCCCCCAGTGGGAGGCATATTTCTTCATTTTGTCCACCACTGGCTGGCCATCACTTCGGACCATTGGGTCCTTACTATAGTCCACCAGGGGTATCTTCTGAATTTCAGGAGGATCCCAGAAGACTCCCCAATGTCCATCTTGGTTTGTCTGCCGAGCAGGTCATACTTCAGACAGAGCTGTCCGCCCTTCTCTCAGCAGGAGCAGTAGAGCCCATTCCTCCTCAGCAGGGCCAAGGGTTCTATTTGAGGTATTTCTTTATACCAAAGAGGACTGTGGGCTTGTGCCCCATTCTCTATCTCAAGGTATTGAACACATTTCTCACAAGAGAAAAGTTCAAGATGGCTTCTCTGGGAACTCTGATTCCCCTCCTCAAAAGAGGGAGACTGGCAATGTGGAATGCATATGCCCACATCGCCATCTTCCCCGGGCACAAAGTATCTGCGCTTTGTGGTGGGGAAGGCTCACTACCAATACAGGGTGTGCTGCCTTTTGGTTTGGCCTCAGCTTCTTATTTCTTCACCAAGTGCCTGGCAGTCATGGCAGCATACCTCAAATGCTATGTGGTGCACTTCTCCCCTACCTGGACAACTGGCTGGTCAAAGTGACTCCTGTGCAGGGGCATTGGACGCTTTGACCCTGACTATGCGGGCACTGCAGTCTTTGGGGTTTGTCATAATCTACCCAAAATCCCACCTCTGCCCAGCTGCCCGGCTCCCCAGCTGGACTTCATAGGAGCCAAGCTGCAGACAGTGTTCTTGCCTTGCAATAGGGCCTTGGCCCTTTCTTCGCTGGCAGCCTTCGTATGCAGCAGTTGGCCTATGAGTGCACGCCTTCTGCTTTACTTGCTTGGCCACATGGCGGCCTAGGTCCATGTTATCCCAATAGCCCAACTTTGCATGCGCAATGCACAGAGGGCCTTGCGGTCGCAATGGCAACAAGCATCCCAGGACCTCTATTTGTGTGTCTTCATTATGCAACCTCTGAGGCTCTCTGTCCTGATGGGAGAATCTCAACAATTTGGAGCAAGGGATTCCTTTCCCTCCTCAGGTAGTGCTTATCACTGATGCCTCCCCTCAGGGCTGGGGAGCCCATGTGGACAGCATCCACATGCAAGATCACTGGGCTGCTCAGGAAGCTCTTTGCCAGATAAACTTCTTAGAGCTTTGGATGATTTGTTATGCTCTCTGGGCATTCCGGGACCGATTGTCCAACAAGATAGTCCTGGTTTGGACGGACAGTCAAGTTGCAATGTGGTATATCAACAAGCAGGGAGGCACGGGGTCATTCTTTCTCTGTCAGGAGGTGGTACATATCTGGTCCTGACCCTGTCGCAAGGGATGTTGCTACAAGCCGACATACCTAAGCTGGACTCTGAAAGTGCTGGCAGACTGAGTCGCTCCTTCCAACTGCACGAGTGGTCCCTGAATCCGGAGTTGGCAGCCCAGATTTTCCACTGGTGAGGAACCCTGGATGTGGACCCTTTCTCCACCCGTACAGCTGCAAGGTGAGCAATTGGTGCTCCCTCTTCACGTGGGGCAGCCAATCAGCCTCTGATGCCTTCGCCCTTCACTGGGGGAAGGGTCTCTTGTATGTGTATCCCCCTCTGTTGCTCCTCTTAAACGCTCCTGAAGCTTCAACAGGACTGAGGGACCATGATCCTCATGGTGCCCTACTGGCCCAGGCAGGTCTGGTTCCCTCTCCTTCAGGATCTGTCCATCAGGGATCCCATTAGACTGGGGACCACACCTGATCTGATTACTCAGAACCAGGGCACCCTGTGCCATCTGAACCTCCAGGCGCTAGCCTTGACGGCTTGGATGTTGAACACCTAGTCCTTCAACCCCTGGGCCTCTTGGAAAACATCTCCCAGGTGCTGGTGGCTTCTAGAAGACTTTCCACCAGGAAGTCTTGCAGGTTGAAATGAGAGGTTTTCCATCTGGTGTATGGGGTGTGGCTTAGACCCATTCACCTGCTCTTTCCCTAGGTTCTTGGCCTATTTGTGGCACTTTTCAGAGTCTGGGCTTAAAACCACCTTGATCAGGGTTCATCTAAGTGCAATTAGTGCATACCGTCTGTGTCTCTGGCTCACCCATATTGGTGCAGCCTATAGTAGGTCGCTTTATGAGTAGGCCCCTGTTGTGTCCTGGGACCTCAACATTGTCCTTTGACCCCTTGTGATCCTTTGACCCAAAGTTCCTCACTTGGAAGGTGATATTCCTAGTGGCGATCTCTTTGGCTCACAGAGTTAGTGAGCTTCAGGCCTTGGATATGTACCCACCATACACGAAGTTCTTTCGTGATCGTGTGGTCCTGCATATGCATCCCAAGTTCCTGCCTAAAGGTCTGACTGATTTTCACATCAATCAGTCCATTGTTTTGCCCATCTTTTTCCCTGAGGCCTCATTCCCATCCAGTGGAACAGGCTCTGCATACGTTAGATTGCAAGAGAACCCTGGCCTTCAGTTTGGAATGCACAGCAGGTTACAGGCAATCCACTCAGCTCTTTGTTTATTTCAGTAACAGGCTGGGAACTACGGTGGGCAAGCAGACTTTATCTAACTGGCTGGCGGACTGCATTGCCTTCTGCCATGCACGAACAGGCCTTCAGCTTGGAGGCCGAATCAAAGCTCACTCGGAGGGCCATGGGGACATCTGTAACCCACCTGTGAGCAGTGCCAGTCGCAGACATTTGCCGGGCTGCGACGTGGAGTTCCCTGCACGTTTGCTACCCACTACTGTTTGGACAAGGATGGTGGACAAGACAGCGCCTTTGGTCAATATGTCTTGCGCAATCTCTTCAGGTTTAAACCCAACTCTTCCTACCTGAGACCCTGATTAGACCAGGCTGACCCCTTGCTGACCAACAGCACTGCTGTTGTGCCTGTTGGCACCTTGATTGATAGCTGTTGGTCTTGATTGTGTCTGGGAGCAGCCTGGAGCTTGGTATTCACCCACCTGTGAGGATTACTATCCTGCTTGTCCTAGGAGAAAGCGCAGTTGCTTACCTGTAACAGGTGTTCTCGTAGGACAGCAGGGTGTTGGTCCTCAAACCCACCCACCACCCCGCGGAGTTGGTTTTTTTTTCTGCGTTTTATTTTCTTTCTTGCTTGTAATTTTATCCGTTACGAGACTGAAGGGGGATCTCGCGTGGACGTGTGAATAGTGGCATGCTGGGCATGCTCAGTGTGTTAGTCAAAGCTTCTAGGAACTTTGACAAAAGTTTTCCATGCCGGACTCCATCTGATGGCACCCATCTGGGAGGACTAACATCCTGCTGTCCTAGGAGAGCACCTGCTACAGGTAAGCAACTGCGCTTTTCCTTTAGGATCACTAGCGGTCTCCACCTCTGTCTTCCTCCTTCATTGTTGGAGTCATTGCTCATCATGCCCCCGTGATTAGGGGAGGAGGAAGATTAAATTTGGATCCCTTTCAGACTCCTTTCTAGACTTGTCCTGGATGACCTCTGTTCACGTTTCTTGGATAAGCTGGTGATGCTGTCCAAGGAGGAAGACTCAAGAGCGAATGGCTTAGTGCCTCTTCAATTTTCTTAAACCTCCCATTCTGATGCATAGACTCAATGATATGGATAATGTGGCAGCTTCAGGTGGCCCGAAAGTTTTATGTGAAGCATATAGGGTTCAGGCTTCCCCAGGTTTTGGGGTGGTTTTGTTACTGCACCACTCAAATCCGTATAGAAACATATGAAGTGCATCTGGGATCACTCTAACATGCTTCTTGAGAAAGACCCTAAAGTGCTGGATACAACTGAGGAAAAATATTCCAGGGATCCAAGCCTAGCACTTGGATTTTGGCTCCTAAGGGTATATGGTGCAGTAATTCACAAATGTCATATGGAAGTTGAAGCCTGTGATAGAATATTCAGACCCAGCACGTGCAGACTTCCATCAAGCAGTGGAGGACATAGAGGAGTGTGAGAAGCATCTGATTTGTTCTGTGTATGAAGCTTTTGATACCATGGACAAAAAAATCTGCTAAAAAGTCTTCAATTAGATCTTCAATTTCCAGTGGAATAGGTTCTTAACTTCGTATGGGAACACCTAGCTAGATTTTGCTTCTGTGGCATGTGGGACTTTGCTTCTTTATCTTTTCTCTTGTCTTGAGGCCTTAGTATTATTGCAGTGTTAATCAGCAGATGAAAGGGGTTCTAATCTCTCTTAACACTTTGGAATCAAAGTTCTTGAAAAGATGGTGGCATTCCAAACCTCTGGTCCATAAACCTCCAATGTTTTGGGAGCACAATGTAATCATTCCTCAACTCATGAAATCATCATTCGAACCTGTCAAGTTGGATTTGAGGTACCTAACCTGGAAATAATTTTCTTATTGCCAACTCTGGCATGAAGAGTGAGCAGATTGCAGGCTTTGGCTTTCTAGTCACTATATTTACAGTTTTTATTTTGTAACACTTATTTTACAATCTCAATACAGTTTCCTTCCAAAGTTGGTATCTGCATTCCACATTAATCAAAATATCTTGCTACAGGAACATAAGATATGCCATACTGGGTCAGATCAAGGGTCCATCAAGCCCAGTATCCTGGGCTTTCTTTCTGAGACTGCATGTCCACAGAGGAAAACAGGCCCCCTTTACTGCTTGGATCATAAGAAAGCCCTAGCATATTACTTGAGACTCAACCTTGCTTTCAAATTTCTCAACTGTTTGTATTCTTTGATCCCAATAGATTTGGAAAGACAGTTGCCAAGTAGACTGCTAGCAGACAGTGCATAAAACAGTTATACACTGGGCTGGTTTGCAGATTATATTATTGAAACTCAAGTGAGTCTAGTGGTGACTTTAGTGACTCAACTCAGGGCCACTTCTGTTGAAGGCACATGCAAAACTCAATTCACACCTCCTCTCTTGACATGTCTGGAAGAGACAGTAACTTTGGACAAACTGTTTGTGCATCCTGTTCACCCAGTAGTCCACTTTCCTCTGGTGGGTTCCAGTTTGCTTATTTCAATTAGTTCCTCTGAGAATTGTAGATTAGCGGGCTAAACATCATGTAAATTAATAAATGCAATCTTCAGCTTGGGACGCCCCACACATTATGGCTAAATTCATGCTTGCTTGTCGATGTAGAAAGCAAGTTTACTTACCTGTAAATTGGGTTCTCTATAGACTGCAAGGTGAATCAGCCATACCTAATACTTGCCTCTATGCATAAACTGCCTTGCTAAAACTTAAACTCTGGAAGAGATTAAGGAGCCAATGAGGCAGCTTGCACATGTGGGAACTCCATGCTGAGTCTGTCGTGTTGGATGCTATTCATCCTGCGTCTATAGAGAATCCTGTTTATTAGTAAGCAAACTTGCTTTCCTTCCTTACAAACAGAGCCTTCACACTTGCTGCCCCACACTTTGGAACTCCATGCCCCTGACCTATGCCACTGATGAACACTCCACACCCAAATTAAAAAACAAAACTTAAAACGTGGCTCTTCCTTCGAGCCTACCCCTCTTTATCCACCCACGCTAACCCTACTCCTTCTGTGACCTACTGATAAAAGCACTCCAGAAAGAAACCTTACAACCTCCCCAATGTCTAATTTTCGTAGATAATCTACTCCTAATGACAACTCCTTTAATCCTAAGCAGTACCCCTTTAGGCCCTACATTTTTCTCCTGCTTTCCCCCGATAAAACTCTGCATTTTTAACGAATGTACCTTCTGCACCTTTGTACATAGCCCCCCTTTTCACATAGTTGTACCCTCCTCCCCTAACTTATGTTACTCTCAGTTGAATGTACTAACCTAAGTTCTCAGGTTCCTTGTTATACCCTTTTGTTTCTTGTTCTTTGTAAAGGCCATGCCTAATTTATATTCAATTGTTCTAAGTTATCTGTAAACAGATACGATGTGCAAACGGTTGTCGGTATATAAATCTTTAAATAAAATAAACTATCCTTATTCATTTTGCACTTCAGTCAGCATTGACCTTACCAAGTATTTGCCTTTGTTTCTGACCATACTCTGACACTGACTACTTTGAAATTTAACGATTTACTGCACTTGTTTAATATCTTTACAGTGCTAAAGTGAAAAGTTTTTTGATGAACAGTACACAAAGATGATTATAGATGACGTTGCTTCAGAAAGTTCAGCAGCAGGATCCAAAAAAAGGTGTTCGTGAACCTGCCTTAGTTATGGTATGTGGTAATTGAATTTCATTATGCATGTGTACAGATTTAAGAATTTAAAAAATATTTTTAAATATAGGCTTGACAAATTACCTTTCAGATGAAAAGATAATTATAAACACTGTAAAACTAGTGTTCTTATATATTCAACCTTACCTAAAAAATAAATCTGCATGAGATATTGATATAGAGTACATGAAATGAGAGAATTGAAAATTAGGTTGCAGAGATGAGTTTAGATTTCACTTGAAAGAGGCTGTGCACATTAAGGAGTTCTGTTGAAACACACAGTAGTAAGGATTTTGGGGTGTTGAAGGGGAGAGGATTCCAGAGATGAGGTTCCAGGAGAATGTGCTTGAAAAGATGACCAGGCTTGCTTGACACAAGGAAGGTTATGCAATAACTGTAGGAGTAGAGGTCATGGGATAGGGAAATAGCAGGGGACGATAACTAATAAATAGAGGCAAGGTATGGATATGTGTCTAAACTTGATTATTTTGAAGTTATATTATAATGTTACTAAAAAGTAGTATAGTATTACTAGAAAAGCATGCATATCAGAAGGCTTAAATTAAAATGCAGCCAGGTTTTGGAAGGAATAGCCTAGTGGTTTCAGCAGCTGGCTGCAAACCAAGGAACCAGGGTTCAAATCCTGCTGTCAGTTCTTGTGACCTTGGGCAAGTCATTTCATCCTCTATTGCCTCAGGTACAAATTTAGATTGTGTGGCCCTTTGGGAGAGGGAAATACCTACAGTACCTGAATGTATTCCACTTTGAAGTGCCCGAAAATCAAAATACAATCAAATAAAGAATTTGAAGGGAATGGAGAGGAATTAAGGTTAGCAAGTAGACTATTGCAGTAATTGGATGTGAAAAAGGCTTGGTGTTTGATTTACTGGGGCCTCGGAAAAGAATAAACATTTTTTTTAAAGCTTATTGATCTATTTCCATGGATTTCCCCAGGTGCCCTGTGATTGTGGGGAAGCGAGACAGGATAACCACATGATCAGAAAATGACTTATAGGAAGCATGGGGATGGAATGGTTTGGAGATTAATTCTTGGAGTATGGGTTGATAACATGCTCCTGTGGGTTGCACTAACTCGGTGGTAGCTTCAGCTTTAGCCTCCTAGATCTAACGCACACACCACTGTGCAGGTGGGCACTTCCCATCCATATCTCTGCTTAAACTTTAAGCATTTAATGGTTGACTAAAATTAGAGATGTAAAATATTAAAATAATTGATAGGAGGGAGGGAGGAAGTAGGAGGGCAGCAGATTGTCTTGGATGCAACATCCTAAGGTTCTGAGGGTTCCCATTTAGAAACAAAGTAGAATCACAAAGGAAGGATCTCTTTGCCTGAATTTGGATTTAGGAGGAGTTAGATTTCCGAGAGTCATTTTAGATTGGGAACACTGAAGGTCAATTATAATGGTGGTAAGAAATAGAGAATGTTTGACCTCCTTATACTTGACCAAGCGTATCTCTTCATATCCCTATAATGGGTGGAGCATCAGAAAACATTCGTTTCAGGCTCCTCCTTTTGGTTTAGCTACAGACTTAAAAAATAATGGTAGTGGTGGCAGCAGCTTTAAAGCAAGGAATTTTAATTCACCCCTACCTGGACAATTGGCTAATCAGAGCAAAATCAGCAAAGAATTGATGAAAAATTAGACTGAGTGGTGAGTTTTCTCCAGGAGTAGTCTAGTTTCATCAAATGTTCAAGTACTTTAACTGTCTTGAACACACCCTTTCCTTTGAATTAAAAAGGCAAAGGATTTAAAAGCTGCAGTATCAAGTTTGCTCCTTGAGCTTGGACAGATGTGTGTGTATCCTCAGAAATTTTCAGAAGACAATCAGGAGGGTAGTCCTCACACATGGGTGACATCATCAGATGGTGCCCTGACATGGAAAACATGTCAGTTTCTAGAACTTTGACTTGCCACACCGAGCATGCCCTATACCAGGTATCCACATGGGTCCCTCTTCAGTCGCTCTTTTTCCACTGAGCTACAGCATTGTGGTTGGTGAGCTGCTCTTGGCTTTCTCGGTCTATTTTGAAAAACTTTTTTTCTTGTGCTTTTTGTGGATTTTTTTGTTGCATTCATCGCTGGGTCCATCTCGGTCCATTCCTGCATTGCCCCCTAGTCAGGGTTTTCGTTGTTTTTGTTTCGTAGTCTCTTCCCCTGTGGAGTGGTGCTCGGTGTCCACTGGCCAGTTGCCTGATGGCAATCGTGCTCACTGCCATCTATGTTTGTTTTTTTGCATACTTTTATTTCAGCCCGTAATGGCTTCGTCTGGTTTCTGGCGATGCCCTCAGTACCAGAGGACCATGTCCATTACAAACCTTCATCGTACTTGTGTCCTCTGCCTGGAAGCATCGCATGACATCCGGGGTTGCCACCAATGCGCACAAATGACCCTGAAGGGACATCGTCTTCGGCTCGAGAAGATGGAACAACTCTTCAGGTCAGTCCATCGGCATCGAAGGACCTCTGAGCCGCACCAATGGACAATAGTCTGTCTCCGGTGGATGGGGCACCGGAGACAGACCACGGTCGAGCTCCTCAAGCTGAGGATGTTGGGTTCCTAGTCATTGGCTTCAGCACCAGGGAACATAAGAATATAAGAAATTGCCATGCTGGGTCAGACCAAGGGTCCATCAAGCCCAGCATCCTGTTTCAAACAGAGGCCAAACCAGGCCACAAGAACCTGGCAATAACCCAAACACTAAGAACCCATGCCACTGATGCAATTAATAGCAGTGGCTATTCCCTAGGTACATTTGATTGATAGCCGTTAATGGCCTTCTCCTCCAAGAACTTATCCAAACCTTTTTTGAACCCAGCTACACTAACTGCACTAACCACATCCTCTGGCAACAAATTCCAGAGCTTTATTGTGCGTTGAGTGAAAAATAATTTTCTCCGATTAGTCTTAAATGTGCTACTTGCTAACTTCATGGAATGCCCCCGGAAGGACCATGTTGAGCACAGAAGAAAACTGAAGAAGCTATTGGCATCAGTCCACTGTCGATGCACGGTGCTGGCTCATACTGTGATGCCCATGAATTAATTGTCTGTGGTGAGGAGTGCCAGTGTTCATTCATTGCTGCGGGGTCTGCAACGGTCTCGACAGGTTCTGATGCCAGTTCCTGATCAACCACGTGGGTTTGAAGAGAATCTGGCCAACCCCTCCTTTCTTCCAGTCAGTGTTGGCATCTGCAATGTTCGAGGAGGAGCTTGAGCAGTGAGTCCAATTGGCGGTGGAGCAAGGCGATGCAGGGCATCTGTCCTGTGGAACCTGATGGCACTGGAGCCCGTGGTACCGTCCATCTTGGAAACACTACTGGAGAAGCTCAATGCACTCATCAGTGTATTATCGACCCAGCTTGTCATCTGTTCCTGGGCTGGTATCTGTGCCCATCGGGGGCACTGCAGCCTCCCCCTACCAATATAGTGGTTGTTAGAGGAGGAAGCTCCCACTCAAGCTGGCTGAGACCCAGAGACCTGTAAACCCCCCCCTCCAGCTATGCTGGGTACCTGCACCTCGGATGAAGGCTGAACACCTAGGTCCCCATCCGCTGTTACAGTGAGGATGAGGGACCCTATGATCCCTGGGAGGGCGTATGTCTTTTGTTTGCAGACCCTGAATGTAGGAGCATCATCTTTCAGATGTCCCCAACTTCAAGCATCCAGTGGCCGATACAAAAGATCTAAGGCTGGAATTAGATCTCCTTGATGGTGTTAGCACACTGCATAATCATTGAGAATCTCAATGCAGTCCACAGATCCAGCTCTTGTTGCCATGTTTAGTCTCACGAGGCAGAGAATCTCCCTTCAGACCCTTCTCCAGAAGAGTGAAGGAAGTCTCTGCCTGAGGACTTAACCTTAGTAGGGTTTGTGAGGATGATGGCGGAAGCTATCCCATTTCATTTACTGACTGGAGGATGCCAGGCACAAAATGCTTGAGATACCTTAGTTTGTAGAGCCTCCTTAGTAGATTGTGGTTGTCCCTGTGCATGATATCCTTAAGGAGTTGCTGCTGAGGATATGAGAATACACCCTCACAGTGCCTCATGTAAACAAGAAGGTTCCCTGTACATACCAGGATCAGTCCAGATGGTGGGTTATGTCCCAGGGACTGTGTGGGGTCTGGTTCTGCAGCTAGGCCCTTGTTTTCCTTGTCCATCTCCTAGGTGGGCAGGGGTCACTACTCCATATACTTTGTGGTACCCAAGATGAATGACACGGAGGCGTACCTGCACACCAATCCTGGACCTCAAGTCGGTGTACAAGTCTCTCAAGGTACCACGTTTCAGGATGGAAACCTTCCGCTTGGAGTTCGCTGCAGTACACCGCGGAGGGTGCTTGGCCTCTTTGGACCTCACGGAGGCGCACCTGCACCTCCCGATCCCCGAAGCGCATGAGCGCTTCCTCCGGTTCATGATCATAGGGCATTTTGGCTTCCGGTCCTTCCTTTCAGGCTAGCAACAGCCCCATGCATCTTTACGAAAGTCAGGGCGGTGGTGCCGGAGCTCCTACGACGAGAGGGAATCTTTGTCCATCCCTTCCTGGACGACTGGCTCATCCGAGCGAAATCTCTCCCAGGGTTGACAGGCGGTCGACAGTGGTACAGCTCTTCCAGTCCCCCAGCGGGGTCCTCTACTATGTCAAGAGCAACCTCTCTCCGCCTCAGTCGCTGGACTTTCTGGATGTGAGGTTCGACACAGCGGAGGACAAGCTGTTTCTCGGACCTGAAAGGGTTCAGACATTGATATTCCAGATTCAAACACTTCTCGGTCCTCCTGGAGACCACAGCCTGGGACTGCCTTCAGGTCCTGGGTGCCATGACAGCCATTACGGCTCTGGTACCCTGGGCGTCTACGCACATGTGCCCACTTTGGCGGGCCCTTCGAATCCCGCTGGAAACCGGGTGTCACGGGTTGCCCAGGCACCCCTACCGATTCCTCGTTTTGGGCAAGGAAAGTTCTTCTGGTAACTGGGACTGTGGCCCGTGGTCCAGGGAGTCTCCCTGACTATTCCCGTCTGGATAGTGACGGCCATGGATGCCAGCCTCTCGGACTGGGGGGGGGGGGGGGGGGTGGAGTATTGGTCAGCCCAGCTTCCTGCGGGGCTGGCGGACGGCAGATCGAGCACAATGGCCAATCACCCGCCTGGAGTCCAGGGCGGTCTGTTTGGCTTTGCGAGACTTCCTTCCTTCTCCTTCTCCATCGGGCGGTATGGATCCCTCGGACAACGCGATTTCGGTGGCGTACAGAAATCGTCAGGGGGCATAAGGAGCCATCACGTCTCTCTGGAAGTGGACAACCTAATGCAACGGGCGGAACTTCCCTGCCCCGCATAGCGGCCCTCCCACATAGCAAGGGGGGGACACCGTACCGGCGGATGTTTTTCAAGCCGGTAACGTATCGACCCTGTGGAACGGGAGCTCTCGGAGGCGATGCACCGGATTGCACAACAGTGGGGGTCTCCCCATGTGGTTCTCATGGCCACGTCTCCCAACTTTAAGGCTCCCTGATTCTTCAGCTGCAGAATGAAGCGCGGAGGAAGTCGCTGCTCTGGTGTTCCCTCCGTGGCCTTTGATAGGCAGGGTTTCTGAGAAGTTTAGCGGGCCACCAGGGACCAGCATCCGGGGGGAGCCGGAGTGGTCCTGATGCCTTTGGTTCGTCGACCTCAATCTGGCGATGGACGGAACCTTACGTCTTGCCTCACGTCTTCTTCCGGCAAGGACCGATACTTTCCAAGGGGGCAGATCGCTTTGTCTTGAGGCCTGGCTTTTGTGAGGCGCAAGTTGGCACGCCGGGGGTATCCGGAGACTGGGATCTTGATTTTGCTGAGGGCACGCTTGCCATTCTCCTCCGTGGCCTGTGTCGGGGATGGAAGGTTTTTGAGTCATGGTGCTCTGATCATTCCACACAGGCGACTCACGCCACGATTTCTCTGGTCCTTTTCGTTCCTGCCGGATGGGCTGGACAGAGGCTTAGCTTACATCTACCTGCGGGTTCTGGTGGCTTCCGTGGGAGCCCCAGGTCATCGGGAGGATGAGACTCTCATTTCTTCTCACCCAGTTGTTCGTTTCCTCAAGGGGGTGAGGTATCTGAGACCACCGCAGCAGTTGCCTTGTCCCACCTGGAACCTCAGCTTAGTACTCAGAAGTTTGGGAGGCTCTCTGTTCGAGTATCTATGGACCACTAGTCTCAAGGCTTTTCACTCTCAAGGAGATCGTCCTGGTGGCCATCGCTTCGGCGCGCCGTGTCTGAACTTCAGACATTCTCATGCAGGGAGCCGTACCTCAGTTTTTCCTGACTCAAGGGTTGCCTTGCGTACGGTACCCTCATTTCTTTCTAAGGTTGTCTACACTCTGCAGCTTAACCGGCCAGCGGACTGGCCTTCTCTCCCTTCAGTTGACTCTCAGGGGCTGCACAAGCTTGATGTCACGTGCTGACTGATGCGTTATTTGGAGGGCGCCAATGGATTCAGACTCTTGGACCTTCTGTTTGTTCTCCGGTCGAGCCCAAAGAAGTGCTGTTTGACTTCCAGGCCGCCAATGGTCCGTTGGTTGAAGGAGGCCATTGAGTCAGCATATATATTGATGCTCGGAAGCCTCTAACCGCTGGGGATGTCAGCCCACTCGCTGTGTTTCTAAGGCCACGTCTTGGGCGGAACGCCTCTCTGTTTCTTCTCAGGAGATCTGCGAAGCGGCTCCATGGACGGCTCTCCATACCTTCGCCCGACACTTATCGCCTGGAGGCCCGAGCGCTGACTGGTAGTCCTCTTGGTGGTAGTCATTCGAGCAGGGCTATCTATGGCCCACCCTCAGTAGGGAAGCTTGGGTACATCCCACCGTCTGGACTGATCCTGGTATGTACAGGGAAATGAAAATTATTCCTTACCTGCTAATTTTCATTCCTGTAGTACCAAGGATCAGTCCAGACGCCCTCCCTCTGTCTTACTGCTCGACTTTGATTGCTGGCTACCCTTCGGGGTTCTGGGTGTATATTCAGATATATATGTTTTCTGGCGAGCCTTTGTCTACAGTTCTGTTGGCAAGTTGCCGGGCTGGACGCTCGTTAGTTCAATTCTTATGATACTTATTCCGTTGGTTTCACTTGATCCCTCCGTGTCTTCTCCTTTCTTATGGCTTTGATAGTCTATGTACTGGGGAATGAGAGCAGGGAGGTGGGCTTATGTAGCTCCTTCCTCTGAAGTTTTTGTTCTGACTCCATCTGCTGGACAGGGAACATAACCCACCATCTGGACTGATCCTTGGTACTACAGGAACAAAAATTAGCAGGTAAGGAATAATTTTCATCTGACGGGGTTTACCTCGTCCAGAAGGCTGCTGGATTTGATAAGCGTCAGCTGCCCCACCAGTCAGTGGTGGTAGAATCTGCTCTCAAGAGGGCTAAGCATTCTTTCACTCACTCCTCAGTGCCCCGGGGACGGATCACAGAGTGATGGACACTCTTGGGAGAAAGGTGTTTCAGGGAGCCATGCTCATTTCCTGCATAGCTTCCTCAATCTAAAGGATGCGTACACTCGCATCAAGATCTTCCCCAGTCACCATAAGTATCTCCGATTTGTGGGAAAACAGCACTTCCAATATCAAATGTTGCTGTTTGGGCTAGCATCTGCCCCTCAAGTCTTCATAAAATGCCTAGCTGTGGTGGCTACGCACCTCCGCAGGCCTGAGGGTGCATGTTTTCTCTTATCTGGATGATTGTCTGGATGAGCACATCTCAGGCGGTGGCTGTCTGGTCCATGCTCTTGACCATCCATGTGTTGGAGTCGCTAGGGTTTGTCATCAACTACCCGAAGTCCCATTTCAACCTGTCATTTCAATTGGATTTTATAGGAGTCCTGCTAGACACGGCTCAGGCCAAGGCCTTCCTGTCTCGTCAAAGGGCTGTCAATTTGACAACCATCGCGGCAAAGGTTCAGCAGGTGTCAGCCTGGCACATGTTGAGGCTGAGCCATATGGATGCAATCATCTATGTCACTCCTTTGCATGTTTACACATCCGCAAAGCCCCATGGATCCTGAGGTCGCAGTGGTGCCAGGTCACGCAGAGCCTCCAGGATTGCACCTGAGTCACCCCGCTCTTCCGGGGCTCTTTGTCCTGGTGGTGGGTACTTCCAAATCTGGAATGGGGGATATCTTTTCAAAATCCTCCTACCCAAGTTGTGCTAACCAAGGATACGTCAATCCTGGCTGGGGAGTTCATGTAGATAGGCTCAGCACCCAGGGTCTCTGGTCTGCTCAGGAAAGCTGTTGTCAAATCCAACTTCCTGGAGCTTCGGGCAATCAGGTACATGTTATGGGCTTTCAGAGATTGGCTAATCAACAAAAATGTCCTGATCCAAAATGACAACCAGGTGGCAATGTGGTATATTAACAAGCAGAGAGGCACGGGATCGTATCTCCTGTGTCAGGAAGCGGTCTGATCTGGTCATCGGCCCTGTCCCACGGGATGGTGTTCAGGGCTATGTGCCTGGCTGGGATGGAGAAAGTGGTAGTGGACAGTCTGAGTTGTTCCTTCAGACCCTATGAGTGGTCCCTGGATCTTGGAGTTGCGAATCAGATATTCCGCCTCTGGGGAATCCCAGATGTGGATCTCTGCACCCCCTTGCAGTAGAAAGGTACCTCTGTTTTGCTTCTTGTACAGGACAGACAGCAAACCAGCCTAGGATGCCCTTGCCTGTCATTGGGAGAAGGTTATTCTGTTCGCGTATCCTCCAATTCCCTTAGTGGCAAAGACTCTCTTGAAGGTTCGCGAGGACAAGGGGACTATGATCCTCATGGCCCCTTATTGGCCGAGACAGGTTTGGTTTCCACTCCTATCAAGAGTTGTCCATCCAGAGACTGATCAGTCTGGGGACTTCTCCAGATCTCATCATGCAAGATAGAGGCAGGTTGTGACATCCCAATCTCCAGGCCCTGTTGCTCACAGCCTGGATGTTGAGAGGTTAATTCTGCAGCCGCTTGTTCTTTTGGATGTGTCTCAGGTTCTGGTGGCTTCTAGAAGGCCTTCCAGTAGAAAGACCTATGAACTGAAGTGGAGGAGGTTTTCTGTGTGGCATGAGCAGAATGCCCTAGATCCATACTCCTGCCCCCCCACAAAAACTACTTGATTACCTTCTACACCTATCAGAGGCTGACTTGAAAACCAACTCCTTTAGAGTTCATCTGGGTGTAGTTGGCGCATACCACCATGATGTAGATTGTATGTCCATCTCTGTACAGCATTATGCAGGGCCTGCTTCAGTTGAAGCTTCTCGCTATGTCTTTGGACCTCAATGTGGAGTTAACTCAATTGATGAAAGCTCTTTTTGAGCTATTCTGCCCTGTGACCTGAAGTATCTGACCTGGAAGGTCATATTCTTGGTGGTAGTCACCTCTGCGCACAGGCTAAATGAGCTTCAGGCCTTAGTAATTTATCTACCTTAGACTATTTTATCATAACAGGGTGGTCTTGTGTATGCACTCTAAGTTCTTGCCTAAGGTGGTGACTGACTTCCATCTTAACCAGTCCATCGTCCTGTCAACATTCTTTCCCAGGCTCCATTCTCACAAAGATAAATGAGCCCCGCACAGTTTGGATTGCAAGCAAGCCTTATCCTGTTTGTCTATGGGCTTCTGTCCAATCCTATATGCCCAACTTTTTCTTATGATAGAAATAGGTTGACCATTGCCAAACAGACACTATCAAATTGGCTAGAAGATTGCATCTCCTTTTGTTTTGCCCAGTTGGGACTGCATCTTGGGGGTCATGTCAAGGCTTCCTGTGGCTGAACCATGGCAGCATCGGTGGCCCACTTGCGAGCAGTTCACGTGGAGATCTGCAAGGCTGCAGTGTGGAATTCTGCCCACACATTCACATCATACTGTTGCTTGGATAGGGATGGCTGATGCAACAGCAGGTTTGGCCAATCTGTCCTTTCCTAGCGTGTAGCAGATGGACTCAGAACAAGTGGGATATAGTGTGCTCGTGCTAGCAGTTGGAGACGGATCTGACGTCAGCATGGGTACATATACCCCCACAGGAAGTGAAGCAACTTAGTAATTTCCGTCTCCAAAGCAGTTTGGAGCACCTGCACGCTCGCTGAGCGTGTTTTCCAATACTACTTTCTAAATTTCTAAGAAGATACCAGAAGATGAGCCCCACACTCCTGCGGTGATACCCTCTGGTCCCTCCCACAGTTGAGTTTCCAGAGGTGATTTCCGCGATCCCTCGGAGGTCTACGCCTCGGTCCGGTGGCCGAACCGCGGCAGGGATCTAACCCCCAAGTGAGAAGGGCTCGGGCGTGGCTGAGAGGCATCTCTGTCCCGGCGAGGACTTGGCCCCAAGCGAGACGAGTTCGGTGGCTTAGAGGCAGCGGGTGCACTTCCTCAAGCGCGGCGGTGAAGGTATTTCCCCTCTCCCACCGCAGCCGGAGACCGCACAGGTTACAGCCGGGAAGTGCCGAAGATCAGGTAAGGCGTACATCTGTTACTTTCGGTCTCCGAGGTACGAGGATCGGCGGCGTTGCTGGCAGGTGGCACGCCGTGGAGGTCGCCATTTTGTCTGCCTTGTTCAGGTATTGAGCGCCCACGGATAGGCGCCTGTTGATAGGCGCACAACGCAGCATATAGATTGCTAAGCGTACGTTATTGAGCTATTGTTAAGCGCATATTATTGAGCGCCCCTTATTGAGCGCATATTGCATATTGCTGAGCGCATATTGCTGAGCGCATATCACATATTATTGAGCGCATATTATTGAGCGCATATTGCATAAGCGCCGGCGCCCTGCAGTCGCAACACGCGATGGAACACTTAAACGCCCCGGCGTCTCCAGAGGCGGCACCTCCTGATTCCGGTGTGAAAGCTCTTGGCCTGTGCTCAGCATGCCATCTTAGAGCCACACAGAGCGAGGAGCCAGACTCCCTTTGTGCCCAATGTGAGGAGGCCGTGGGAACCTCGGGCCAGGACCAGTCTCAACCGAGGTTTACCGACAGTTCACCAGGGGCCACCCCGGATCTAGCGGGCCGTCTCGAACAGCCAGGAATCCCAGGGCACCTGGTACCCAGACGGCTAGAGGCCGCTTCCATTTCCTGGGTGGACTTATTTAAGGGGATCCACGCCTTTGCACAGATGCAGTCGGCTTCCCGTCCAGGACCTGCTGCCCCGGCTGACCCTGCCCCCAGACCCTCTCGCCCTTACCGCGGGCACCCGCCCTGGGCAGTCTGGCTCATGCGGATCCTGATGTCTCGGAGGACAAGTTCGGACTCCCCGAGGAAGGGGAACTTCCCTCGGGGATAGAGCCATATCGAACTATGAGGCGGTTTTTCCCCAAGGAAGATCTCTCTGACCTGGTTTCTCAGTGCCTGACGGAGTTGGCTATTCCAGGCCCCAGTACCATGGAGGTATCCAATCAGAACCCCCTGCTGGAGGGTCTTCGTCCGGCCCGCCATTTCCCCTTCCTGCAAACGGCACAACAGCTGATCGATTTGGAGTGGAATGCGCTGGAGGCCTCATTCAAAGGGGGTCGGGCCCTGTCTGGCATGTACCCCCTGATCCCGGCAATCAAGGATATGCTGGCGTGCCCCAAGGTGGACGCTATAGTTAGCGCTGTGGTCAAGCGCACTACCACTGCAGTGGAGGGGGGGCGGCCCTCAAGGAGGCTCATGACCGCCTAGATGCCATCCCGAAACAGACCTTTGAGGTGGCAGCTGTGTCTCTGCGGATCGCAATCTGCTGCACAGTGGTGACGCGTTCCTGTTTGTCCCAGGTCAGGAACAATGCCCTGGCAGCGGACATGGAGTCAGCTCTCTCGTTCCTCACGGATGCCGCCTCCGACCTAGTCCATACGACAGCCAAGGGGGTATCATCCTCAGTAGCAGCCAGGAGGCAGCTCTGGATATGGAACTGGTCAGCCGATGCTCCTTCTAAGACACGTCTCACTAGAATGCCGTTCCAGGGTTCTCTTCTGTTCGGCAGCGACCTAGATAAACTGGCTAGCACATGGGGCGCCTCTCCAGTACCTTGACTGCCGGAAGATAGGTCCAAGAGGAACCAGCGCACCTTTCTGAGGCCCTCCAGAGGTAGAAGCTCCCAACGCTTCACTCCCTATAGGAGTCGCTACCAGGCACCTTGTCCTCAGGCCAGGACCCCAGTCCTTTCGGACCAAGCAGCACAAGAGGGGAGCCGGCTCGGGTTCAGGTCCCAGCCGCACCTCACAATGAGAATCAGCCGATCCATTCGGGGGACGAAGCCATAGGGGGCAGGTTAACCCTCTTCTACCCCAGATGGGTCGAAATTATGTCAGACCAGTGGGTTCTCGCCATCATCCAAGAGGGGTATTATCCGGACTTCCATCACATCCCTCCGGACAGGTTTGTGGAATCTCCGTGTCCAATCCACAAGAAGGCGGCATTGGAAGCTACCCTGGTGAGGCTCCTGTCCTTGAAAGCCATAATCCCAGTACCCTGCATGGGAAATGGATTCTGGGCACTATTCCATTTATTTCATGGTACCCAAGAAAGAGGGCACTTTCCGACCCGTCTTGGACCTCAAGTCAGTCAACTGATACTTAAAGGTCCCGAGGTTTCGCATGGAAACTCTGCTCTCAGTCCAGACCGCAGTACAGCCAGGGGAATTCCTCACGGCCTTAGACTTGTCAGAAGCCTACCTGCATATCCCGATCCATCGGGATCATCAGCGCTACCTACGCTTCAAGGTTCTGGGACGACACTTCCAATTCCAGGCTTTGCCCTTCGGGTTAGCCACGGCGCCGCGGACCTTCACCAAGGTGATCGTAGTGGTAGCAGCGGCGCTCAGACGGGAAGGAATCCTTGTCCATCCCTACCTAGACGATTGGCTGATCAGGGCGAAATCACGAGAGGAGAGCCATCGGGTAACCAACAGAGTGATCTCACTTCTGGAAAGCCTGGGATGGGTAGTCAACCTAAACAAGAGTTGCCTACAGCCTTCCCAATCACTGGAATACCTGGGAGTCCGGTTCGACACCCAGGCAGACAAAGTCAGCCTAACCACCAAGAGAAGGTTCAAGCTCCAGACTAGTCTACGGTCCTTGATGGGAGCCAGCCGGCCCATAGCTTGGGATTACCTGCAGGTTCTCTGTCTCATGGCATCCACCCTGGAAGTAGTACCATGGGCGCGGGCCCATATGAGACCACTGCAACACTCCCTCCTCTCTGGATGGAGCCCACGCTTCCGGAATTACTCTGTGCATCTACCTCTACCCGCCAGAGTGCGGACCCAGCTACGGTGGGGGTTGCAGTCCGACCACACGAGCAGGGGGTCGAAGATGTCCTCCCCCACGTGACCCTGCTCACCACAGATGCCAGCCTGAGCGGATGGGGAGCACACTGCGAAGAGCTCACCGCCCAAGGGCGGTGGAACATCAACCGCCTAGAGGCACGGGCAGTCCAGTTAGCCTGCCTGCGATTTGCTCACAGACTGCGGAACAGAGCAGTCAGAGTGATGTCTGACAACGCCACCACGGTGGCATACATCAACCGACAGGGCGGAACCAGAAGCCGACAGGTGTCCCAAGAGATAGCCCCGCTGATGGCTTGGGCAGAGGCGAATCTCCAGGACATCTCTGCCATCCACATTGCCGGAAGGGACAACACCACGGCAGGCTTCCTCAGCAGGGAAAGTCTAAATCCGGGAGAATGGCAGCTGTCCCCCACAGCCTTCCAGATGATTGTGGATCAGTGGGGGACTCCGGGACATGGACCTACTAGCGGACAGGTCCAATGCTCAAAGTACCCCAGCTGCTTCAGCCGCAAGCGAGATCCATTCTCTCATGGGATCGACGCCCTGGTTCAGCCATGGCCTCCAGGGACCCTGCTATACGCCTTTCCTCCGTGGCCCCTGCTGGGCGCCCTTATACACAAGATACAGAGGCCTAGTTCTTCTAGTGGCACCAGACTGGCCAAGAAGACCCTGGTACGCAGACATGAGAAGACTACTGACAGGGGAGCCTCTTCCCCTGCCTCCCCTCAGGGACCTGCTACGTCAAGGTCCCATCCTCCACGAGGATCCGGCTCAATTCTCTCTTACGGTCTGGCCATTGAGAGGGCTAGACTGAAGAAAAGAGGTTACTCGGAGCCGGTGATAGATACACTCCTCCGAGCCCGCAAGTTTTCCACATCCCTCACCTACATAAGGATCTGGAGAGTATTTGAAGCCTGGTGCGACACTCATGGCACTAATCCACATGCGACCCCACTGCTTTCTACATTAATGGTGGGGGTGGAAGGGAAATAGAAACAAGAGCTAAGAGAAACAGATAAGTATGAGAGAAAAAATGTGAGGCTTGCTGGGCAGACTGGATGGGCCGTTTGGTCTTCTTCTGCCGTCATTTCTATGTTTCTATGACCACAATCCCTATTCTGGATTTCCTGCAGGATGGGCTTCAGAAGGGTCTCTGCCTAAGCTCCATCAAAGTTCAGGTGGCTGCACTGTCTTGCTACGGTCCCAGGAGGGATGGCAAGACCATTGCCACGCACCCAGATGTTTCCCGCTTCCTGAAAGGAGTCAAGCACATTCGTCGCCACTGAAGTGGCCAGTGCCTCTGTGGAACATCAACATAGTTTTGGATTTCCTCGCGGGATCCACCTTCAGACCCCTCCGGGGTCTGTCTCTCCGTTCTCTAACTTTGAAGATGGTGTTCTTGCTGGCAGTGTGTTCAGCACGCCGCATCTCAGAGCTACAAGCGCTGTCCTGCCGTGGTCCCTTTCTCAGGCTCACTCCAGAGGCTACCCATCTTCGCACGGTTCCCTCCTTCTTACCTAAAGTAGTCTCACAATTTCACCTCAACCAAACCATATCCTTGCCAACCACGGCGGGTTTGAAGAAGTCTGAAGAAGGGCGTTTGCTACGCCATCTCAACATCGGCAGATTGCTGCCCAGATACCTGGAAATGACAGCGGGAAGAAGCAAGGGGAGGCGGCCTCTCGGCCCACAATCGCCCGCTGGATCAAAGAAGTTAGAGCGGCCTACGTAGAGTCCGGGAAGGCACCGCCTCTGCAGGTCAAGGCTCATTCCACCAGAGCGCAGGCGGCCTCTTGGGCAGAATCTAGGATGCTGTCGCCCGCGGAGATATGTAAGGCTGCGACATGGTCCTCCCTCCATACCTTCTCCAGATTTTACCGTCTGGACGTCCAGGCCAGGGAGGACACAGCATTTGCGAAGGCAGTCCTACGCGGTCCTCAGGCAGCCTCCCACCCAGTCCGGGAGTAGCTTTTGTACATCCCACTTGTTCTGAGTCCATCTGCTACACGCTAGGAAATGTAGAGATTACTTACCTGATAATCTCCTTTTCCTTAGGGTATGCAGATGGACTCAGCATCCCGCCCGGCTGCCAATATACATGGGTTTCACCGATTCAAGGTAAGGCATGTCATTTCTTAAACGAGAGCGTCCACTCTACCAGGCGTTGAGCGCTGGCGGTCTCCAGCTACTATCAATCGGTCAGGGGAATCCTGTTTCACTAATTCATTGATCGGTCAGTACACATATATCCATAAGAGCTTTTGCAAGGAAGATTACTAAGTTGCTTCATTTCCTGTGGGGGTATATGTACCCGAGCTGACGTCAGATCAGTCTCCAACTGCTAGCACGAGCACACTATACCCCACTTGTTCTGAGTCCATCTGCATACACTAAGGAAAAGGAGATTATCAGGTAAGTAATCTCTACATTCGGAATCTGTTTACGGTGTAGAACCCAATTCTCTCCTGCCTAGGGCCTATTGTTTGGGTTTGTGCTCGCTCACCCTCTGTTACCAACCTCTCCATCGTTACTGTGCCCATTGGCACCTAGTTGGGTGTCTCTTGGTCCCTTTTTATGTTGGGGTGGGGGGGGGGGGGGGAGCTAGGGATTCACCCATGTGTGAGGACTACCATTCTGTTTGTCCTAAGAGAAAGCAGAGTTGCTTACTTGTAGTGGGGGTTCTCTGAGGATGGCAGGATGTTAGTCTTCATAAAACCTGCTCATCACCCTGAAAAGTTGAGTTTCTCATATTTTTTGATTTATATATAATTCTGTGTTATAAGACTGAAGAGGGACCCCACGTGGATGCATAGGATAGGGAATAATTGGCATGCTCAGTGTGCCAAGTCAATAGAACTTTGACTTAAGTTTTCTGTGTTGGGGCTTATCTGATGCTGTCACCCATGTGGAGGATTAACATCCTGGTGTTTGAGCAGACTATCTCAGCCGTGATATCTATCCAGGGGAGTCTTCCCTGTTTCAAGAAGTCTTTGCACTGATAGTACACAATTGGGACACACTGGTGATGGATTTAATGGTGCCCTCCAAGAATGTGAAAGTATGAAGCTTCTTCAGTTGCCGGAGGGAGATAGGATCATTGGGTTTGAATACTAGGAATGGCCGACAGGGGTACTCCTGTATGTTTTCTCTGTGGCCTGTGATAGGGAGAATTCTTCAAAGGATTTCCTGTCATCTGGGGTTAGTAATTTTGGTGACTCCAGATTGGCAGAGACATCACCAATATGCAGATCTCATTTGTTAGACTGATATTATTATTTATTATTTTTATATACCAACATTCGATCAGGGATATCTCATTGGTTTACATACAGGTAGTGAGGGTATTTTCCTATCCCTGGAGGGCTTACAATCTAGGTTTGTACCAGAGGCGAAGAGGGGTAAGGTGACTTGCCCAAGGTCATTAAGGACCATCTTAGTTGGTTACTTAGAGGGAGAGGGAGGTTAGTTGAAGTGTTGGTTTTAGGAAACTGTGGATTTTTATACAGTGGTTATATCACAAGAGGATTATATATGGGTCATATACAAAGGTTATACAGAGGAGGACGACTATATACAAGGATTGTTATACATAAGAACATAAGAAATTGCCATGCTGGGTCAGACCAAGGGTCCATCAAACCCAGCATCCTGTTTCCAACAGAGGCCAAACCAGGCCACAAGAACCTGGCAATTACCCAAACACTAAGAAGATCCCATGCCACTGATGCAATTAATAGCAGTGGCTATTCCCTAAGTAAATTTGATTAATAGCAGTTAATGGTCTTCTCCTCCAAGAACTTATCCAAACCTTTTTTGAACCCAGCTACACTAACTGCACTAACCACATCCTCTGGCAACAAATTCCAGAGCTTTATTGTGCGTTGAGTGAAAGAATTTTGTCCGATTAGTCTTAAATGTGCTACTTGCTAACTTCATGGAATGCCCCCTAGTCATTCTATTATGTTATATCACAAGAGGACTATATACAATGTTTATATACAAAGGTTATACACCAGGGTTGTATGTCGAGGATTATTGCAAGGGCTCTGTAAATACGCCCTAGGGTTGTGCGCAGAAGAATGTATAAAGGGTTTCATATCTTTATTTAGTAATTCATTTATGCATTTACTATGCGTCATGGAATAGAAAGAAGTCAGAGACAAGAAGTGTGGAGCTGCGATGAAAGGTGGTGGGGGAGGATAGGGTCATTGGGGGAAGGCTTGGCGGAAGAGCCAGGTTTTTAGGAGTTTTTTGAAGAGCTGTGTTGAGGGTTCCGATCTGAGTTGTTGGGAGGTTGTTCCAAAGTGAGAGTCCGGCTATGGACAGTGCGTGTTCGCTTGTTTAGGATAGATGTGTTTCTTTTGGTGTGGGGATGTGGAGCAGGCCGTGTTGGAGGATCTGAGATTTCGTTTTGGTGTGTGGTATCGTAGGGGTGTGCTTAACCAATGTAATTTGTTGTTGTGGAGAGACTTATGAATGAGTGATAGGACCTTTGTGTTGTATTCGGAAGTTGATGGGTAGCCAGTGCAGGTCCTTGAGGATTGGAGTGATGTGGTCAGACCAGTTTGTGTTTGTGAGGGATCTTGCTGCTGCATTTTGAAGTAGCTGTAGGGGTCGGATTGTGGCAGCTGAGAGGCCGAGCAGAAGGGAGTTGCAACTCCCTGCTGTGTGGAACCAGTAGTTGCAGTAGTCAACTGTGCAGAACCAGCCCTTGTGACATTCACAACAAAGACCCAAATCGATTTTCTTATGGCCTGGCCTTTGAGAGGTTTCATTTAGTTAGGAAGGGATACTTTAAGTATTGGATGCTTTATTGAAAGCAAGGGAAAACTGTCTTTAGCGTATATCCAGGTTTGGAAGACTTTGAGCATCAGTGCTGTGGCAGACAGTTCCCAGGTTTGCTTCCAATCCTTGTATTTTTGAATTTTTGCAGGATGGCCTTGTGAAAGGGTTGGCTTTGAACTTATTGAAGGTACAGGTACCAGCTATTGCATGTTAGAGGGCATATACAGGGGAGACCCTGGACTCACCCAAATGTCTCCTTTTTTTGAGAGGCATTACACATTAGACCTCTGGACAGGGATTTGGTTTCATTTGTGGGATTTGAATTTAGTTTTATCCTTTTTTAGCAGGTTGAACCTCTTAAGCAACTTTTAGGAAATCTTTTTATCTTGAAGGCATTTTTTCTGGTAGCAGTTTGTTTGGTTAGATGGATTTCGGAGTTACAGCCCTTGTTTTGTAGGGAGCCATTCTTGGTAATTTCACAAGACTTGATTCGCACGGTTCCCTCCTTTCTTCCTGAAAGTTGTCTGTCTGATTCTGAAGATCAGAGTTATGCTGTACTGCATTGTTTGGATATCTGCAGAGTCCTAGTGTGCTATTTGAAAGTAATTAATAGTTTCAGGAAAGCTGATCATTTGTTTTGTTTTCTGGTGAGTGTAAAGGTAATGCAGCAAGAAAAGCTGTGAAAACAAATAGGACTAAACAGGTCATTACGGCAGTTTGACTATACAGGAAAGGCTTTGCTTAAACGTGGCCATGAACATTCCATTAGAGCCCAAGTGAGTTCTAGGGCAGAATTTTGGTTGGGCATCTCCATAGTAGATTTGTAAGGCTTTTGGACCAGAATGTGGGAAAATCCAGTTTCTTGTGTTCCAGTAGCAAAGAAACTGGATCTGAGCAATTTCCTGAGCTTGGGATGGTTCAATTTTTCATCAGTCAGTGATAGTAGAGTATCTTGAAAGTGAGAAAAATATTTTATTTGAACACCCAGGCTGTTTAACTTGTTTGAGAAAAATAGTTCTTTCAATGTTCAGTGTTTGATTAGCTAATCAACTTTATGATGCAATATTTGCATGGTTATATCAATAGGATGTGACTCTTTATGGACTCCTTGGGCTAGGGCCATGGAGTTTGTTGCCAGGAATTCCAGGATGTAGAGACACGTGAATGTTATCTCATTTGCTTTGAGTCGTTTGAATCACCAGCTAGGGGTTCAGTTATTGCCATTAGAGCCTGAAGAATGGCATGGCTATGTGGCTAATGTGCCACAAGAGAACATCCAAAGGTTGGCGGGTGTTCTCTGCTTGGGGGGGGGGGGGGCAACTTCTTTGGAGACATAGGGAGACTGTGTTGCAAATCACTGAACTGCAAGTAGTCCTTTAGTTGTCATCCACCAGTGATCAACCATCAGCACAAAGATTCCCCATATTTTTCATACAATTGAGCAGACGTCCATTGTTGCCCCTTCTGCGTATATTGCCACTACTAGGCTCCTCAAGTACAGACACAACAGCCTCCATCCAAAGTATGGCTGTGTGAGTGGCACCAGCCGAAGACTACCTAGCAGTCTCCAGAAAAAGCAGAGCCCGGTTTTTGACAGGGCTAGAACATCACTCCCCATCTCCCTCCAGAGGGAGAGAGAATTCAGCTGTTCTCCGGGAGAGGAAGATAATCACTAGCGATCGCTGGTTATTCAAGATGTGGAGTGTGTGCGCCGCTTATTCTCCCAACTGCCAGCAGTATTTCTCGACCTTCAATCTGGATCAGCCTCGAATGACCCAGCTTCATTCAAAGGCAAATCTTGTTTCCCTCCAGGGGCAATAGAGGTTCTCCCCCCCCCCCCCCCCCCCCAGAGCATGGCTGATCTTTTACTTCCTTTTGCCCAGGAGAATGATGGGCCTGAGACCTATCTTGGATTTGGCAGTTCAGCATGCACCTGAAAAAAGATTCAAGGTGAACTCCACCACAGAGGCCTTCCCTTTTATCCAAGCAGAGGTTTGGACGTGTGATTTAGACCTGAAGGAGGCTTTCGTCCACATCCTGATTCACCTGTCCCATTGGCGATATCTCAGATTCAGGGTTGGACCATCAGCACTATCAATACCAGGTTCTGGCCTTTTGGCCTACCAACAGCTCCAAGAGTTCAAAGTGCCTGGCAAAGGTGTGACACTTCCACTATCTGGACTTTTTTCCTCACCTGGATAACTGGTTAGTGATGGGTCCCTCCAGGAAAAGTCTTGGCATCGCTGGGTTAAATGATAGCTTTTATATTCTCTGTGGATTATCATCAACTTCAGCAAATTTAACCTAGATCCAACTCAGATTTAGTTCATAGGGACATGGGTATACTCTGCTATAGAAAGGGCATTCCTTCCAGAGGACAGGGTAACATGCCTTTCTACCCTGGTGCAAAACTTCATACACTGGAATCTATCTATGGCTTGTTCTGCATTAGTTACCCTCAGTCACATGACAGCCAGAATCCACATGGTACAATTCTCTTGTCAGCAAAAAATAAAGTGGAGATGTTGAATGGTATACTAAGTAGGTGATAACCAATAATAGAAAATGGTAGAGCGCTGAATGTTCACGGATCCTTTATGATGAACAAATCAATAAATGAAGAGCAGAAGAGAATATTTTAAAGTGATTCCACCTTTTATTCACCAATAACTGAAGGAAGGTTTTGGTCCCCCGACATGGACTGTGTTTTGCCACATTTATTTATTTATTTAATTTATTTAAAAACTCTTCTATACCGTCGTTGAGATGAAGAACCATCACAATGGTTTACATATAGGCCTCTGTCCCTCCCGACTCAGCCCATATATGGGCTGCGTCGGGAGGGACAGAGGCCCAAAGAATTAACTGTCGTCAGAATCAAATCAAAGGTAAGAAAAATGTGAGCAAGGATCCACAAGAAAACACAAAAAGACATCAAAAAGCAGACAAAAATTGCTTAAATTTAAAGAAAGCACAAATAAATGTGAGCAAATAACCATGGATGCAGGATACTAATTGACATTATAAAACACATGTATATAACATAAATAGCACATCTGTGTCAAAAGACATGTATAGGGAGAAGCTATATATGAAAAAAAGAGGTTGGGAGGGGGAGGAAGGGGAATAATGTTTAACCCAGCCTGATATATCAAACAGAGCAGCACCACTGTCAAAATAACCTCTTGGAACTAAGAGCGATTTACAATGCTGTGCTGCAGTGCAAACAAATTGATTCAAACATTCAAATAGCAATGTTTTAAACAAGCAAGGTGGATCATGTTCCTGTGTTCTTTGCCAGGAGGCCCAAAGAATTTGGGCATAGTCTGACTGGCAGACTATCTTCAAGCGACATACCTTTCAGTTGTTTTACATTGGCAGACCTCCTCAGGTGTATTTTACAATCACACGTGTGCTCATTGGACCAGGGAGTGGCAAAAACCCTTTTCTCCCTATAGGGTCAGCTGACCATAGATCTGTTTGTTTTAGAGAGAATGGAAAACTTTTCTGTTCCGTTTTTTCAAGTGAGTTCAGATTCATGCTGGATGTTTCTGTTCAAATGGCATGTCTGTCTTCTATATGCTTTTCTGCCACTACCTTTTTGTAGACAGGACAATTCATAGAAACATAGAAACATAGAAATGACGGCAGAAGAAGACCAAATGGCCCATCCAGTCTGCCCAGCAAGCTTCCCTCATTTCTTCTCTCATACTTATCTGTTTCTCTTAGCTCTTGGTTCTAATTCCCTTCCACCCCCGCCATTAATGTAGAGAGCGGTGATGGAGCTGCATCCAAGTGAAATATCTAGCTTGATTAGTTAGAGGTAGTAGGGGTAGTAACCGCCGCAATAAGCAAGCTACACCCATGCTTATTTGTTTTTACCCAGATTATGTTATACAGCCCTTATTGGTTGTTTATCTTCTCCCCTGCCGTTGAACAAGGGAGCTATGCTGGATATGCGTGAGGTATCAGTTTTTTCTTCTCCCCTGCCGTTGAAGCAGAGAGCTATGCTGGATATGCATCGAAAGTAAAGTATCAGGCACATTTGGTTTGGGGTAGTAACCGCCGTAACAAGCCAGCTACTCCCCGCTTTGTGAGTGCGAACCCTTTTTTCTTCTCCCCTGCCGTTTAAGCAGAGAGCTCTGCTGGATGTGTGAAGTAACAGTTTTTCTTTTCCCCTGCTGTTGAAGCAGAGAACTATGCTGGATATGCATCGAAAGTGAAGTATCAGGCACATTTGGTTTGGGGTAGTAACTGCCGTAACAAGCCAGCTACTCCCGTCTTTGTGAGTGCAAATCCTTTTTTCCACATTTCCTCTTGCTGTTGAAGCTTAGAGTGATGTTGGAGTCACAGTAACCATGTGTATGTTTATTGAATAAGGGTATTGTCTCCAGGCAGTAGCCATCATTCTGGCAAGTCACCCACTCTTCATTGGCGGCCTCTTGACTTTATGGATCCACAGTGTTTATCCCACGCCCCTTTGAAGTCCTTCACAGTTCTGGTCTTCACCACTTCCTCCGGAAGGGCATTCCAGGCATCCACCACCCTCTCCGTGAAGAAATACTTCCTGACATTGGTTCTGAATCTTCCTCCCTGGAGCTTCAAATCGTGACCCCTGGTTCTGCTGATTTTTTTCTTATGGTAAAGGTTTGTTGTTGCCTTTGGATCATTAAAACCTTTCAAGTATCTGAAAGTCTGTATCATATCACCTCTGCTCCTCCTTTCCTCCAGGGTGTACATATTTAGATTCTTCAATCTCTCCTCGTACGTCATGCGATGAAGATCCTCCACCTTCCTGGTCGCCCTTCTCTGTACCGCTTCCATCTTGTCTTTGTCTTTTTGTAGATACGGTCTCCAGAACTGAACACAGTACTCCAGGTGAGGCCTCACCAAGGACCTGTACAAGGGAATAATCACTTCCCTTTTCTTACTCGATATTCCTCTCTCTATGCAGCCCAGCATTCTTCTGGCTTTTGCTATCGCCTTGTCGCATTGTTTCGCAGACTTCATATCATTAGACACTATCACCCCAAGGTCCCTCTCCTGCTCCGTGCACGTCAGCCCTTCCCCCCCCCCCCATCGAATACAGTTCATTCGGATTTCCGCTCCCCATATGCATGACTCTGCACTTCTTGGCATTGAATCTCAGCTGCCATATCTTCGACCACTCTTCCAGTTTCCTTAGATCCCGTCTCATTCTCTCCACTCCTTCCGGCGTGTCCACTCTGTTGCAGATCTTAGTGTCATCCGCAAAAAGACAAACCTTACCTTCTATCCCGTCCGCAATGTCGCTCACAAAGATATTGAACAGGACCGGTCCCAACACCGATCCTTGCGGTACACCACTTAAAACCGCTCTCTCTTCAGAGATGTTGCGCTCTCTTCAGAGATGTTGCAAGATCGAGCAGAAATGGTCTTCATTACTCCAACTTGGCCTACACAGGGGTGGTTCTCTTATCTGGTTTAGCTCTCTGGCATCCTTGTATTCCATTAGGAATCTCGCCATCAACCCTAATCCAGGAGGGAGGTCATGTACATTATCCCAAACTGCTTAATCTCAATCTGATGGCATGGGGATTGAGTTAGGGAAAAAAAACTGAAAGGAACAGCTACAAAAGTTGAATCCACAACTGGAGTGGACATTGTTAAAATACCATCTTAGAAATGCAGTTCAGATGTATTCCATGTATTAAGAATTGTGGAAGGAAGGCCAAATGATTGCTGGTATGGTTAAAAGGTGACATGAAAAGCTATTTAGACAAAAGTTCTTCCTTCAAAAATTGGAAGAAGGATCAATTTGAAGAAAATAGGAAAAAGCATATGCATTGGCCAAGTAAATGTAAAACATTGACAGGCTAAAAGAGAATTTGAAAAGAAGTTGGCCATAGAAGCAAAAACTCATACTAAAAACTTTAAAATATATCAAAAGCAGGAAACCTGCGAGGGAGTCAGTGCTCCTTTAACCCCTTGATCATCTAATGGTACAACTAAGGGAAGATAAGATGATCATGGAAAGATTAAAATAATTCTTTGCTTCGGTGTTTACAGAGCAGGATGTCGGGGAGATAACCATTCCAGAGACGTTTTTCAAGTGTGACTATTCAGTTGAACTGACCCAAATCACGGTGACCCTAGAAGATGTAGTAGGCCAGATTGAAAAAGTGAAGAGCAGCAAATCACTGGGATTGGCTGGTATATACACCCCAGGGTTCAGAAAGAACTCAAAAATGAAATTTCAGACCTATTACAATCATCTGTTGTTCCTGAAGGTGGCCAATGTAACCCCGATATATAAAAAGGTCTCCAGAGGTGATATGGGAAACTATAGGCTGGTGAGCCTGCCTTTAGTGCTGGGAAAAATCATGTAAACTGTTATAAAGAATAAAATCACAGAACATAGATAGATGTGATTTAATGGGACATAGCCACCATGGATTTCCACAATGGAAGTCTTTCCTCACAAATCTAAACTTTTTGAAGGGGTGAATAAACAAGTGGATAAAGGCAAACTGATGGTTCCCTGTATGTACCTGGATCAGTCCAGACAGTGGGTTATGTTCCCCTTCCAGCAGATGGAGTCTGGACTGATCCATGGTACTACAGGAACGAAAATTAGCAGGTAAGGAATAATTTTCTTTGTGGTATATTGGTATTTTCAGAAGGTGTTTGACAAAGTTCTTCATGAGAGGCTTCTAAAAAAACTAAAGTCATGGGATAGGAGGAGATATATTTTGTGGATTGCAAACTGGTTAAGACATGAAACAAAGTAGGATTAAATGGTCTGTCTTCCCAGTAGAAAACAGGGATCTGCACTTGGACTGGATCTGGAAAGGGGTATGATGAGTGAAGTGATCAAATTTGCAGATGAGTTATTCAGAGTAGTTAAATCTCAAGCAGATTGTGATATTGCAGGAGGACCTTGCAAGTTTGGAAGATTGGACATTCATACAGCAGATTCAATTTAATGTGGTCAAGTGCAAGTTGAAGCATATAGGGAAAAACAACCCATGCTGTATTACACACCAAGGAGGTAAAAGATCTGGGTGTCAGTTATTACATTGAAATAGTCAGCTGTGTGCTGTGGCGGTCAAAAAGGCAAACCAGAATGTTAGGGAATGGCAAAACAGAGGATGTCATAATAGTTCTGTAATACTCCATGGTTAGACCCCACCTTGAATACTGTGTGCAGTTCAGGTCAACACATCTCAAAGATATAGTTATACTGCAGAAAGTACAAAAAAGGCTGAACAAAATGAAAGGGCATGCAACAATTCCCTTATGAGGAAAGGCTAAAGAGGTTAGGGCTGTTAAGCTTGGGGAAGAAACGGGTGTGTGTGTGTGTTGGGGGGGGGGGGGGGGGATATGATAAAGTTCTACAAAATAATGAAAGGACTTGAATGATTAAATGTGAAATGGTTATTTATTGTTTTGGATAATACAAGGACTAGGGAGCACTCTATGAAGTTGGCAAGTAACATGAAACAGGAAATTATTTTTCATTCACTGCACAATTAAGCTTTGGAATTCATCATCAGAGGATGTGGTTAAGGCAGTTAGTGTAGCTGGGTTTAAATAAGGTTTGGATAATTTCCAGGAGAAGTCCATAAACTGCTATTAATCAGTAGGGAATAGTTACTGCTTTTAACATGGGATGTATTTGCCAGATATTTGTGACTTGGATTGGCTACTGTTGGAGACAGGATACTGGGCTTGATGAACCCTTGGTCTGACCCAGTATGGCATATCTTATGTTATGAGTGCTTGGGTACTACCCAAGGAGATGGAGGGTATTTTTATTTCTCCTAGGACAAGCAGGATGGTAGTCCTTGCATGTAAGTAACATCTGATGGAGCCCAGCATGGAAAATTTGTCAAAGTTTTTAGAAACTTTGACTGGCACACTGAGCATGCAACTATCCACGCGCCCACACAGGGTCCCTCTTCAGGCTCTTCTTTTCCATGGAGTTATTGTCTCGTGATTGTGGAGCTCTGCGCTCTTTTTTTTTTTTTTTTTGCATTTTCAAGTAATTTTCCAGCCTGTTCCAACTGTTCCTGCACTGGAGTCCCTCTTCCTACCAGCTTAGTTAGTAGGATGGCGCGGTAAGTTTTTCTCCATTCTGTGTGGTCGATTCCTGGTGGTGTCTGACTCAGTGGCCGCTAGGCACCGACCACTCGCCGGGTCTTGTTGTAATGGCATCGGGATTTTATCGATGCCCCCAGTGTCTGTGGACCATGTCTCTCACGGATCTGCATGAGGTATGTATCTTCTGCCTGGGGACATCGCATGACATTAGGGGGGTGTCGTTTTTGTGACCAGATGACCCCCAAAGTCTGTCGTACCAGACTAGACAAAATGACAAAGCTCTTAGATTCCAAAAAATCTGAACTTTCGACTCCGGCATTGGGGGCATTGACTCCGGGAGGCCGCGGGCAGCCTCTGCTACCATTCCCCCTATGGGGCCTCTGGAGAGGGGCCGGGGATTGGCTGTCATAGATATCTTTGTGCTCCAGGCCGTTGATATCGTCTCCATCCTCCCTCCTCTGCACCGGGGAAAGACTGGGCCAAGCACAGAGTAAAGTCCCAGAAGCATCGCCACCAGTTGCCGCCTTGGCACGTCATCGTGCCCAGTGTGGCACTGGCACCCGCTGTAATGTCCCCGAAGCAATCCTGTGGAGAGGAGACGCAGTCCTTCCATCGAACCGGGAATCCCAGGCGTTCCTCCACCAATGTCTGTGTCTGGCACCTTTCTCTCTAGCATCCGAGGGAAATCTGGTGACTCCTCCCCATTCTCCATCCGTCTTGTCCTCGGCAGACTTTCAGGAGGAGCTGGACCTCTGAGTGCAATTGGTGGTGGTCTGCACCTTGCAGGGCATCGAGCTGCTGGCTCTGCCTTCCACCAGTGCTGGAGCCTGCACCCTCGATATTGGCACTGCTGCTAGAGTGCCTCGATGTTCTTCTTGGTGTCCTCCCCACGCAGCCGCTGCTGGTACCCGGGTTTCCATCGATACCCCAGCAGCTACTGTTGCCTCCTCCATCTAGTGTGATTACCATTATGAGTTACTCTGAGGAGGAAGGCCTGCCGAGGCTCTTGGTTCCATGACTAGTGTTCCCTGGTCCGGTTCTGGGTCTTTTGGGGGCCTCAGTGCCTTCTGTGCCCAAGCCGAGGGAGGCCTGGATGTGAGCCCTCTGGTGTCTCCAGGTGATGTTAGTGAGGAAGATACCCCATATGACCCTTGGGGGATGATACCTCAGAGTTCTCTTCTGATGACTCGGGGGATCTTCCCTCAGGCCTGTCTCCTCCAGAGGAATGATGCCGGTCCCTGCCTGAGGACTTGATCTTTGCGGGATTTATCTGGGCCATGGCAGAAACCATTCCGTTTTTCAGCTTCTGACGGAAGAAGATGCCAGGCATAAGATGCTGGAGGTTCTCCATTTTGTCAATGCTTTGAAGGAGGTGGTGGTGGCTGTTCCCATACATGAGATCTTCAAGGAGTTACTCCTTAGAATTTGGGAACACCCCATCTTCCTGCCTCCAGTAAATAGGAATGCTGATGCTATTTTTCTGGTACAGATGCCTTGAGTTTGAGAGGCATCAAATCCTACATCAGTCTGTCTTGGTGGAGTCTGCCGTCAAGAAGGTAGTGTTTCCATACCCATGCCTCCACACCCCAAGGTCGAGCACAGAGCGCTGGATGTGCTGGGCAGGAAGGAGCCCAAGTTTAAAAAAAAAAAAAAAAAAAAAAAAGCCTTAAAGACCTACCTTCTTAAGCAAGCCTATGAAAGTTAAACATATTTTACTTTTTATTATGCATTTTATGATGTTTTTATTATGGTCTTATAACTTTATTTTAACTATCAATATGTTTTAATGATTATTAACAACAAATTAACTGTGGATGTCATGTTGTACCCCACCCTGAATGTAGGAAGGGCAGGTAAGAAATGTTAAATACAGTGTTTCAGGGTGTCATGTTGATTGCCTTTATGGCTTCCTACCAGTTTTACATGACACAGTACTCTCAGAACCTCTGGAAACAGGTCCAGGAGTTGTCCAAACATCTGCCCCAGCAGCAACAGGACACTTTCTTGGCTCTTGTCCAGCAAGGCTTTGGAATGCATCAAGCACAAATTGTGCTCCATTGTGACGTGTTTGAAACGCCTGCTAGGATGGCAGTGGCGGGCATTGGTGCCTGTAGAATGGCCTGGTTCCGAGCCTCTGATCTCTGGCCGGAGGTCCAGAAGAAGCTTGCAGACCTCCCATGCACTGGTGAGAACCTTTTTGGTAATAAGGGGAGGGATGCTGTGCCTCAGTTGAAGGATCACCACGAGACCCTCCAGCATCTTTTGGCCAGTATTTTGCACCCGCCGTCCTCTGCCAGGAAATCCTCCCAGCAGGGCTTGTGAAGGTCTTTTTTTTTTTTTTTTTTAAATTTATACTTTATTTGAAGGTCTTTTTATTGCAAGAGGAAATATCCTCCGGCGTTTCGTGCCCATGCTGAACGTGTGAGCTCTAGGGGCCGCCCAAGACAGCAGTGGACCCCTAGATCCTAGCCGGCATCCCAGCTGAGTCCCGCTACGGGGTTTTGACAGGCTGCGAGGGAGCATAAGACTATTGGGCGTATCCTTGATGTTGGCTAGCTGCGGATCTTCGTGGACCGCTGGCCCAGTGTCACCTCGAACCAGTGGGTCCTATCCATGGTTCAAGGGTATCATCTCAACTTTCTGGTTGTTTCCATGGGCTCTCCCCTGTGGCCCTCTTTGGGTCGGTCCTTGCATCAGGAAATACTTTTTTTAAATAACTCTTTATTTAGAACTTTAACATGGCATATGACAAGGAAGGAAAGTATTACATAAGTAACCGTAATACAGCATTACATTGAATCATGAAGTTTTTCTTCTAAGACCACACTGTAATGAAGTCTGCAAGGACCAGATTACCAAACAATCATTGTGTACATTCATAGAGTTCTAATAAGCTCTAAATGCTCCTGATATGGGCCCCAGATGGGTAAGTATTTAGCATGCTCATTCTTTAAGTCATAGCGTAATTGTTCAATATCAGCAATATCTCTAACCTGTTTTTTTTTTTCCAATGAGCAATAGTGGGACAGGTCTTCCAAAAGGTAGCGATGGTAAATCGTGCCTCAAGAAGCAGCTGCCCCACTAGTACCCTATGCTTAACTGGAACCAAAGACTTGTTCCAATGTCCCAGAGTCACATGGACAGAAATGCCCAAACTATCAGCTATCTCTTGAATGACTTGTACCCAGAACTTACCAACAGGACAAAAACCACATATGAATATAAGATCCTGGTTGGCCACATCCTCGCCAACATCGCTCTCCAGCCTCCGGGAAACGCAGAGAGTAAAAAATGGGAGTGTAGTAAGTTCTGTTCAGTAGTTTAATCATTAACTTCTTTCGATTAGCACATATGGAGATGTGATGGGCAAGGCTCCAAATGTGCTTCCAGGCCTTGTTAATCCAGCAAAACGTCTAAATCTGTGTTCCAAGCATCAATTACAGACTGTATATGAACCATATGTGGCGCAAGATGTCCATATATGTGAGAGATACCCTTGCCATAGGCATCAGGATCACTCAAAGACTCCAGGCCATCTAATTGGCGTAACAGTTGGGACAGGTCAAACTTATCCTGCAATGCCTCCCATAATTGAAGATAGTGCAGCACACATGAGAATGTGGAGGGAGATCATAGTCTTCACACAGCAATTGAAAAGAAAGGAACCCTATATCATCCCATAACTGCATTATATAGAGATGAGGCCCTCAACTGGTTCAAATCGTTCCTACAGAACAGACAGTATAAGGTCAAGGTCAACAAGGAAGAATCTCAACCAGTCAACTGCAACTTAGGAGTCCCACAAGGATCGTCACTCTCTCCAACCTTATTCAATATCTACCTTCTACCACTCTGCCAACTCCTCATCAACCTGAATCTCGTCCACTACTTATATGCAGACGATGTGCAGATACTGATTCCAATTACTGAATCTCTCCAAAAAACTCTGGACTTCTGGAACTCTTGCCAACAAACCATCAACAAATTACTCGCTAGCCTCAACTTGATCCTTAATCAAAACAAAACAGAATATCTCCTCATCTCCCAAAACGGAACCTACACACTTCCAAGTACCATCATGTCTACTCAATTAACAATGACCCCACAAGTCAGAAATCTAGGAGTTATACTTGACAGACAAATGAATTACAGATCACTCATAAATAACATCGTAAAGGATGGATTCTTCAAATTACAAGTCTTAAAAAGACTGAGACCTCTCCTACATTTTAAAGACTTCCGATTAGTTCTACAAGCAATCATTCTCACGAAAATAGATTACTGCAACTCACTTCTACTGGGTCTCCCTACCAATGCCATAAAACCGCTGCAGATGCTGCAGAACGCTGCAGCGAGGATCTTAACCAAGTCCAACAAAAGAGACCACATCTCACCCATTTTAAAAAGCCTACACTGGCTTCCCGTCAAATTCAGAATTCTTTTCAAAGTGCTCTCAGTAACCCACAAGGCAATACACAACCTGGCACCACTCGAGCTCATATTCCCTCTCCAACTACACACCTCTACCAGACCAGTGAGACAAGCCTACAAAAACAACCTTCAAATTCCACCGACTAAGTCAGCATTAAGTAAAAGAGCTTTCTCCACAGCTGGTCCCAAACTCTGGAACACTCTCCCATCAGATCTCAGATCAGTGCAATGCTCCACCACATTTAAAAAAAGACTCAAGACTTGGTTATTCAACCAAGCTTTCCCATAACATCAACCTGCGGAATACCCATGCCAATGATCCCTACGTGGTAACACGCTAGAGAACTATATAGACCTTCTCTAAAATTCACTTGATCTTTGGCAGTCTAATATCAAAACCCAACCTCCAGCCTACATTAGGCACCGTACCTTGTAATTATGTTATTAACCCCCATATATCTTAATCCAAGTTAATTCAACCTGTTCATTGTAAGACATTGACTTGTCATTGTTATTGTTTAGAATGTAAACCGACTTGATCAGTAATTCTGTTATTGGAAAGTCGGTATAGAAAAATGCTAAATATAAATAAATTATATAAGTGAGACCATTATCCTTCCATTCTTTGAATGTGGGAGAGAAAGTATAACCAGTTCTCACAGGACAAGCAGGATGGTTGTCCTCACAAATGGGTGACATCGAGGATGGAGCCCAACCACGGAAAACTTCTGTCAAAGTTTCAGGAACTTTGACTGGCCCCTACTGGGCATGCCCAGCACAGCATCAACCCTGCAGCCAGCAGGGGTCTCCCTTCAGTCTTCTTTTTTCCGCGCAGCAGTAGCTACGCGGTCAAAGAGCTCTTAACCACGTTCCTGACAGGAATTCTTCAATTAAATTTCTGAAGAAAAATTTGCCCCTCAGGGGACTCCCTTCTTCAAATTTTTCACTCCGCGGAACTTCGGTAAGGCCGTCGTTTGGTCGACTACCGTCTAGTTTGGCCCTCGAGGCCCGTTGGCAGTCGACAGTCCCACGGCTAAATTTTTGGGCCATGGCGTCGGGGTTCCGTCTGTGTCCGGATTGTACCTGAACTATGTCAATCACAGACCCACATAGAGTCTGTGTTTTGTGCTTAGGAAGCGAGCATGATGTCCTGACTTGCACCAAATGTACCCTAATGACACCAAAAGGTCGCAAAGCCAGAATGGAGAAGATGGGGACTCCTTTTCCATGCTCGTACCCCAACGCCATCGATTGCATCGACGTCATCTGAGCCGGCACCGTCGAAGTCTTATCATCATCGACAGCCCTCCGGTGACCGTCCGCCATCGACTTCACGGCCATCGACTCCTGTCCCTTCCCCTGATCATCGAGGGGATCGGAAGGAGAAACATCGCCAACGACGTCATAAGTCTCGGCCCGTCGAGGAATCGATGTCATTGACCTCCGTACTGTCCGAGCCTCCGCCAAAGAAGTCTCGACCAGAAGTGGCACCGTCCACTCCTGTCTCGCAGACACTGAGGCAACCCTCACCCCTCCGGGGTTTGGGAGCCGCGATTCCACCGGTGATGGTGGTCCCTCCGGCTCAGCCTCAGCCTCCCTCTCCCGTCGAGCCGGGTCTAGTTACCCCAGGTCTCCGGGCAGAACTGGACCGGCTGGTCCAGGAGGCCATCGACAAGGCGATACTATGGTTCCAGACTCCTCTGGCACCGACTCCGGCACCGAGAGTGGAACCGGTCACCGATCCGATTCCAGCAGCACTGGCACCGCTGCTTGCCCGGATGGAAGCGCTTATGACGGCCCTTCCGGCAATACCTGGGTCACCGACAGCTTTTTCCTCAAGTGGAGAAACACCGTATCAAATTCCTCCATCAGGGGTAGTTTCATCGGTGCCATGTCGTCCCTCGCCACCGATACATTCCTCGGGGGCGATACGCACGTCAGCTCCACCGAGGATTCCGATGCCGACACGGATTCCGATGCCGACACAGATTCCCTCGATGCCGACACAGATTCCCTCGATGCCGACACAGATTCCCTCGATGCCGACACAGATTCCCTCGATGCCGACACAGATTCCCTCGATGCCGACACCGGTTCCTTCGATGCCGGCACCGATACCGGCACCGATTCCATCGAGGACATTCTCGATGCCCTCGGTGATTCCTTCCAATTTCTCGGAGCCTCAACCGGGGCCTTCCAGTATTCAGCCCCCTCATGGTCCCACAGGTCAGCATACTGATCCTTATGACACTTGGGGAGATGATACCTCTACGGACACCGATTTGCCTTCACCACCCTCTCCTGCGGGGAGTAGAAAGCGTTCTCCCCCTGAGGACCTCTCTTTTATAAATTTTGTGAAGGAAATGTCGGAGTTGGTCCCTTTTCAGCTTCAATCAGAACAAGATGACAGGCACCAGATGATGGAATTGCTCCAATTCCTGGATGCCCCTAAGGTCATCACCTCTATGCCAATTCATCAGGTTTTTCTAGACCTTCTCAAAAAGAATTGGGAATCTCCTGGATCTGTTGCCCCAGTAAACAAAAAAGCTGACTCTACCTATCTTGTACAGTCAGCACCTGGCTTTCAGAAACCACAATTAGACCATCATTCTGTTGTGGTAGAATCAGCTCAGAAAAAAGCTAAACGACTAAAGCCACATTCTTCCATACCTCCTACTAAGGAAAATAAATTCCTAGATAGTATAGGTAGGAAAGTATACCAAGGAGCCATGCTGATCTCTAGAATAGCTTCTTATCAGCTGTATATGACTCAATATAATAGGGTCATCCTGAAACAGATGCAGGAGTACTCCGATGCCTTACCAGAACAGTTCCAGCCACAGCTTCAATCCCTTCTAAATAAAGGATTTGAAGCTGGGAAGCATGAAATAAGAACGGCTTATGACATCTTTGATGCTTCCACTAGACTTTCTGCTACAGCCATCTCTGCCAGACGCTGGGCTTGGCTCAAGTCATCTGACCTTCGTCCGGAAGTTCAAGACAGACTCTCTGACTTGCCCTGCTTAGGGGGTAATTTGTTTGGTGAGCAAATTCAGCAAATTGTTGCCGAACTAAAGGATCATCATGAGACACTTAAACAGCTCTCATCCATTCCTCCTGACTTGCCTTCTAAACAACCGGTTAGGAAGGACTCCAAGAAGTCTTTCTTCCGACCACGGAAGTATTATCCCCTGTCAGCCAAGGCTAGGCCTGCGAGGTCTTACCATAAAACTCAACCTCGCCAGTCTCGTAAACAAAAGCCCGTAGCAGCTCCACAACCTGGCCCTGCATCGGGTTTTTGAATTTCAATTAGAGAGCAGATGCCAAATCCCTCTTCCAACTATACCAGTAGGAGGTTGGTTAAGCCACTTTCTAGAAAAATGGCAGCATATCATCACAGATCAATGGGTGATAGCGATAATTGCTCAGGGTTACCACCTCAACTTCCTGACTCTCCCTTCGGACTCCCCACCCCTGCAGGCGTGGAGACTCACCGATCACGCTATTATTCTAGAGCAGGTTTCCCTTCTCCTCCAGTCAAACGCTATAGAACCCGTTCCTCCCTCACAACAAGGACTAGGGTTCTACTCCAGGTACTTTCTGATCCCAAAAACGTCAGGAGGACTTCGACCAATCCTGGACCTACGGGCCCTCAAGTACCTTCACAAAGAGAAGTTCAAGATGGTAACCCTGGGCTCACTTCTCCCTCTGCTGCAAAGAGGGGACTGGCTATGCTCTCTAGACCTAAAAGATGCCTATACTCACATTGCGATAACTCAGTCTCATCGCAAATACCTCCGTTTCTTAGTAGGCCGAAATCACTAAAAATACAGAGTGCTACCTTTCGGCCTGGCATCCGCACCACGAGTTTTCACCAAATGCCTCGTGGTGGTTGCAGCTTTTCTCAGGAAGGCAGCTGTCCACGTCTACCCCTATCTAGACGATTGGTTAATCGGGGCCCCAACCCAGCAAATTGCTCAGTCCTCCCTGACCCTAACAATTCAAACTTTGCTTTCTCTAGGATTTCTTGTCAACTACGAGAAATCCTACTTAGTCCCATCTCAGACCTTATCCTTCATTGGGGCAGACTTGGACACCTTACAGGCAAAAGCCTTCCTTCCTCTAGAACGGGTTCAAACCCTTGTGTCCCTAGCTCGCCAGCTGCATTCTCAACACACAGCAACAGCTCGCCAATTCCTCGTTCTTCTGGGACACATGGCCTCCTCAGTTCATGTGACTCCCATGGCCAGTTTGGCCATGAGAGTCACGCAATGGACTCTGAGATTGCAATGGTCACAAGCTATTCAGCCTCTGAGCTCCATTGTTCGCATCACCGATGTACTCAGTCTGTCTCTCGCCTGGTGGACAGATCAATTCAACCTCCTACAGTGCTTGCCTTTTCTTCCACCAGATCCTCAGGTAATCCTCACCACCGACGCTTCCAACATCGGTTGGGGAGCCCATGTACACAATCTACAAACTCAAGGATTCTGGTCACTAGAGGAAGCCAAACACCAGATAAATTTCCTGGAGCTGCGAGCAATCCGCTATGCTCTCAGGACTTTTCAAGATTGCCTATCGAATCACGCAATCTTAATTCAAACGGACAACCAGGTGGCAATGTGGTACATAAACAAGCAGGCAATGTGGTACATAAACAAACAGGCTCCTTCCTTCTGTGTCAGGAAGCTGCGCAGATTTGGGCAGAAGTCCTCTCCCGCTCCATGTACCTCAGGGCCACCTACTTGCCGGGAGTAGACAATGTATTGGCGGACCAGCTGAGCCGTGTCTTCCAACCACACGAGTGGTCACTCAATCCCTTGGTAGCGACCTCTGTTTCACAGATGGGGTTATCCCCACATAGACCTCTTTGCGTCCCCTCAGAACCACAAAGTGGACAATTACTGCTCTCTCATTCGGAGCCAGCACTCTTGGCCGAGGGATGCATTCTCCCTCACTTGGACAACCGGTCTGCTCTATGCATTCCCTCCACTTCCTCTTCTGTCGAAGACTCTCGTGAAGCTGCGTCAGGACAGGGGAACTATGATCCTGATAGCACCGCACTGGCCACGCCAAGTGTGGTTTCCCATTCTCCAGGATCTCTCCATCCGCAGGCACATTCCTCTGGGAAAGGACCCGCATCTGATCACTTAAAACGACGGATGCCTCCTCCATCCCAACCTCCAAGCCTTGTCCCTGACGGCATGGATGTTGAAAGGTTAGTCCTTCAGCCATTTAACCTTTCGGATTCAGTTTCTCGTGTCCTGATCACTTCACAAAAGCCTTCCACAAGAAAATCTTACTCATATAAATGGAAAAGGTATACTTCATGGTGCACTTCTCAGTCCCTTGATCCCCTTTCTTGGACTATCTCTGGCATCTATCAGAATCAGGTCTAAAGACCTCTTCCATTAGAATGCATGTCAGTGCGGTAGCTGCCTTCCATAAAGGTATCGTGGGTGTCCCTATTTCAGTACAACCCCTTGTAACACGCTTTCTTAAAGGATTGCTCCATTTGAAGCCACCTTTACATCCTCCGGCCCCATCTTGGGACCTTAATCTGGTTCTTGGTCGCCTTATGAAACCACCTTTCGAACCTCTTCACTCCTGTGACCTAAAATATCTCACATGGAAAGTGTTATTCCTTTTGGCTATCACTTCAGCTCGCAGGGTTAGTGAATTACAGGCCCTAGTTACCTATCCGCCTTACACTAAACTCCTGCAGGACCGGGCGGTACTCCGCACTCACCCTAAATTCTTACCTAAGGTAGTTTTGGAGTTTCATATTAATCAATCCATCATACTACCTATCTTCTTTCCCAAGCCCCACTCCAACTCCGGGGAACAGATTCTGCATACCCTGGACTGTAAACGGGCTCTAGCTTTTTATCTAGACCGTACAGCTGCCCACAGGAAGAGCACTCAATTATTCGTCTCTTTCCATCCTAACAAGTTAGGGCAGCCTGTGGGTAAGCAGGCTCTTTCCTCATGGTTGGCGGACTGGATCTCCTTTTGCTATCTGCAAGCAGGCGTTCCTTTCCAAGACCGTGTCAATGCACACTCTGTGAGGGCCATGGCGACTTCAGTAGCACACCTTCGATCAGTGCCGCTTCCTGACACCTGCAAGGCTGCAACCTGGAGTTCCCTCCATACATTTGCAACCCACTATTGTTTGGACAAAGCTGGAAGACAGGATTCCATCTTCGGCCAATCTGTCTTGCGTAACCTTTTTCCAACATGATGATGTGCTCACTTTCGTGCTTTGTGTAAAATAAGTTTAGTTATGTTTGTTATTTAATTAACCTCTATTAAGCTGTCTAAAACGTTTGCTTTTACATTTTTAATTCTAGATGTTCTATGTATCCGACTAAGGAATTATATTTCCTGCTTGTTCAGTTTGCAATGTAAACCGGCCTGATTTGCATTTTATGCAAGAAGGTCGGTATATAAAAATTAAAAATAAATAAATAAATGATGTACCAACACCCTTCCACCTTCCCGGTAGGGTGCGGATGCCCTCTCCCAAATTCCACCCCAGTTGTTGTGCCTGTGGCACGCCGTTGGGTACATTTGGTGCATGTTAGGACATCCTCAGCTCGGTACTCACCCATTTGTGAGGACAACCATCCTGCTTGTCCTGTGAGAAAGCAAATGTTGCTTACCTGATGTAACAGGTATTCTCACAGGACATCAGGATGTTAGTCCTCACGAAACCCGCCCGCCACCCCGCGGTGTTGGGTTCGTTTTTTTATTTTATTTTTCGGCACTGCCTGTTACTTTGAAACAAGACTGAAGGGAGACCCCTGCTGGCTGCACGGTTGATGCCGTGCTGGGCATGCCCAGTAGGGGCCAGTCAAAGTTCCTGAAACTTTGACAGAAGTTTTCCGTGGTTGGGTTCCATCCTCGATGTCACCCATTTGTGAGGACTAACATCCTGCTGTCCTGTGAGAACACCTGTTACATCAGGTAAGCAACATTTGCTATATGTTCGAATTCTCATATATAGATGCAATAAGTGAAATATTCACCTTCGACTGACCGAAAAATTTAAGGACCTGTTGGCAGACGTGCAAGGTATGCACAATTAAGGGACTTGGACTGCAAACCCTCCTACTATTGGGTGAATCGAGAAGAAAGGGGGGAGTACCCCAGTGTTAACTACCTCAGCTTGTATTCTCTCCAGCTGTAACCAGGCTTCATCTCCACCCCTTGTCCAGGCCTTCAAAAAAGAAAATAAGCCTTGTAGCCCAGTAATATATCCTAAGATTAGGCAGAGCCAGGCCACCCTGCAATTTAGGAAGCCAAAGGCCCATCTGAGCCTGCTTCCCCCTCCAAATAAATCTGGTTATGTATTTATTCAACTCGGCAAATGTAGAGGTTGGGATAGAATAGGGTACATTTTGGAACAAGTATAAGTTGTGGGAGCAGGCTCATTTTAAGCAGACTGACACTCTGCCTATCCAAGAATAGACAGGTGATCCCAATCTAATAACTTTTGCTTAATGCAAGTTATCACTGGGGGAAAATTCCTCCCAGGGAGATCCTTAAAATTCCATAGAATAAAGATACCTAAATACTGAAACCCATGTTGAACCACCTTAAACTCTGTGAGTTCGGAATCAATACTTTCGAATCTACTAGAAACAGCTCAGATTTATCAAAATTAATCTTGTTCCCAGCCAGGAAACCATATTGGCTCTATAGGGTGAGAAGGGCCTTCTCAGAGGTCTTGAGAGATGTCCTGTATATTAAGACATTATCCGTATAGAGAAATTTTGAGTTTGTTCCGCAAAAGTGAACCCAGAAATATCAGGATGTTGTCTTATAGCAACTGCCAAGGTCTCTAAAACCAAGTCGAATAGCAGGGGATACAAAGGGCAGCCTGCCTCTTACCCCTCATATCAAAGAAGGGGGAGAGCCTACCATTTATGTTCAATCACGCTCTTGGGCCCTCAGACATTGCCCGTACCCAAGTGAAAAAACAAGCCGGAAGCCTGGCTGCCTCCAAAACTGCAAATGAGGACCAAGCGCCTTTTCAGCATTGAGAAAAATTATGGCCATGGCCCTTGATTTAGCCAAGTGGAAGATTAAACAACCTCCTAGTATTAGAGGTGGAGTACCTTTCACAAAGCCTGTTTGATCAGTATGCACTAAGTGCAGGAGCAAGATCTCAAGACGCATTTTCAATACTTTTCCAAGAATCTTAATGTTAGAATTAAGCAAGGAGATTGGCCGATAAGAGTCGCACTCCAAGGAGTCTTTACCCTTTTAATAAAAGAGCGTAATATTCACATCAGCTATAGACCCCAGGGAATGATCCGCATCCCCATTTGAATAATAACAATAAAAAACGAAAAACCCCTAAGGAGAAAAGATGAAACCTGAGCCAGGAACTTCTTAAAGAAGTCAATTGAAAAACCATCAGGGCTGAACATTTCCTGCCCAGTAGGGATTTCATAGCTGCCTGAATCTCAAGCAAGGATATAGGCTCAGCTAGTATCTCCTATTGAGGTTTAGGCAAGGAAAGTAAACCTAACCCAATTAGAAATTCTAATTTCAGAGAGACTGTTACCCTCTGGTTCCCTGTATAAGTCAGAAAAGTATTTCAGAAAAGCATTTTCAGTATCCTTGGAACCAATAGCAATGCTCTCTGTGCTCTGTTGTATCTGGGCAACATGTGATCTACACGCCCTCTTCTTAGTCACCCTAGCCAGGAAGGAACCTGGTTTGTCGCCATGTTCATAAAACCTAAGGTTAGTATATTTTAAACTTCCTCAATCTTATGGACCGCTGCACTTTTCTAAGATATTGAGGGTCTTGGAGGAGCCAGTTCGCTTATGATTAGCCTCCAAATTCTTAATCTGCGCCATCAAGAGCTCCTCCTTTTGCTTTCCTTTCTCTTTGAAGGTGACAAGTAAAACTAAGCTTCCCAGTGCAGGATAGGGGCATATTCTCCCTTCGGACTGTGCATCCTTCAAGTCAGGAAATCACTTATCACCCAAAAGAGACGTGTTAAGTCTCCAAGTAAAAAGTCTAGACTGAGTAGCCTTGGGGGAAAACAGAGCTCCACTGGGTGGTGATCCAGAAGCTTACAAGCTAGTATATTGCTATCAGATACCTTGTTAAGCAAATTGGGGGAGCAAAGAAAATAATCGATCCTACTATAGGAATTATGACGTGGAGAATAAAGTGTAATCTTTATCACCAGGGTGAAAATGCTGACAGACATCTATGAGGTTAAATGTATTAGTTAATTCCTGAAACCCCCAGGTTAGGAGTGACCCACTGCCGGGGAGAAGCAGTTCTATCAAGCAGCAGGTCCGGACTAAGATTCCAATCTCCTCCCAAGTGTAGATGCTGAAAACCAAACTAAGCTATTTGATCCGTAAGAGCATGAAAAAACCTTGATTGGTCCATGTTGGGCACAGAGACGTAAACAAGGGTAAGAGACAAAATGCAAATAACCCCTCTATCATAACAAATCTTCCATCTGTATCCACAAGAGAGTGGCAAACAACCAGAGACAAATCTTTATGTATAAGGTTACATACGCCCCTACTTTTAGAATTATAAGATGAATAGTATATTTGAGACACCCAGTCAACCTTTAATTTTTCATGTTCTAGGTCAGTAATGTGAGTATCCTGCAAAAAAAAAAAAAAAAAAAGGATCTGGGCTTATACAGCTGAGCCGGTTCAAGGATATACCGCCTTTTAACTGGGCACGATATCCCCCGAATATTTAGAGATAAGCATCTAGTGGTCATGACCCAGTCATGACGACAAATGTTAAAGGTGGGCTCAAAGAAGTGTACAACTCCATAAAGAAGTTACATTCAGGCTGATACAGTAAGGAAGCGTAAGAAAGAGTGCGGTAGTGCCGGGTGCACCCTTGTTTGCCGCACGCACAATTTGGTTCACATACCGCTTGATACAGTATTCAAATGAGACGCAAATGCAAGCGGCATCCAAAGCGCGTCCATGAAGCGGTAGGCGTGCGCAATCCATTTTACTGTATAGAGCAGTATACAGTACCTATACAGTATCCTGGGTGCGCTGGTACCTGTCATTTGAAATGCCATTCCACCAGGAAAGTGGATGGTTCTCCTACAGACCCGCTGCCTTGAGCGCCCGGCTGGACGTCCAAGCCGGACGTCAGAGGCCGCAGCTTGGATGTCCAGCCTGGGCGCTCAAGGCAGGGGGAAGGCCCATGAACGTCTGTCGGCATTGAAGCAAGTACCACACACTAGTTACTCACCAAAATACTCTTTCTTTGTGCAGCACCAGCTCCTTCTCCAGTTCCAGGGACTGACCGCAAGGGCTGGAGCATGGACTGGCCGGCGCCGTCAGCCTCAGGGTCGCCCGGGGCCCCATAGCGTGAGTCCGAGTAGCTGGAGTGAGGGCCGACGTGCCGCTGGTCAAAGCCAATGCCGCTGTACCGGTTGCTGCTGGACTTGCTGTCGTAGCCGGTCAGGGCGCAGCGTGCGTTCATGCACCTTCCCGCTGCCTTGAACGCCCGCAGTGCTCAAGGCAGCGGGAAGGTGCATGAACGCACGCCGTGACCTCGGACGTCCAGCCAGATGCTCAAGTCACGGCGTGCGTTCATGCGCCTTCCCGCTGCCTTGAGCGCCTAGTCGGGCGCTCAAGGCAGCGGGAAGGCGCATGACAGCGGCAGCAAGACTGGCGCTCAGGTCACGACGCTCAGTGGCACAAGTCACAGCGCTCAGGTCGCGGCGTGCGTTCATGCACCTTCCCGCTGCCTTGAGCGCCCGACTTGGACGTCCAGGTGGGCGCTCAAGGCAGCGGGAAGGCGCATGAACGCACGCTGTGACCTCAGCGCCTGGCTGGATGTCCGAGGTCATGGCGTAGGGTGTGTAGGGATAGGGCCTGATACAGGAGCTCGTGCCCACTGCAAGTCAGCGGCGACAAGGAGCCCAGACCCACGAGAAGGCCAGAGGAGCACCAGGAAAAGGTGTCCGTTCTTCTCTAAGGAACCAAACTATTCTGAGGTTAAGCGCGGTGGTGCCAGGTTGGGATACTTTTTTCCCCCTTGTGCGAGAAGCATTTTTTTCTGTGGATTGGGTTGGTTTGGGACTGGGCGGCTAAGTTCACCATACCAACGCCAGGGTCAGGGCAGGCGGTAAATTTGCAGGTTAAAGATGCGGCAAAATAGCTGGTTAAAAAGGCGATAATCTGGGTGCATGTTACTGTATCGGAGGGAATAGCTAATCTGATCATTAACATAACATATATACATGCGGCGGGCAGAAAGGGATACGTATCGATTTCAGTAAGCGGTAAGGACGCGTAAAACCGGATACAGAATCTTTTTCAGCTGTAGAACCCAACTCTTCCTGCCTAGGGCCCTTTTTTCTGGTTCAGGCTGTTTCCGTTGTTACCAAAGCACCTGTGTTGTGCTTGTTGGCACCTGGTTGGGTTCCTGTTGGACTTGCTTGTTCGGGCACAGCCCGCAGCTAGGGATTCACCCATGTGTGAAGGCTACCATCCTGCTTGCCCTAGAAGAAAGAGTTGTTTACCTGTAACAGGTGTTCTCACAGGACAAGCAGGATGGTAGTCCTCACATATGGATGACGTCAATGGATGGAGCTCTGCTACGGAAAACTTTTCTGTCAAAGTTTCTATAAAGCTTTGACGCTGGCACATTGAGTATGCTGAGCATGCTCAGCCTGCAATTCCTGTGTTCACAGGTGTCTCCCCTCAGTCTTCTTTTTTCCGCTCTGCAGTAAGCATAGCAGTTCGGAGCTCTCTGAGAAATTCTCACATTACTTCATAGAAACACTTAAACTTTTACTTCACAAACGCTTTTTCCCTGTGCGGGTCTCCCCTTGAGTACATTTAACCGACGCTCGGTGAGTACTATGCCCTGTTTTTTGGTCGGTACCTGTCACCTCACTATGGTTTCCCCAGCCTACCAACTGAATTGCAGCCTTCCCTCTCCCTATGTTTTCACAGTTAGCCCCACGTAGCCTGCGAGTGTCCTCCTGTGACCCTCTGCCTGGTTATTAGCGCTAGTGGGATAGGGTCTTCCACGGTTACCGTTGCTGCCAGGGCTCCCTGTCAAATTCATACCTCGGTACCTTCGTGCTGTTGATGCCCCATCGCTACTGTCTGTACCCCTTTCCAGGCCGTCCTGCCTTTTTCGACGCCATCGATTCCCCCACATCGATTTCTTTCAGTGCCATCAATGTTTTCATCCATGGTGCTGATTTTTCCATCGGTGTCATCAATTCCCGGTCGCATGCCATCAATGCACATCTCGGTGTCGTCAATGCCATCGTTGCCCGGGTCAGTTCCATCTATGCCCGGGTCGATGTCCAGGCCGACGCCCATGTCGTTTCCATCGGTATCCTCGTTCCTATCGATGCGGCCATCGATTTCGTCGATGCCGACATCAATTTCCCAATGCCATCGATGTCTTTTCAAACCTTCGATGCCACATCATTACCATTGATACCTATACTGATGCCGTCGGTGCCTCAGTCAGTTATCGTTGCTCTGCCTGGCCATAGACATTTTTTCATTTATATATATTTTTGATGATACCCTCGAGGCCGCCCCATGCCACCATCGATACCGTCAATGCTGCTATAGCACCTACATGCAGTGCCCTTGCCTAAACACAGTGCTCCATGCTTTGGGGTTTTTCCTACAGCCCCGTATCAGCCTACGACACTACATAGTGCCAGGAGCAGTGCAGGCATGCTGACAGTCCGTCATCATTCGCTGGGGAAAGACCGGGCCGAGCACCGTGGCACTCATTCACTGGCATGGTGATCATCCGCCACAGACGCCATTCAGCACATTGGTGCTATCCTACTCAGTGCTGGAGAATGCCCTGGCCGAGCAACATTGTTACTGCCACCGCCGCTGTTCCACACAACGTTGGCAGTCCTCTGTGCTCCAGAATGACCGGACCGAGTTCCGAGGAATTCTGCACTGGCGTCATGATACATCAAGCCGCTGCAAAGAGGGCTGGGTTCATGAGTCATAATGGCTCCCCTGTACCCGAGGCATTCCCCCACCGACACCGGTGCGGGGTTCTGTACCTCCACAAATTAATGTGGTAGCGATAGACACGCTCAGCCTGGACTCCTCTGTACCTGTGCCACCATACCAGGTTACAGAGTTGAGTCTGACGTCTACGTCCACCAGGCTATCCCTTGATGACTCCTGAAATCCACGGAGCCATCCTTCTTCGCCGACTCGTCCTTCTGCGATCTACGACGGATGGTGAGTACTCTACTTTAATGCCGCTTCAGCGACAATCCATTGAGATCTGTTCTCTAAAGCGGGCCATATGGTTCGATAGGTTCTAGGTTGTCTGGCCTTCCAAGAGCCATATTAGTGTCACATATCGCTATTACCAGCTATGTCGGACACAATACTAAGAGAACCTCTCTGCCAATCATTTGGGATTACATCAGACATCCTCCTGTTAGCAACGGGACTCTGTACTGATTAATACTCTGGTTTCTTGTTCCTAATTAAGGACCGAAATTCCAGATGCATTCTCTGATTTGCTAAACACGAGATTCAGCAAACACTGTCTCAATTACAAGTCCACCTCGATATCTGGCGACAGGTCTCGACGTTTTCTTGTATAGCACACACAAATGTGGGTACGACTTTTACCACTCACACTCCCGTGGAAGATTACATGATGTCCTGATTACATCAGCCTCGCCAGTTGGACACCACCTGGTCTCTCAACTTGCCAGATACGAGTGGCCACCCCACTTTGTACCAAGGTTCAGGGTACAGTCCCCCGGATGCTTCAAAGCGGGGGGGTTTTTAATCTCACTATTCTTTCTTTCAACAGAAGGTAGTTACACTCCGCCCATCCTGGACCTCAGAAATATCACCTTTCTTCAGAAGGTGCAGGTAAAATGGTTTCTCACAGGACAAGCAGGATGGTTGTCCTCACAAATGGGGGTGACATCGAGGATGGAGCCCGACCACGGAAAATATCTGTCAGTTTCAGGAACTTTGATTGGCCCCTACTGGGCATGCCCAGCACGGCACTAACCCTGCAGCCAGCAGGGGTCTCCCTTCAGTCTTCTTTTTTCCACGTAGCAGTTGCCACGCGGTTAAGGAGCTCTTACCACATTCCTGACAGGAATTCTTTAAACTAATTCTTGAAGAAAAATTTGCCCCTCAGGGGTCTCCCTTCTTCAAATTTTCCTCCGCGGGACTTCGGTAAGTTTTTGCCATAGTTTTGATCGGCTACTGTCGAGTTCAGCCCTCGGCCTGTTGGCAGTCGACCATCCTGCGGCTAAATTTTTGGCATACGGCCATGGCGTCGGGGTTCCGTCAGTGCCCGGACTGTACACGTACTATGTCCATCACAGACCCGCATAGAGTCTGTGTTTTGTGTTTAGGGAGTGAGCATGATGTCCTGACTTGCACCAAATGTGCCCTAATGACACCAAAAGGTCGCAAATCCAGAATGGAGAATATGGGACTACTTTTCCATGCTCACACTCAGACGCCATCGATTGCATCAACGTCATCGGAACCGGCACCGTCGAAGTCTCATCATCGACAGCCTCCCGTTGACCGTCCGCCATCGACTTCACGGCCATCGACTCCTGTCCCTTCCCCCGAAGATCGAGGTGATCGGAAAGAGAAACATCGCCATCGACGTCATAAGTCTCGGACCGTCGAGGAATCGAAGTCATCGACCTCAGTACTGTCCGAGCCTCCTCCGAAGTCTCGACCAGAAGTGGACGGTGCCACTTCTAGTCTCGCAGACACTGAGGCAACCCTCACCCCTTCGGGGTTTGGGAGCCGCGATTCCACCAGCAATGGTGGTCCCTCCGGCTCAGCCTCAGCCTCCCTCTCCCGTTGAGCCGGGTCTTGTTACCCCAGGTCTCCGGGTAGAACTGGACCGGCTGGTCCAGGAGGCCATCGACAAAGCGATGCTACGGTTCCAGGCTCCTCCGGCACCGAGAGTGGAACCGGTCACCGACCCGATTCCAGCGGCACTGGCACCGCTCCTTGCCCAGATGGAAGCGCTCATGACTGCCCTTCCACCGGCAAGACCCGGGTCACCGTCTGCTTTCTCATCAGGTGGAGAAACACCGTACCAAATTCCCCCTTCGGGGGTAGTTCCATTGGTGCCATGTCGTCCCTCGCCACGATACATTCCTCGGGGGCGATACGCACATCAGCTCCACCGATGACGGCACAGATTCCTTTGATGCCGACATCGATTCCATCGAGGGCATTCTCAATGCCCCTGGTAATTCCTTCGAGTTTCTCGGAGCCTCAACCGGGGCCTTCAGGTATTCAGCCCCCTCCTGGTCCTACAGGTCAGCAACCTGATCCTTATGACACCTGGGGTGATGATACATCTACAGACACCGATGATTTGCCTTCACCACCCTCTCCTGTGGAAAGTAGAAAGCGTTCTCCTTCTGAGGACCTCTCTTTCATAAATTTTGTGAAGGAAATGTCGGAGTTGGTCCCTTTTCAGCTTCAATCGGAGCAAGATGACAGGCACCAGATGATGGAGTTGCTCCAATTCTTGGATGCCCCTAAAGTCATCACCTCTATTCCAAATCATCAGGTTTGGAATCTGGACCTTCTAAAAAAGAATTGGGAATCTCCTGGATCTGTTGCTCCAGTAAACAAAAAATCTGACTCTACCTATCTTGTACAGTCAGCACCTGGCTTTCAGAAACCACAGCTAGACCACCACTCTGTTGTGGTAGAATCGGCTCAAAAGAAAGCTAAAAGAATAAAGCCACATTCTTCCATACCTCCTACTAAGGAAAATAAATTCCTAGATAGTATAGGTAGGAAAGTATACCAAGGAGCCATGCTGATTTCCAGAATAGCCTCTTATCAGCTCTATATGACCCAATACAATAGGGTCATCCTTAAACAGATACAGGAGTACTCAGATGCCTTACCAGAACAGTTCCAGCCACAACTTCAATCCCTACTAAATAAAGGGTTTGAAGCTGGGAAGCATGAGATTCGAACAGCTTACGACGTTTTTGATGCTTCTACCAGACTTTCTGCTACGGCCATCTCCGCCAGACGTTGGGCTTGGCTTAAGTCATCTGACCTTCGTCCGGAGATTCAGGACAGGCTCTCTGACCTGCCCTGTCTAGGAGATAATTTGTTTGGTGAGCAAATTCAGCAAATTGTTGCTGAATTGACGGATCATCATGAGACACTTAAACAGCTCTCATCCATTCCTTCTGATTTACCTTCTAAACAGCGTTTAAGAAGGACCCAAAAAAGTCATTCTTCTGTCCACGGAAGTATTACCCCCCACTAGCCAAGTCTAGGTCTGCGAGGCCTTATCATAAATCTCAGGCTCGTAAACAAAAACCCGCAGCAGCTCCACAACCTGGCCCTGCATCGGGTTTTTGACTTTCAATTAGAGAGCAGACGCCACATCCCTCTTCCTACCATACCAGTAGGGGGTCGGTTAAGCCACTTTATAGAAAGATGGCAACACATCACCACAGATCAATGGGTGATAGCGATAATTGCACAGGGTTACCACCTCAACTTCCTGACTCTCCCTTCGGACTCCCCATCCCTGCAGGCGTGGAGACTCACCGATCACTCCGTTCTTCTAGAGCAGGAAGTTTCCCTTCTCCTCCAGTCAAACGCTATAGAACCCGTTCCTCCCTCACAAGGACTAGGGTTCTATTCCAGCTACTTTCTGATTCCAAAAAAGTCAGGAGGTCTTCGACCAATCCTGGACCTACGGGCTCTCAACAAATACCTTTACAGAGAGAAGTTCAAGATGGTAACCCTGGGTTCGCTTCTCCCTCTGCTGCAAAGAGGGGACTGGCTATGCTCTCTAGACCTAAAAGACGTTTATACTCACATTGCGATAACGCAACCTCATCGCAAATACCTCCGTTTTTTAGTAGGCCGAAATCACTACCAATACCGAGTGCTCCCTTTTGGCCTGGCATCCGCACCACGAGTGTTTACCAAATGTCTCGTGGTGGTTGCAGCTTTTCTCAGGAAGGAAGGTGTCCACGTCTACCCCTACCTGGACGATTGGTTAATCAGGGCCCCAACCCAGCAAATCGCTCGGTCCTCCCTGACCCTGACAATTCAAACTCTGCTTTCTCTAGGGTTTCTTGTCAATTACGAGAAATCCTGCTTAGTCCCATCTCAGACCTTATCCTTCATTGGGGCAGACTTGGACGCCTTACAAGCAAAAGCCTTCCTTCCTTATCAACGAGTCCAAATCCTTGTGTCTCTAGCTTGCCAGTTGCAGTCTCAACGCACAGCAACAGCTCGCCAATTCCTCATTCTGCTGGGACACATGGCCTCCTCAGTTCATGTGACTCCCATGGCCCGCCTGGCCATGAGAGTCATGCAATGGACTCTGAGATCACAATGGCTCCAAGCTGTTCAGCCTCTGTCCTCCATTGTTCGCATCACCGATGCACTCCGTCTGTCTCTTGCCTGGTGGACAAATCAATCCAACCTCCTACGGGGCTTGCCTTTTCACCTACCAGATCCTCAAATAATTCTCACAACCGATGCTTCCAACGTCGGTTGGGGAGCCCATGTAAACAATTTACAAACCCAAGGATTCTGGTCTCCAGAGGAAGCCAAACACCAGATCAACTTCCTGGAGCTTCGAGCAATACGATATGCTCTCAGGACTTTTCAGGATTGCCTATCAACCCATGTCATCTTGATTCAGACGGACAACCAGGTGGCCATGTGGTACATAAACAAGCAGGGGGGCACAGGTTCCTTTCTTTTGTGTCAGGAAGCTGCGCAGATTTGGGCAGAAGCCCTCTCCTGCTCCATGTACCTCAAGGCCACTTACTTCCTGGGAGCAGACAATGTATTGGCAGACCAGCTGAGCCGTGTCCTCCAACCACACGAGTGGTCACTCAATCCCTTGGTAGCGACCTCTCTTTTCCAGAAGTGGGGTTATCCCCATATAGACCTCTTTGCGTCCCCTCAGAACCACAAAGTGGACAATTACTGCTCTCTCATTTGGAGCCAGCACTCTCGGCCCAGGGATGCATTCTTCCTCACGTGGACAACCGGTCTGCTTTATGCATTCCCTCCACTTCCTCTTCTGTCGAAGACTCTCGTGAAGCTATGTCAGGACAGGGGAACTATGATCCTGATAGCACCGCACTGGCCACGCCAAGTGTGGTTTCCCATACTTCAGGATCTCTCCATCCGCAGGCACATTCCTCTGGGAAAGGACATAAGAACATAAGAAAATGCCATACTGGGTCAGACCAAGGGTCCATCAAGCCCAGCATCCTGTTTCCAACAGTGGCCAATCCAGGCCATAAGAACCTGGCAAGTACCCAAAAACTAACTTTTTGTCAAGTTGAATGTAATGCAATGTTTGACATCCTATGTTTGAATTACAAAATCTAATAAAGTACAGTAACAAAAAAAGAAGATAAAAATGCTGTGCTGCAACCCTCAGCTTGGGACTTACCACGTCATGGCTAATTGAGCAAACTTATCAATGGAAAAAGCAAGTTTGCCTACCATAAATGGTGTTTTCCGTAGATATCAGGATGAATTAGCCATATTAAATACCTACCCACCTCCCTGGTGTGTAAACTACCTAACTAGGCTTAGCACTGATAATGACTGAGGAGGTTCACGAGACAATTCCTGCATGGGAATTCCTGCACATGCTCAGAGCTAAAAGCTCTACTAGTTAGGAAAGACAAGTCTGTCTGTGTTGGATATCATCACCCACATGTCATGGCTGATTCATCCTGCTATCTACTCAAGAACATTGTTTACAGTAAGTACACTTTATAATACTTTAAATAAGAGAACTCATGGTCCCTGGTTTGTACTTCCTCATCTAAGTTAATATGCTGGGCTACTTTCAGATAATTCCTGAGCTCCCATCAGTGTAACTCTAAAATACCTCTGAGGAAGCATCATATTTCTGTTTAGACAAATTTACTTTTCTCCAGTTCTTAAAGATTTTTTTTCCTCTAGCAGGCACTGAGATAGATGAGGGAATGTTTGGTACAATCTGGTACTGGGACTTCTTGTGCATAGTTCAAAATCTAGAGCACTATAGAAGCTTCCTCTAGTTAGCATGTGCTTTTCATATGACCCAGCTTTGACTATGAAATACAATTTTTGTGAATAGTTATAATAATGAAGTAATTCTTTCCGCAAAAAGTGAGCCATTTTCACTTAAAGCAACTTTTTATTTCTCTCTAGGATAATGACACTGCAAAAATAGATGACAGCTTATGGTTCGCAACTTGCAATTTTCAGCATTTAAATGTGACTGAGAAGGTAGGGCTGAAGGAATGTGTGAGTACTTACGTACAAAGGAATACATTCAAGATCATGTAGTGCCTTTGTATTTGGTAGTGAGAATGTGAAAATCATAATTTTAGAGCATTGAATTAGTTAATTACTGGAAAGGTGAAAGATGAATGTTGGTTGTTGTGTAGCTAAGTAGTAGTCTTGTACTTCAGTGTTTAATGCAGGATAACATTGGTCTAGAGACAGGAAAGAAAATTCTGGTCTTTAAATTAGTCCCTGTTTAATTCTGACTATAAATAGATGACCTTCAGTATAAACAGGAACATTATTTTAATTTTTTTTTCCATCACTGGAGTTAGTAGCCCATGGATATTGTGTATAGTTTCTCTCCCCTGACCTATTAAAGATGTTGTTCTTGGAGAAGAGATTCATCAGTGCTATAGAGCATTTTACCTCTTGGTCAACAATTTAAATGCTTAGGGGTGTTAGGGACCTAAGGTTGCCTATGTGAAATGAGTTTGTGGATTCAATTTAGTGCTTACAGGGAAAAACTATTAATTTGGTATTTGTTGGCACTATTGTTGGCAACCTAAACAGAGACTGAAGATCTGAGGCAGAAGAATGGCATTCTTACCTGTGGAGGTTCTTCCAGAACAGGGTTGAGGATCATTGGCAGGGCAGCCTGGGGAAGCTAGCATTGCTCTGTGCTTTTTGTTCTTATTTTATTTATTTATTTATTTATTTAATTAAAACTTCTTATATACCGTTATAGCAAATAAAATTTGATCAAAACGGTTTACAAATATTTCTAATTTAACAAAATAAAATACAAAAATAAAATAAAGATAACATTTTTGAATAGTAAAATAAAGTTATAACAAATATAGGTAACATATCAATATAAAATTTATTTCTATAGAGATTAATAAATCTATTTTACTAAAACAAAAAGATAGAAATAAGAATAGTTGTTTCAACCGTAGGGGAGGAGAAGTACCTTGTCTCTTATGTTTTTAAATGCTTCTTTGAACAAATGTTTTTAGTGCTGCCTTAAAATCTTTACTGTTGGAAATTTTGGCGTAATGAGTTTGGTAGGGCATTCCAGTGTATAAGTCCTGCAACCAAAAATGCTCTGTCTGGTTACACTCAGTCTAGCTAGTCTTATGGACAGAATGTCTAAAAGGCTCTTGTTTGAAGATCTGAGTTCTCTTGATGGCTTATAGATTCTTAAAGTAGAGCAGAGCCATATAGAATTAGCATTGTTTAATAAATAATAAATTATGGTTAATATTTTATACAAAATCTGATATTTGATAGGCAGCCAATGTAAATTGTATAAGATAGAAGAGATGTTTCTTTAAATTTGTACCAGTAAGAATGCGAGCTGCAGTGTTTTGTATTAACTGCAATGGTCTGATATTTGATTCTGGTAGACCCAAATATAGATCATTACAGTAGTCTAAACCTGAAAATATCAAAGTTGGAGAACTGAACGGAAATCTTGAACAAATAGCAAAGGTTTTAGTCGTGAATAAATGACTGTTTTTTTACTCAGTGGTAAATTTATACCCTCAGCTGTCCTTAATCGTGTGGACAGCTGGTTGCCCCACCTCTCCTCAAGATGGCAGGGCACTGCAGTTGATGTGAAACATGCTTCTTAGCATCCACTCAGTTGAATCCAGAACAAGTGGGTTATGCTTTCTTTCCAACAAATGGAGAGAGAATAAATTGACATCACAGTATATGCCCCTGCAGTTACATCAGCCTGCCAGAAGAGGTGCAGGTTCTGGTAGTGGAACCTCCCAATGAAGGTTTGCCGACCCACCCCCGGGAACAGGAGATCGGGGATGCCTCTCTTATCAGAGGTGGGTCCTGGAGGTGACACGAGAGAAACGTGTGCTGGGGTTTTGCAGTGTTCCTCTTGACATATTTATGGTGTCTCCCTGCCACTCGTCACAATGCAGTGGAAACTGCATTGGCAAGGCTCCTCAGTATGAGGGCTGTGGTCCTAGTGCCAATCTCTCAAGAAAATAGGGGGTGATTTTCTATTTTGTTGAGCCAAGGAAGGAGGACTATCTGTCCCATCCTGGACCTCAAAGGCATCCATCTGCGAGAGAAACATTTTTGCATGAAGATAGTGCTCAGTGATAACTGCCTTGCAGTCAGGGGAATTTCTTACCTTCCTGATCTGTCAGAGGCGTGTCTCCACATTCCTATCTAACTAGAACATCAGCGCTTCTCGCAGTCCTGGGATGCCACTTTCAGTTTTGGGTGCTGCCCTTGTTCTGGCCACTTCTCCCAGAGTCTGTTCCAAGGTAATGGTAGTTGTCAGTTGAGGAAGGATGGACTCTAGTATATACATAAGAACATGCCATACTGGGTCAGACCAAGGGTCCATTAAGCCCAGCATCCTGTTTCCAACAGTGGCCAATCCAGGCCATAAGAACCTGGCAAACTAAGTCTATTCCATGTTACTGTTGCTAGTATTAGTGGTGGTTATTATCTAAGTCAACTTAATTAATAGCAGGTAATGGACTTCTCCTCCAAGAACTTATCCAATCATTTTTTAAACACAGCTATACTAACTGAAATAACCACATCTTCTGGCAACAAATTCCAGAGTTTAATTGTGCATTGAGTGAAAAAGAACTTTCTCTGATTAGTTTTAAATGTGCCACATGCTAACGTCATGGAGTGCCCCCTAGTTTTTCTATTATCCGAAAGAGTAAAAAACCGATTCACATCTACCCGTTCTAGACCTCTCATGATTTTAAACACTTCTATCATATCCAAGCTGAAAAGTCCTAACCTCTTTAGTCTTTCCTCATAGGGGAGCTGTTCCATTCCCTTTATCATTTTGGTCGCCCTTCTCTGTACCTTCTCCATTGCAATTATATCTTTTTTGAGATGCGGCGACCAGAATTGTACACAGTATTCAAGGTGCAGTTTCACCATGGAGCGATAGAGGCATTATGACATATTTCGTTTTATTCACCATTCCCTTTCTAATAATTCCCAACATTCTGTTTGCTTTTTTGACTGCCGCAGCACACTGAACCGACGATTTCAATGTGTTATCCACTATGATGCCCAGATCTTTCTTGGGTAATAGCACCTAATATGGAACCTAACATTGTGTAACTATAGCATGGGTTATTTTTTCCTATATGCATCACCTTGCACTTGTCCACTTTAAATTTCATCTGCCATTTTGATGCCCAATTTTCCAGCCTCACAAGGTCTTCCTGCAGTTTATCACAATCTGCTTGTGATTTAACTACTCTGAACAATTTTGTATCATCTGCAAATTTGATTACCTCACTTGTCGTATTTCTTTCCAGATCATTTATAAATATATTGAAAAGTAAGGGTCCCAATACAGATCCCTGAGGCACTCCACTGTCCACACCCTTCCACTAAGAAAATTGTCCATTTAATTCTACTGTTTCCTGTCTTTTAGCCAGTTTGTAATCCATGAAAGGACATCGCCATCTATCCCATGACTTTTTATTTTTCCTAGAAGCCTCTCATGAGGAACTTTGTCAAATGCCTTTTGAAAATCCAAGTACACTACATCTACCGGTTCACCTTTATCCACATGTTTATTAACTCCTTCAAAAAAAATGAAGCAGATTTGTGAGGCAAGACTTGCCTTGGGTAAAGCCATGCTGACTTTGTTCCATTAAACCATGTCTTTCTATATGTTCTGTGATTTTGATGTTTAGTATACTTTCCACTATTTTTCCTGGCACTGAAGTCAGGCTAACCGTTCTGTAGTTTCTCGGAACGCCCCTGGAGCCCTTTTTAAATATGGCGGTTACATTAGCTATCCTCCAGTCTTCAGGTACAATGGATGATTTTAATGACAGGTTACAAATTTTTACTAATAGGTCTGAAATTTCATTTTTTTAGTTCCTTCAGAACTCTGGGTGACTGGATGACTGGCTGTTTTGCGCCAAGTCGCTGGAAGAGAGCTGCCTGGTGATTTGGAAGGTGATTTCCCTGTTGTGGGAGCTTGGCTGGGTGGTAAACCTAGCCAAGAGCAGTGTTCATCTTAATCAGTCACTGGAATACCTGGGGGTTCAGTTCGACATGAAGCAGGCCAAGGTGTTACTGCTGGAAGCTCAAATTCAGAAGTTGGTAGCTCAGTTCGTCTGAACACTCTGCGCCCGTCCATATGGTTTTTCCTGCAGGTCCTTGGCTTAATGGCGGCGACCCTGGAAGTGGTGCTGTGGGCGAACGTGCATATACGTCTTCTTCTGCTCTCCCTGCTGTCTTGATGGAATCTGCATTCTAAGGACTATTTGATTCGGCTCCACTTGCCAGTGGAGGTCTTCTAACTGCAATGGTGGCTGCAGGCGCATCATCTACGGAAGGGAGTTTCGCTATCCTCTCAGGACTTGGCTAGTTCTGACAATGGATGTGAGTCTCCTTGGTTGGGGAGCTCACTGTTGGGAGCTGATGGCGCAAGGAAGCTGGAGTGCAGAGAGTCTCTCTGGAACATCAATCTCCTGGAGGCCAGGGCGGTCTGGTTGGCATGTTTACATTTTGTCGACAGGCTGCAGGGTTGCTTGGTCCACATATCGGACAATTTAACAACTGTGGCTTAAATCAATTGGTAGGGATGTACCAAGTGCAAGCAAGTGTCTCAGGAAATGGATCATCTTATGGAATGGGCGGAGATGCATCTCCAAATCTCAGCCTCGCACATCACAGGGTAAGACAACGAATGAGCAGACTTTCTCAGCAGGGTGAATCTGGACCCAGGAGAGTGGGAGTTGTCAGACTAGGAGTTTCAGCTGATTCGGTATCACTGGACTCTCCCGTTGCTAAACCTGTTGGTGACTTTGTGCACTGAGTAAGTTTTGCGATTCTTCAGCCGTAGAAGAGATCTGAGGTCATTGGGGATTGATGCCCTAGTACCGGAGTAGCTGGAAGACAAGTTGCTATATGGCTTTCCTCCTTGGCCCACGTTGAGCAGATTGATTTGAAGGATTGAATGCTTCAGAGGGATGGTGCTCTCGGTTGCTCCAGATTGGCCCAGGAGACAATGACATGCAGATCAGCAGATGCTCCTGGTGGATTTGCCTCTTCGACTTCCAGCCCATAGGAACCTATTGCAGCAGGGGTCTGTCATTCATGAAGATTTGACTTGATTTTGACTTACAGTATGGCTCTTGTCGGGGCTTGCTTGCTGAAATGTGGATACTCTGTGACAGCGATCTCCGCCTTGCTAAGAGCTAGAAAGTTCTCCACTTCCTTGGCCTATGTGTGGATTTGGAGAGTGTTTGAGGCCTTGTGAGAGGATCGCGGTTCTCTTCCTTGTTTTGGTCAAGGTACTATTCATTTTGAAATTTTTGCAGGATGGCTTGAATAAAAGCTTGGCCCTTTTATACCTTAAGGGTACAAGTAACTGCTGTCGCCTGTTTCAGGGGTCAGGTCAACAGTGGATCCTTGCTGGCTCATTCTGATGCGGTCCGTTTTCTGAACGGAATGGAACATCTTCATCCTCGTTTGTGTTTCTGGTCCCCTTATGGAATCTCAATTTTGTTTTGGATTTTTTGGTAGACCCTGTGTTTTGACCACTATGTACTCTGTCCTTGCGGTTTCTGACTTTGACACCAGTATTCCTTGTGGCCAGTTGTTCTGTGCCTAGTGTTTGAGTTGCAGGCCTGGTCTTGCCAGGAGCCATTTCTCTTTTTACTGAAAGTGGTCTTCGAATCTCAGTTGAACCAGTCAGTGTTCCTGCCATCTGTGGTCGGGGTGAGAGATGTAGAAGTCTCATCTGTTGCAGCCCTTGGATGTCAAGCGGCATTTTGTCAGGTATATGGAGGTCACTGAACCTTTGCATAGGTTGGATCACCTGTTTGTCCTCCTTGGCAGTACTAGACAGAACCAGTCTTGTGGGCTACAATGGCTCGCTGGATTTAGGAGGTAGTCACGACAGCATACGTAGATGCTGGGAAGAAGTTACCTAGTCGGGTTCATGCCCATTCCACTTGAGCTCAGGCAGTGTCGTGGGCGGAAGTTAGATTACTTCCCGTCAACATTTGCATAGCTGCAACGTGGTCCTCCTTACACACCTTTCCAGGTATTATCGTCTGAATGTGCAAGCCCAGGAGGACCCAACCTTTGCACATGTGGTTTTGACTGGACCGCAGGCAGCCCCCGCCCTATTCTGGTGTAGCTTAGGTACATCCCACTTGTTCTGGATTAATCTGATCAGACCCTAAGAAATGATAAATTACTACTTACCTGGCAATTTCCTTTTCTTTAGGATAGTCAGATGAATCCAGCTTCCCTCTCTTGGCTGCCAAATGATTCCATAATGATCCTCCTGTGTGCCTACATGTTACAGGGCTTGCTGGTAAGTGTTATTCCAGTCCCTAGACTAGTATTGCATTCTTGTCTGAGCTCAATGTTGCCTGTTGACTAAGTATTGCAGTTATTTGTATTTCATCAAGGTAGTCTGTCCACAGATGCTTTTGAAGAGAATGCTGGCAAGCTGATGTAACTGCAGGGGTGTATATACTGTGATGTCAGTTTACTCCATCTGTTATCTGCTGGTAGGAATGCATAACCCGCTTGTTCTGGATTCATCTGACTATCCTAAAGAAAAGGAAATTGTCAGGTAAGTAGTAATTTCTCATTAGTCAGAACAAAGGACTGCATATAGGCTCTTGTCTACTTGATCATTATTGGTAAATTTGCCAATGCAGTGATATTTGTGTAAAATTTCAAGAGCAATTCACAAATGCAAAAATGGAAAGTGTTTAGTTTACTTTTGTTCTGTAAAGTTTTTTGCTGCACAGGTGGGCAGTACTTGCTGCTTTCCCCATTGATTCACCTTTCTTTTCAGGAAATGTTTTAAGCTTAATTTTATCTAAAGATTAATTGTTCACAATTGGGTCATTACATGTGATATTGAACGGTATATTTCCAAAGCTGTCAAGTAAATAGTTTTTACTGAGCATGTGCAGAACTTTCTATACTGTGGTAGTTCTGCAAGTGTTTGTTTTACTTTTTCGGGTGGCCTAGTTGGTGGTGCATTGGAGGTGGTCAGTATTTTTTTAGCTATTCGATTTAATCTTTCATATTGTTCTCTCAGGTTTCAGCATGTAGTATGTTTTATTACCTTTGTCAATTTCTTTTCTTCTCACACCCCCTCTTATTTGTTTGATAAATTACCATTTAGTAAATACCATCATAGTAATTATAATAAAATAAAACTATAAAAACATTTGTAATCCCAGCATTTCTAAAATTAACAGTAAAGATAACTAAAGCAGTCTCATAAGAAAATGAAAATAATAAAATACTATTTTCCGTTGATAAGCAGACTTATTTAGCCATGCTGTCTGGGTGATGTCATCTGGTCGTCATGGGACAGAGCTTTTTCTCTAAGCTTGAAGTCTTTTTGTCTGCGGTTATGCAGCTACTTCTCGTGCATATCAAGTGTTCTCAGTTTTTGTTTTGTTTTTTTCGTGCTCTGCACAATGGGGTGGATTTTCAGACTCCGCGAATAGGCCTACTTTTGTTTGCGCTCCAGGCGCAAACAAAAGTACGCTGGATTTTAGTAGATACGCGCGGAGCCGCGCGTATCTGCTAAAAACCTGGATCGGCGCGCGCAAGGCTATCTATTTTGTATAGCCGGCGCGCGCCGAGCCGCACAGCCTACCCCCGTTCCCTCCAAGGCCGCTCTGAAATCGGAGTGGCCTTGGAGGGAATCCTCTAACGCCCTCCCCTCACCTTCCCCTCCCTTCCTCTACCTAACCCACCCACCCGGCCCTGTCTACACCCCCCCCTTACCTTTCTCCGGGGATTTACGCCTCCCGGAGGGAGAAGTAAATCCCTGCGCGCCGGGCCGCGACCTGGGGGCGGGTACGGAGGGCGCGGCCACGCCCCTGGACCGCCCCGGGCTGTAGCCACGCCCCCGTACCCGCCCCCAAAACACTGCCGACACGCCCCCGAAACGCCGTGATGACCGGGCCCGCCCCCCCGACACGCCCCCCTGGGAGAACCCCGGGACTTACGCGAGTCCCGGGGCTCTGCGCGCGCCGGTAGGCCTATGTAAAATAGGCTCACCGGCGCGCAGGGCCCTGCTCGCCTAAATCCGCCCGGTTTTGGGCGGATTTAGGCGAGCAGGGCTCTGAAAATCCGCCCCAATGTGTGGGGCTGTTCTCTCTACTTTCTCCTCAGTAAAAAAAAAACCAAAAAAAAACCACACCCCAGAAGAACATCAATTAAAAATGTCCAAATCTGGTTTTAAATTCTGTGAATGTGGAAAATCATGTCTGTGATCGATGGGCACAAATAGCAGTATTTGGCCTCTCCTGATCATAAGTGCTCTGTGAGCAATGCGGGAGAATGTCTCTCACAGCTCAATGCCACCAAGTGGCAAAGATCCTTCGACTAAGAGAAGAAAAGTCCGGATCTTATGCTCAGTCTCCGGCAGATGGAAGATCAACAGTCATCCCCAGGACTGAAAACCTCACATCCAGATCAAGCAAGACTCTTCCTTGCTCGGATCCAAATTGAATGCGCACAGCGGTGTGCCGAAGACATTGGCGCAGAGCAGTGCCTTAACGGCACACGTGAATATGCTGGAGACATTGGCACCTACGACTTCTGCGCACAGAAAGATGCCGACGACACTAACGCACATTTGGGCACCGAAGACAGAGGTCCAAAAAGCCAACTTAGTAAGCACATTCGGAGAAATCTAACATACTGGTGCCAATTCAATCTTCCAAACGTACAAAGGTTTCAACTGGTCCCGCATCAGAGAACAGTCTCTTTAAGCATTGAAGCACTTTCAAAGTTTATTGAATGACCAGATTTGTCACCATGGGGAGATACGATGAAATCACCATCTCACAATCCCTTCTGATCAGGAAATGGAAGACTAATCACTAGTGAAGCTGAATTCCTCACCAGAATCTAGTCAATCAGAAGGGAAACTCTTGTTGACCCAACATCGCTGCTCCTTTCTTTACAAGAACCCTTATGGGACAAGCCAAAAATACAAGTATGAGGTCCTCCAGTGCTTAGACCTGCTGCAGCAAGAGAAAACATCTTAAATGCAGCAATACCTTTGTCTTGGCAACACAGGTCCACATCTCATTGATCTTGTAGTTCTGCATCCTCATTGGCAAGATCTCAGCCGCCTGTCAATTCTCGTGATCATAAATACAGATCAGTAGCGGATGTAACACTGACACACAACTTCCATTTTGAAGTTTTTATTTTTGTTTTTTTTATAATCTGCCTACTCAGAAGAAAACAGGGATCCCCCTCATTCCCCATGTCAATCGGAAGCAGGTCATTCTTATCTCTCTGACCATGCTCCTTCACCTTCAGAGCTGAGCATTAGTCTGCAGGACTCCAACAGCCGTTCGGTCTTGCCAGTATTGTCTCACTGCCTCTGAGTCCCCACCTTCCTCCCCAGGGGACTCAGTGGACATCTATTCAGATCCTTCAGAAGAACTGCTTCAACTATCACCTCCAGCAGACCTAACTTGTTCCAAGTTTTTAGAAAAGTAAGAATTCTACTAAATTGAAAATAGGGCACTTTCCTATCTTAGGGCTGAGACTATGGGCATCTTGAAGACTTTAGAGGTGCCATTGGAGCCTACAACTCTTCCTTCTCATTCGCTCCTGGATAGAGCATGGGAATCTCCTAACTCTCTGCTCATAATGTCCAGGAAGTTGGATCTCAAATATAAAATGCAAAAATCCACCCACTACAACATGGTTCAAATTCTGCATACCTTGGTTGTGGTAGAATGTGCAATAGAAAAAGGCAAAGAAAATGAGGCTGCATTCCAATACACCTGGAAAAGACTGCAAGTTGCTAGATGAATTTGACAGGAGGACTTTTCAGAATTTCATGCTCTGTACTCAAATTCACCAGCATCAATTTTATATATCGCAATATTTGTATGAATGTGTTCAAAACTTGATACCCTTTATCTCATAACAAGGAGATACAGGAACACCTCGGCCGCTTGCAAACTTACAAGAGGGCTTACATCACCTTTTCAAAACAACCTATGAGGGGTTTGATACTTCAGCCAGATCCTCAGCAGCTTAGGGAAACAGTCTCTTAAATCAAAGAGCAAAATGTAGCAGTACAGTCTTTAACGTCGCCAATTGAAACACCATCTTCTAATAGGAAATATTTTTCAAACTACAGGAAAAACGTCTATCTATGTAGATCATACAGGGGTTACCAAAATTACTAACCCTACTGACCTCTTGCCTATCAGCAGCCAAAACAAGGTCAACAGCAGCAACAGAGGAACCGCCCAAGGGGTCAACAATCCCAGAAAGCGCAGCAAACTTTAAGGGACAGCTAGCTACAACACCTATGGTATGTCAGGGGCAGAATTTCATCCTTCTATGCTTGGTCCAAGATAACTGAACAATGGGAAATTATCTCCAGAACCCAATGTTACAGGCTACAGTTCACTTGGGTACCCCCGTTACTATACTTAGTAGCCTGCACCAGAAGACAATCGCACATACTGTTACTTCATCAGGAAATAAGAACTCTGTTGGCTCAACAAGTGATCTGCCCTCTTCCACCTTCTCAGATACACAAGGGCTACTACTCCTAGTACTTCCTCATTCCCATGAAATTGGGAGGTCTCCGTCCAATCCTAGACTTATGTTTTCTCAACACGTTTGGCAAGAGACAAATTCAAGATGACCTCTTTGAAGTCAGTTCTCCCTTTCCTGCAACCCAACGACTGGATGTGTTCTTTGGACCTAAAGGATGCCTGCGCTTACATTCCTGTCCACAGAGCCTATTCGCAGTAATTTTGCTTCCAAATTGGGGACCATCATTACCAGTACAAGGTGCTCTTCTTTGGACTCTCATCTGCCCCAAGAGTGTTGAGAAAATGTCTTGCGGTAGCTGTGGCACATGGAAATGAGATCCGTATATTTCCATACCTTGACAACTGGCTGATTGTGTCTCCAAATCCGGGCGCACTGCAGAATCACTTAAAGGAGACAATTCAATGCTTAGACTTGGGCTGGATCATAAATTGAGAAATCCCGGCTTCACCCAACTCAAACTATTAAGTTTATAAGGGCAAAAATCCACACCCCACTATACAGGGCTTTTCTATCTCAGGACAGAGCTCAGACCCTGCGCTCTCAATGTCAAATTCTCTTCGAAGAGAATGTAACAATGGTATGACAAGTACTTGTCTTATTGGGGCACATGGCAGCACCGATTCATGTGGTTCCTCACACTAGACTCCACATGAGACGACTTCCAAGGGGATTAAAGTTTCAATGGAATCAGCATTGCCAAATGATGGCTCAGTCTCAATGAAAAAAGATATAAAGTGGTGGATGAAACTTTTGGTATAATCCAAGGGAGCACCATTCAGAAACCCTCCCCATCAATTGACCATTATAACAGATACATCGCAGGAAGGATGGGGAGCCCACCTACTTCAGTAGAAAACCCAAGGCTTATGGTCACTGGCAGAAAGCCACCTGCAGATAAATCTCTTGGAACTAAGAGCCATAAACAGGCACTTCACACACTGCAGTCAACGATTCAAAGAATGTCTGTACTGATCTGCATGGACAATCAAGTAGCTATATTCTTTTTTTTTTTTTTTTTTTTTTTTTTTTTTTTTGTTGTTTGTTTGTTAAATATTTTATTGCTCAATTTTGCATCAATACAAAAAGAGAACATGTTTACATAGCAATTGGCATGTAACTAACATCAGATAACTCCTGTATGTATAAAGCAATAAAACATCAGATATCAATGAAGAGTACTGTGATTTATGATATATCATTTCTAATCAACCGTAATGTACAGTACCAGAATAGGGACCCTTATCCCTCCCCACTCCCCCCTCCCTCCCCCCTATCAGCCAATAGTATAGAAGTGATAAGATATAGGTGATATGCAACCGCCAGAAAAGAGATCCTAAAGTATCTTAAACAAGGTAAGGTATACCTTGTGCAGAATCTCCTGAGTAGTGAACGAAAAGAAAAAGGTAGCAGATATCCCAACCTCTTAACAGCTCACCCCGTAGCCTTTAAACCTTAACAACTCCATCTAACCTTGTCCTCCACTCATAGTATTTATGCCAAACATTTCTAAAGCTTCCCACTGTATATCGAAGATGAGCCGTAATTTCCGCAAGTCTATAAATTTGTTCCACTTTGCTTTGAATTTCCCCTAACGTAGGAACCTGAGGAGATTTCCATCGTCTAGCTATTTCTATTCTAGTCGCCGAGAATATAAAGTTAACCATAGTATCGGGTTGATCCTGCCCCAGAGTCAAAGGAAACCCCAGCAAGGCTTGTTGAGGTAAGATGCGAATATGGACCCTGTAAATCTGAGTCAACCAGATTTCCAGTTGAGACCACAATGGATGCAATACTGCACATTCCCACCACATATGGAAAAAACTACCAGTGGCCGAGCACCCTCTCCAGCATTGTGCAGGAGATGAAGGATACATGCGATGTAACCTCTCAGGCGAATAATACCATCGCAACACCATCTTCCACGCATTTTCAATGATATGTGATGCTATTAAACCTTTGCCCGTTTGAGAAAAGAGCGCCTCCCATGCCCCCTGCTCAAAGGTGCGATGTAAGTCAGCTTCCCAGGCTAACACATAGGTAGGTTTCTGGAAGGTTTCCCTACCCAAAAAAGCATATACATTCGATAATAATTTAGTCTTTTGGGTATTCAAGCATAAACGTTCAAAATCAGATTTCCCTTGCCCTAAATGCCCCTGTAAATGATGAGACTGAGCAAAATGGCGTAGCTGTAAATATAAGTAAACATCAGAGGCCGCTAAATCAAATTTTTGTTGTAATTCCCGGAAGCTCAACAAATTCTGTGCTCCCCATAGCTGCCCCCAGTATTGAACGCCCTTTGTAGCCCAGCCTTGAAAGGCCTGGCTTTCGAAACCTGGGGTAAATAGGGAATTGGCATACAAATATGTGCTATGATGAAATTCCTGATTGCCCACCAACCCGGATTTCTTTGATTCCCATAGCTGTAGAGGGAGTACCATTGAGGGTGGTAAAATATCTTGGGGCTGGAGAACCCAAGTCTTTTTAGGCTGCCAGAGAAGACTACACAATGGTACGGAAGCCAGTAATTGCTGACTGAACACTAACCAGGGCTTCTGCAAGAAGCTCCTATGCCAATCTACCAGCGTCTTAAATCTAGCTGCTGTATAATATCTGTCTAAATTAGGTATACCCAATCCTCCCTGGGATTTATTTCTGTAGAGAATCTTGCGAGCCACTCTAGGTCTGCGGCCCCCCCCAAATGTAAAGTAACAGGCGTTTTTGCCATGTAATGAGGCTGTGTTTAGGAATAGCTAAGGGAAGTGTTTGGAACAAATACAAAAATTTGGGCAAAATCATCATTTTCACAGCAGCTATGCGTCCAAACCAAGAAATCCTGTATCTATTCCATTCCTCCAAATCTTTAGTTATCTGGGCCCATAATTTATCATAATTGAGCTTAGTCATATCCTGCGTAGCGCTAATATAGACTCCTAAATATTTAAGGCTAGTGGGGGCCCATCGAAATCTAAATTTTCCCCGCAAGGACTGCTCCATGTCGGCTGTTACATTAACATTAAGAAGCTCCGATTTTTCCCAGTTGATTCGGAATCCAGAAACCTTGCCAAAAGCCTTAATAGTTTGGGATACTAATGGAAGTGACCGCTCCGGGTCAGTAACCAATATCATAATATCATCCGCGAAGAGTGATATCTTTGTGGAGAACTCACCCACCTGTACCCCAGAAATTCCCGGATTTTTCCTAATGTTATTGGCCAAAGGTTCTAAAAAGATAGCAAACAGCAATGGGGAAAGGGGGCACCCCTGCCTTGTACCTCTCTGAACCGGAAAAGTGGATGAATACCCCCCATTAACCTTTACACATGCCAAGGGATTCTGATACAGTCGATGAAGCCACTGTAGAAAGTTTGGCCCAAAGTTCAGGCGTTGTAATAAGGTAAATAAATAGGGCCAATGTACTACATCAAAGGCTTTCTCGGCATCAACCGAGAGAGCCACTGCTGGTATCTTACGTTGTTTTACCCACCACATCATGTCCAATATTTTATGCACATTATCACTGGCCTGCCTACCTGGAATGAAGCCAGCCTGATCTGGATGAATAATCTGGGACAGAAACCCATTTAACCGATTTGCTAATATCTTGGCTAGGATCTTCAAATCAATATTAATGAGAGATATCGGTCTATAAGACCCGCACACCGTAGGGTCCCTGCCAGGTTTAGCCAAGATCGTAATGCCGGCCGTATTAGCAGACGGTGAAAGTGATTGCCCTTCCCGCATGGACTTGAACAATTTAGCTGTGGAGCAAATTGTTTATAAAATCTCCCCGTAAACCCATCCAGACCAGGTGATTTTCCAGGTTTGAGGTTTTGAATAACCTTTTGAATTTCAAGTTCTGAAATATCCTTATCCAGGATAAACTGCTGCGATGGTTCTAAGGCGATCAGGTCTGTATGCTCTAAATATTCTTCTATGGCGCTCTGTGTTATCTGCCCATTAGCAGCATATAAGTCAGAGTAAAATTGCTGGAAACGCTGCCTAATCTCCGTGCCATTAGATAATATAGTGCCCTCCGTACTTTTAATTTTAACAATGGTCGCCTGATCCTGTCGCCGTTTCAATTTACGAGCCAATAATTTCCCCGCCTTATTACCCCCTTCAAAATATTTTTGTTGAGTCCGTTCAAGCTGAAACGCAATAGCAGCAGCATCGAGGGACGCTATTTGCGTGCGCACAGCCTCAAGGGACGCAAGAGCACCCTTTCTCGGTGGATCACGTTTATGAATCTTCTCTAACTCCGCCAGCCGACGCACTAGGCGCTCTCGTTCTGCCATTCTTTGGCGTTTAAGATAAGAGGCTCTAGCGATGCATTTCCCACGTAAAACCACTTTTAAACATTCCCAAAGCGTGCCAGCATTCACCTCGCTATTATCATTAAATGTTAAATAGTCCTGAATTTCTTGTTCCATATAGGTAATAAAACCCGGGTCATTAAGAAGAGAATCATTCAATTTCCAATAGTGAACCCCTCTATCATAATCCTTAAACTGTAAGGAAAACCAAATGGGGGCATGATCCGACCATACAATGGCCTCTATTTCCACTTTCGTCACCCGAGGTAATATGCTTCTGCTACCGAAGAACATATCAATCCTTGAATAGCTATTATGTGGGGTCGAGTAGAACGTGTAGTTTCTGGACTTTGGAAATCGAGTGCGCCAAATATCCAAAAGGCCCATGTCGGTCAACAAGCCTTTAAGCGCCCTTCTAGCCAACTTTGGATCCGAACTATGCCCTGTGGAGGTGTCCTTGCTCGGGTCCAGGGACAGATTAAAGTCCCCACCAATAATGATAGATCCCTCTATGTTAGAGGCCAAAGTGTGATTTACTGATCGGAAAAAATCTGCCTTTTGAGCAGTGGGCCCATATATAGAAACCAAAGATAAAATTTCCCCCCCCCAAGGTAATCTTTACCATAACCATGCGCCCTGATGGATCTGCAATCAAATCCTTAAATTCAAAATGAACATCTTTGTGTAATAGAATTCCCACCCCCGAATACTTCGAGGAGGGAGTTGCAGCAGCCCAGTATTGATGAGGATACTTAGGGTGTTTCATCAGGCCCAGATATCGTTTTCGGAGATGGGTTTCTTGGAGAAATACCACAGCGGCCTGCATCCTATCTAATTCCTTAAACAATAATTTACGCTTCCCTGGGCTGTTAAGCCCTTTAGTGTTAAGGGAGAAGAATTTTAAATTCACCATTAGAGGATATACTCCCTCCGTGCTTGCCACCTCCCTCTATGGAACCACCACCCAGGATCCACTTGCTTATATAGATTAACCGTATCACCTACGTTATCATAATCCATCCCCGCAAATCCCAACCCCCCACCCTCCCCCTCCAGCAAACCCAAAAGCACCAACCCTGTGCTCCTAATGAACATGGAGGGAATCGTCGTCGCTCCTCATGGCACCTATACGGGTGGCGAATTTAAACATAAAGTAACCACCAATTTTGCTGCGAACCAGCATAACAGAAGTCCAGCAACTATTTAAACCCAAACTCAGTTAGTCCACGTTGTCCGTCGCAGGGTCATTCTCAGGGTTCCTCTGAAGCCGTCGTCGTCCCTTGGGTACTCGCTGCCAGCGAGGCTGGGAATTGATTGTAGTCGCGATATGAGTCAGGGTAGAACCAGTTCCTTTCGCCACTGGTGGTACTTCGATGACGATACCTGCCTCCTTCAGAATCGCACTAGCCTCCAGGACAGTCTTGACTCTGTGTGTAGTGCCCTGAAGCATAAAGGACACTCCTCCAGGGTAAAGCCAGCGGTACCGGATATTAGCCTCCTGTAGTTTCGTAGTAACACAGCGATATTCTTGACGTTTTTTTAAAGTAGCGGAGGATAAATCAGCAAATATAGCAATATCTTGGCCCTCCCAAAGCCACGTGCGCTTGCGGCGAGAGATATTAAAGAGCTTTTCTTTCAGAGTGAAGGAGTGGAAGCAGACCACTATATCTCTAGGCCTATTAGCGAGTTTCGGTCCCAGCGCTCTATGCGCCCTGTCCAAAAGAATATTAGGCATGGTGGTGTCTTTCAGGGTTTCCTCATGTTCCCAGAGGAAAGCAGCAATGCGTTCCACCACAGCAAAGCAATCCCCGTACTCCTCTGTTTCCAGCACCCCTCTGATCCGGAGGTTATTTCTTCGACTCCGGTTTTCCATATCTTCCACTTGGTCAGCTAAGGTGTGGCAGACCGCTTGCAAGGTCTGGTGGCTAAGTTGCATCTGAGTCCAGCCCTCCCCTTGAGTGTCTAACCGGAGCTCAGCTTCATCCACCCTTCTGCCCAGCTCTGCAGTTTCCTCTTTCATGTCAGCAATGAGATTAGTAATTTCAGCTTTATAGTTTTTAATGTCCTGCCGCAGTTCGATAAACCAACCTCTAATTTCGTCCCGAAAAGGTTCTGAGATCTCAGGAGTCCGCGTGGCTGATGTCCCTTCCTCGCTCTCCGAGAGCGGGTGCTCCGACGCCATTTTGAAATTTTCGCCGCTGTTTTCGCCGGCGTCCCGGGAGTAGGAGAACTTTCTCAGATCGCTAATCTTGCGTTTGGTCATCATGCCGTGCTGGGCAGAAGCCCTTTAACTCGCTATAGCTCCGTTTTTAGGAAGAAAAAAATCGCGCGGTTACTGCGTTTTGGCCCGCGGTGCTCCCGGAGCAGCAGAGCTAAGCTGCTCGCATGAGGGGTGACGTCACTTCCTCCAAGTAGCTATATTCTACTTAAACAAAGAAGTGTCAGGTTCCAGGACTCTCAGCAAAGAAGCGGTCCAGATCCATGAATGGTCAGAACAAAACAGAATATTTCTCCAAGCATCATATCCAGGGGCGGCTCAAGGCAATGTGCTTCCTGAGGTGGGGACTACATGCCATCACCCCCCCCCCCCCCATTTTAAATAAAATAACTCCCGACACCACCCCCAAGACTCAAGAAAGCCCCTGGTGGTTCAGCAGGGGGGCCCCCTGGGAGCAATCTGCCACTCCCTAGCCATTGGCTGCCACTAATCATAATGGCACCAGTGGCCTTTAGCCCCTACCATGTGACAGCAGCTACCGGTGTCATTCGCCTGCTCCTGTCATGTGGTAGGGGCAATGGATGGTGAATGTCATGAGTAGCTGCTGTCAAATGGTAGGGGCTAAAGGTCATTGGTGCCATAATGGCTAGTGGCAGCTGAAGGGGCACTTTTTGCTGCTTCAAAATTCTGCTGCCTGATGTGGCTGCCTCATTATAGAACCGCCCCTGATAATAGCTACTGAGGTTGGCAAATAACAGAGTGGACAAACTCAGCAGGATTTTTCATCTGCATGAATGGTCTCTGGACCACAGGATAGAAGATCGATTCGATCACTGGGGTACACCTTGCATTGATCTTTTCTCAACAGATCTCAACACAAAGGTGGAGACCTTCTGTTCGATTCTCCCCAGCAAGCACAGAATATCCCAGGATGTGATTCTAATCCCTTGGACAGAAGCTCTGTTCTATGCCTGTCTTCCAATTCTGCTCATACCTCGAACAATACAGAAATGTATATCTGACAAAGCAGAAATTATACTTTATAGATCCAGCATGGCTGAGACAGCTGTGGTTTGCTTATCTAATATGTTTTAACTCAACCACCACTGTTTCTAGGAAACAGCACAAGAATTCTAACCCAGGAGGGGTGGACACTCATCTACCTGATGCACGCCTCTCTTCAACACACAGCATGGAGATTGAGTGAGAGGTATTAGATAATCTCCAGCTGCCATCACAAATCACAGATGTGCTAATAGCCAGGAAACCATCCACAAGAAGGAATGACTCTTTTTCAAATGGAAGAGATACTCTACTTGGTGTGTCCAGCAGAGCATTGATCCCTTAACTTGCTCCCCAAGAGCTTTACTGAAGAACCTACACTCTTTCTACCTCAGGTTTAACAGTGACTTCAATCTGAGTTCACCTAAGTGCAATAGCAGTGTATCTGTTCATAGACAGATGTTCCTCAATCTCTTCTCATCCATTAATTTTGAAGTTTGAAAGTATTATTGTATATTCACCCCCAATACAGAAACCTCTAGTTCAGAGGATGTGAAATCTGTCATTAATAACCTACTGAGGGTTCCCTTTGAACCCATAGAGCCCTCCTCTTTAAAACACATCACTTAGAAGGCACTTTTCTTGGTAGCAGTCATGTCTGCCAGGAGAGTACATGAATTCCAGGCTCTGGTAATTACATAGTAACATAGTAATGATGGTAGAAAAAGACCAAAATGGTCCATCCAGTCTGCCCAGCAAGCTTCCCAAGGTAGTAACTGCTGCTCCGTGCAGGTTACCCCCAAGCTTTATTTATTCCCATTCTCTAGCCTTTAGGGATCCACAGTGTTTATCCCATTCCCCTTTGAAATCCTTCACAGTTTGTCTTCACTTCCTCCGGAAGGGCATTCCAGGCATCCACCACCTTCTCAGTGAAGAAATATTTTCTGACATTGGTTCTAAGTCTTCCTCCCTGGAGGAAGACTTCAATTTCATCACAACAAGGACCTACTATGGACTCTCCCATTCTTTTGACCAAAAATGGTTTCAGCTTTTCACTCAATTTCATTACCAACCTTTTTCCCTAAACCTCACGGGAATAAAAGGGAAAGAGAGCTACACACATTAAGACTGCAAAAGAGTCCTTGCATATTACAAACCGAAAACTCAAGCAGACATACCTCACAACTTTTCTTCTCCTTCAACCAGGAAAAACAGTGAAAAAGAGGATGCTGTCAAACTGGATAATGTAATGCATCCAATTCTGCTTTGTCTCGTTCCCTAGTTCTCAAGAATCCAATAAAGCACTTCAGGTTAGAGCAACAGCAACTTCATTGGCACACCTACATAATGTTCCAGTTTAAGAAATTTGCAATGCAGCAACGTGGTCATCAGTACACACTTTCATTTCCCTTTACTTTCTCAGCCAACGATCAGCAGCAGAAAGTGCAGTGGGATCAGTGGTGGTGCATCATGACCAATGCAAATAATGGCTGTCCACAAACTTTGGTTGCTCATAACATCCACAAATGTTACACTATAGCAAGCAACCTTCAGCTTGGCACTTGGATAGCATGGCTAAATAAGCTGCCTTATCGACTGAAAAAAGCAAGTTTGCTTCCCATAATTGGTGTGTTCCATAGATAGCTGGCTGATTTAGCCATGCATCCCCTCCTACCTCCCTGTTTAGCCATACACTACCATTGCATATCTGCTTAATAATCAACTGAGAACACTCGATATGCACGGGACGTAACCGTACAGCCACAGACAAGACTTCTGAAGCTTAGAGAGAAAGCTCCACCCCATGACAACTGGATGACATCACCCAGACAGCATGGCTAAATCATCCTGCTATCTACGGAAAACACCATTTATGTTAAGCAAACTTGCTTATCCAGATTAAAAACCTGAATGAACAGCCAGGTTTTCAAATTTGTAGGGAACTCAAGACATTTATCACTTTTAATACTATAAGGTTAAGCAATTCTGTAAAAATGGAGTAAAATAACTGAAAGCTGTTTTATGAATAAATTACGGTCTAATTCTTTAGAAGGAACAACCAATAGACCCTGCTGAGACAACCGATGAGAGCGACTAGGCTAGGGTTGCTAACTGGATAGTTTGATCTAGTCCAGGTTTTACCCCATTGTATGCTGGGGCTAAGAAAAGGAAGACACTCTAAGTACGGTACTTGTATGCAATACCAGTCCTGAAAATCTGGAACCTGTTGTCAACCCTAGACTAGGCTTATATAACTGGCCTTCAGGTATTGAGGAAAACACCCTACAATTGCCGCATGCATATTTTTGTTTCCCTATGTTTTGGCTCTATAATTGAAAGAAAATATATTTATGTAAAAACTGATGCTCTGTAATAAGTACAGACAATTAAGCCTTTTGTCAAATTATTTCCATTTTGATAGTACAGTCTTGACATTGACAAAAAAGGAACACGTTGTAGGGTTTTGGTTTGATAGTAAATATTTTTCAAGTGAACATAAAATTAGATGCAATAACCAACAAAAACCTTAAACAAGTCAAAACATAGACTATGTATAGTAAGACCAAAAAATGTATTACAATCTAAAATCTAAAAATGTTATAGAATTGAGAAGTGTAAAGGCTTATACAATCAGTGTTCTTGAATTGCAGCAGGTTGTAGTCCCATGACTTTTTTCATCATTTATGACTATCAGTGTTCATATCCATAGTGGACTAGTTGGGCCTACCTGTATGATATACCAGTAGTTCTCAACTTTTTTCCCATCGTGACACACTTGACAGACCATGCTCACATGTGTGACACACTGCTCATTACAGTTCAAGGCGTAAATAAAAAATAAAGGTCCAGTATTATTTTTATTGTTAAGAATAAAAGATACGTATTCTGTCTGAACAGAAATTACAGAAATTGCATAAATAGTAAACAGCCCACACCAGCACTAGTAACTTCTGGATCTATGTCTTTATCCTCTGTTAATTTCATTAAAAAATTGTAATCTAGATACGGAGCTTTCAGAGCCAGCAGTGCTAGGAATCAGGCTTGTAAATAGTCTGAGAAAAATGCATGTTCTTCTGATTGAATTGTTCTCTTTTTTGGTCAGTTTAAATTGATCTTGGAATAAATATATTTTAAAGGCATAAATAGCCTTTGCCATCCACTGAGCGTGGCTCACAGCTCCAGGAACTCAAAGCACAAACTCACTAATAAGAGAACTTAGTAAATTCTTAAATAGAGCTGTAACTTGAAATCTGTCTGAACTTAAAACTGCCTTACTGGCTGTAAGACTTAAATTGAACTGACAGAGTTGAGTGACTCCATCTATATATAGGCATCAGAACTTTCTTGATAGTTGTATAATCATCTAGAAGGTTCTAGAACCTTCCACAACCTTTCTATAAGCTTCAGAAGCATTTTTATTGCAAATTAAATTCTCTTTGAATCATTTTGTATACTTCATTTGAAACAAATAAGATAAAGACATACACAGTTTAATATAAAATTATTGATATTGTTAGTCTGAAACATCAGAGCTTTTGGGGGCCATTTTAATAATATCTGATTCAGCTGAAATTTTACAGAGATCTTTTACACGGATTGGAACAATTTTGGGGCTTAGGAGATGAAAAATATTTCAGTTCACAAAATCATATACAACTAAGGGCCACCCTAGTACACACATACCTAACTTGATTTAATCAGGCCTGAAAATATGCTTCTGTAAATTAGTGCACAAGAAAGAAGTACTTATTTAATAAGACAGTGAACAAATTCTAAAGGTTGGTTGACTTGAATCATCTCACACAATAAATCCACTCAAAACGACCTAATTACTGCCTTTGCTAAACAAATGCTAAAAGAAATCATCCAGAGCTATCAGAATAAACAAAGCAGATACAGAGGGAGAAAAGGGAGAAGCTGTGATGAGTCAGACATGAGAGATCTGTAAAGGTTTGAAAACCTTCTGTAATTTTGTAACATGCTTGCACATCTCATATACAGTATTACTATACCTGCCTTTGTTCTCTCTACTGTACACACTCCTAGGAAAGTAAACTCAGGATTTGCATGTCTTTCATTAAGACAGCTGCATCATTCTCTCTCTAATTTTTGTGGCACATGCTTGCACATGTCTGTTTATTCTTTCTGCTGTACACATTGAAGATTCCTGCAATCATCTCACAATACAGAGACACAAAAATGATGATGTAATTACAGCCTTTGCCAAACAAAGGCTAAAACAAACCATCAAGAGCAATCAGAATAAAGGCAGTTACAGAGAGAGGAGAGAAGGGGGAAGCTGTGAGGAGTCAGATGACAAAGGTCTGTAAAGGTTTGAAAACTTTCTATAATATTGTAACATACTTGTACATCATAGAGTATTATCACTATACCTGCCCTTTTTTTCTCTCTACACACTCCCCTGGGAATGTGAACTCAGGACCTTGCATGTCATCACTAATGTTTGATCTACAATTTCTGAAAATTTTACCTCCCACCCTGTTCAGATTTTCTCCACATATGGTCACACTCTAGTGGTGAGCATGTGCACCAGTGAATGTTTCCCTCTTTCCATGCATTCTGATTCATCTTCTGAGGTACTTTGAATTCTCTCTGCACACTTTCATTTTCTATTTCTAGCTGTACTTACCTGGCTCAGGAGCTTGAACTGCAAAATTTGGAACCTGGATTTCATTGGGAGCAGCTGTTCATTTACTGTGTCATAAACAAATAAAAATAAAAATGATCATGTGATGTGGTGAGCAGCGAGGAATTGTCTATCTTGCGTTCCAGGTGCCTTCCCCTATATATCCTTTGGCATCTGTTATGAACCCTCCTGTAGCTGGGCTACGGGAGGCTCCTTACCTCTTCCTGGAGGCCGCTCCAAGCCTGGGCCTCGCCTGCAAACTGTCCAGTATTTGCTCCAGGGCCTGGGAGGCCTCGATGTCCGTGGGGCCTGCCTGAGGCTGCTTGTGTTTGCATGGACTTCCTGGTTTGAGACACGCCCTTCCCTAGGGGCCGGCCCGCAGCACTTCTCCGTAGTTATAGGGCCAACTAGGTGTGGGCCTGCCAAACTCCTCCCAGGGAGTCGCCGGTCTGCAGCCCTATAAAAGGACTTCAACTTCAGTTTGTCTTGGCCTTGCATCGTGGTGACTTCCTTCTGGAGGCCCCTGCCTGCCAGAGCCTTGTAAGGTTGTCTGTTCTTCATGGAGCTCCTAGTCTTGTCTGCTTTTATACTACGTCTTCGTGTCTTGATGTCTTGCCTGAGGTCCCTGACCATGTCCTGATGTTCTGCTATGCTCTTCCTTGTTGTGGTGTGTCTGCCTGACAAGGTGTTCTTCCCTGCATCTTCGTCTGGTGCTCTTGAGCCTTCTGGTACCTGTGAGGCCGGGGGTCCCTCAGATGAGGTTGTGCCCGAGTGGACCAGCCTACAGGTGGACTGTGTGTCCTGTGCTCCTGAGCCTCCGTTCCCACCAGCCTTAGAGGAAGCTTCGGATGACACCGGCTTCGTCATTGGAGTTCCTCTTTGCCTGGACCTACCCTGCACTTGTCCCGCTCTCCTCGTGGTCCGTGACCAGCCTCCAAGGGCTGTGTAGGGCACACAGTGGGACAGGGTGGTCCGCGACCAGCCCATTGGGTCCACCCGTGAAGGTGGGCTGTGTAGGGCGCCCTGAAAGACAGTGCCAATGTTTCCCTGCCTTATGTCTTGCCCGGTTTGGATGTCAAGTTCCGTGTCTTCGTCAGTGATGCCGTCTGCATCCGTCATGGTCATGTCTACGTGTCAAGGCCTCCGTATGCCCTCAACCTCAGGTCAGGCCTGCTGCTCCAATGCTGATCAAGCGGCAGGTCCGAAAGGGCTCGGAACAGTCGGAGGACCGTTCCCCTACCAACATCACATGTTGTTGGCTCTGGGAGCTTGCCGGCCTGGCAGAGAGGGTAAGACCGTGTTGAGCCATGCGGAGCCACAGTCAACCCTCGGCGAGGCCCAAGGGCCCACTAAACACCCCCGATCGCAACAGCATCAGAATACTTAAACCTTCATTGCCCAATTTTATACCCACTTTTGCTGGGAAGTCTCCAGCCCTGTGTGTGAGTAGTCTGTGTACATGATGTCATCACAGCTCACATTGAAAGATAGAGAAGCAGTGTGTGCCTGAAGGCAAAATGGCCCCCGCAGAAGATACGGCCCTGATGGGGCTTTGAATGACTCTGCCATGGAGACTTAGTGGCAATGGTGGCAGCATTAAACTCATGCTTTGACTAACTTTCCTCACAGATGGCAGAGGTAAAATCCTCGCTGTTTGATTACACCACCTGGTTGGACAAAGTCGAGGCCCATTTAAGTGTGGTGGAGGACGATACAATGACCCCTCCCGATCAAGATAGCTTCACTAGGATGCAAAACTAGACCTGGAGAATTGCATCTGAGATCTGCTCTGTGAAGCCCACAAACAGGAGGTTAGAGCAAAGTTGCGCGAGCTAATTGAGAACTGGCTGCCTTCAGAACTAAGTCTGCAGGAGTTGGTCATGTGCCTTAAAAGTGGAGCGAGCACACCGCATGGGTGTTGTGTTGTCAGACTTGAAAAAAACCAAGGAATGTGGTGGCGAAAATTTTAAATTATGCCCACAAAGTGCAAATCCTGCAAGTTTATCACAGGAAGAGACCTATGCTATGAGGGTCAACGTCTGATCTCCCAGGATTTTCCTCCTAAAGTCTCTCTACTGTGGCATGCTTATTTGCCGGTATGCTCTGATTTGGTGAACTGGTAACGCTGGTTCTCCCTATTATACCAGACCTGACTGAAGATTTGGTCCAACGATGGTATCAGGTTCTACGACTCACCCTGAGCAGCAGAAGATTTTCTCAGCGGGATTCTCAAATCAGCTACCTAAGAGAAGACTGCTGCAGCGATGGATTGTTGATATCAACAGTCTAAACCAGGAGACTACTGCATGAATATCTTTTTGCTTAGATATTCTGCAGTAGATTCAATAACTGTTCCTGGGGTTAACAATTGGACTTTTAATAATTTAATTTTAGTTTAGTCCTGACTTAAGTAGCCTCTGGTGATTCGCTGTGTTTGGCTTTAAATGCTGCTAGTTTATATTCTGGTCTCAGATCTATCTTGTGAGGAGTTGGAGTGTGATAGGGGGAGGGCACCTGTGCCCATTAATGGATCTTCTAGTGGGAAGCTAGGAATGGTTAAAGGGATCTGGCTTTGGGGGAGGAAAGGGTGGTGGTGGGTGGGAGATGGTAATGTTGCGCAGTGGGTTCCAGGGGGCACAGCTGTCTTTGTATGTTCATTGGGTAAACTGTAGTAGCCTTGCTTTATGGATGATGTTGTCACCAAAGATGCACACATGTTTCATGGTTTGCAAAAACAATTTTTGGGTATCCTTTGAGATGGGGGACCTTGACTGAATCTTTTTATTTTCTGAATAATGGGTAGTGTACTGAAATTTCTTACATGGAATGAAACGGGACTGGGTACTCCTGTTAAGGGAAAAAGTTCTTTCTAACTTAGACTCAAAGACTCTTTTATTTTTCTGCAAAGAAACCCATATGACTGCTAATGCCCATCTAAAGCTAAAAAAAAAAGAAGGGTTTTAATCAAATATTTGTAGCTCCGGGTTCTTCTCATAGTTGTGGAGTATCCATTTTAATTCACAAGTCTTTTCAATGGCAGCAGTCTATAGTAGACCCTAGGGGCTGGTACATTATTGTGGGGGGACTTATTTTTGGTACACGCACTATTCTGTTGCTTTACGGGCTGAACCAGTATGACCATAGCTTTTTCTCTGATTTGGTGGCTCAGGTGGTCTCTATGGACAGAGCACTTATTCTTCTGGGCGGTGATCTTAATTGTGTTGCTGATCCTGTCCTAGATCGTTCCTCCCAGTCCATGCGCAGATCCCAGAGTACCACCAAAGGAGTTCCTTTTTTAAGTGACTCTCTACAAGTCCTTGATGCATGGCATGTATTGAATCCCAGTACAAGGTATTTTACATATTGTGTGCGTTCATCGGACTCCAAGGCCCGACTTGTTTGTTTATTAACTTCAGAATCCCTTTTCTCACAGCTCCAGAGCTCAGTTATCGAACGTATGGTAGTGTCCAATCATTGTCCGGTGATGTGTTTTGTGTAAACTGGGCTTTAACCAGGATTTTTCTAATTGGAAAATGCTGATGTGGCTGATGCAGGATAAAGCCTTTAAATACTTTTTGTTGTCTGAATGGCAGGATTATGAATCTAATAATGAGCAACACCATTCCAACCTTGTTCTTTTTTGGCAAACTGCCAAAGTAGTGCTCCATGGGGACATTGGGTATTCTGTTAGGCATAAACGGGAACTGGATAAGGAAATTTTGGAGCTGAAAACTCAGCTCAATAATTTTAAAAGACTTAAATCTCAGTCCAACCCCCCAAACTCCAGTGTCTGTTCTTTTGATTTCGGAAATCATAGAATGAGATCTTACATAAGAGCGACATCTTCCTTGTTTGTATTGAAACACAGGCTTTGTCTTCATGGCAATAAATCTGGTAAGATGCTAGCCCATCTAATGAGAGGTGAAGGGAAACCTACATTTGTTTCTAATCTCTTGGGCCGGGATGGGAAAGTAAGTACCTCTTCTGATGGCATTGCTGCTATTTTTCAGTCTTAACTATATACGGCGGAGAGTGAAGACCTATTGGCTAGAGATAAGGCTATGTAATAGATCTCATTACCAATTCTGACCCCTGGACAGGTGGAAAAGTTGAATGAGCTGTTTCGTGTGGAAGACATTGTGGTTGTGATTCAGGCCTTCAGAATATTAAGATACCAGACCCTGATAGACTACCTCCTTTTTTCTATAAGGTGCTGCGCCCAGTGGTGCTTCAAAGCATACAGTCCCTGTTTGATTCTATTGTGGCCAGAGGCGTCATGCTGGACTCCCATCGAATAGCTAATATAATTGTGCTGCCTAAACCCGGTAGAGACCCTGCTAAGCCTTCTGCTTATTGACAGATTTCCCTATTAAACGTAGATATTAAGATGTATTCTAAATTTTTGGCCAACCGGCTGGTTGCTATTCTCCCTCCATTGATTTTCCAAGGGCTTTGCAAGCAGTATTTACAGATTCTGCATGGGTTAATCATTTCTCCTTAAAGGGCCCACCAAATGAAACATATCCCCTCACCTCAGTGTCCCAAGTGTTCTGTAATTTACGCCTCTTTAAGTCATGGACTTTGGTACTGTCCTCTAATTCATGGCTTTTGGGAATCGATATTGAAGTGTATGTCCACATTGTTGTGTTGCCCAGACCCTTTATGTGCATCAATAGATTTGTTGGGCATTTTGGCAGAAGTGAGTTGTAGTTCTTCAGCCTGCTATCTTCTGCTTAAGGGAGTGATCATTGCTCAGAAATGTATCCTATATAATTGGATTCAGAGCGATGCTCCCAACATTTGATTTTTGGTTTGTGGAAATGCTGGACTTTTTGAATTTGGACTACCAAACATGGTTTATTAACGAAGAAGAATAGGCAATCTGCCTTTCTCAAGATTTGGGACCCATTTATTAAACAACTTCCAGATGTGTGACAGAGATGATACACGTATATTGTATCAGAGGATACTCCTAGATGAAGATAACCAACAATTATCTTTGCTTTATTTTGTATTTCAAACAAGTGTTGCTTTGGGGTTAATTTCTATGACTCCTGGTGGGGTGTGTGTGTGTGTGTGTGGGGGGGGGGGGGGGGTGTTTAGGAGGCAGAGGGGGTAGTTTGGGGGGGGGGGGGGTTAAGGTTGGTGTTGATTATTGTTCCTGGCTATTGTATATCTTGGTCAGTCCAGCAGCATTTTACTTATGATTGGCTGCCAAGCTAGTTATAATATTAATTGTCAGAATTCACTCATTGCAAAGTTATTAAAGGAGCATACTGTTTGTTCATTTTGATTTTATCTCCACCTCTGACACAGCCCAACATTAGGGCAAAACTCGGCCTGAGTCAGACAAGGGCATTTTAATTTGGAAGTTTGTAACGTTAATAAAGGAATCCCTTCAACATATACGACTGATCTAATTTTATTTCTGTTATTGTATATCTTGGTCACGAGCTCTGAAAAACAGACATCAGTATAGTACTTTTCACTCAAAACAAAATATTTTAAAGAGCAACCAAATTCAAAAGTAACTTTAGGAACCATCATAACTGCCCCGCGGATACTGAAGCTAACTTTTTTAAGCTTTGTTTTTTCACCGTTATGGGGGCACTTTAATCATAGGTCCAAATAAATACTTTTAAAAATCAACAAAAAAAATATTGAAAGTATTTACTTGGACCTATGATTAAAGTGCCCCCATAGCGGTGAAAAAACTGAAAGCTTAAAAATTAGCTTCAGTATCCACGGGACAGTATGATGGTCCCTAAAGTTACTTTTGAATTTGGTTGCTCTTTAAAATATTTTCTTTTGAGTGAAAGTACTATGCTGATGTTTGTTTTTCATTTGTGATTATTTATTCTGTATTTTTTGACTTATATTGTATGATTTAAAATTTCAATAAAGACATTTATAAAAAAAATAAATTAATTGTGGGCCAGCTTTGTAGCACATTTTGTATGTTTTTAATATACCTGTTCCATTCTCTAAAAATAGTGCAAACTTATCAACTGTTTCTCAGCAGAAAGTTACACAAAACATTTTGTGCAAGGGAACAATGAGAAGAGAGAAAGCAAAAAACAGAAGATAAGTAGCCCCAAAACACAATGAAAATGATGAAAAAAAAAAGCAATCTGTATAAGTAACAGGGAATGTAAGCTATGAGATGCCACAAGCTGATACTGGATGTCAGCATAAAACAAATAGTACGGTACAAGCCTTGTGCAGGAAAACATGCATGTGGCAGTTCTAGGGTGTTAAATATTTGGAGGAAAACTGAAAAGGCTGGGAGGTATGCAAATGATCTGAAATCATGACTTTTCATCATTTATGGAAATCTGAGGTTTCAACCCAGTGCGATAAGTTTTACCGATTTTTGCAAGCATTTATGTTTAAACAATTTTTATTATGCAAAAGAAACAAAACAGTCCCTGTGGAGCAAAAGCTCTGGAACTCCACAGGTAGTAACAGTACAAATAAGAGGTTGCAATTTGCATATTACACTTTAACAGTACTTACCCTCACTGAAACCCACCCCTAACGCAACCCCACCCTATTTACTCACCCACCTCTAAAATGGTAATCAGTGATCAGAACACTATAGCATGTCATGAAAAAAAAATAAACCTGAGTCAGATATTTGAAATGAGACTGCAGGAGTAATGTGGTAGTGACTGAATATAGCAGTCTCAAACCAGCAGGAATATTCACCGAAGAATAGGAGAGGATGCCAACACCATGTGCTCCATGTGCATCAGTCGATGCAAACTGTTCCTCCACATCCAGAAGGTAGGCACTTCCGAATCCCTCCAAAGCAGTAGAATGAGGCATTTCCCTACCAGTCCAGCCTTCTGAAGCAACAACTGTGGTGCCATGCCCCGGATGATGGATGTAGTTACGCGGTCAAATAATACCGCTTTAGGAGAGACCAGTACATTCATGTCCAGGTCTGCTAGATATTGTGAAACACGACCCCAAAACCACCTAATTCGAGGGCAGTCCCAGAAAATATGAAATAAAGTCCCTGGGGCCCCCTTACAATTAGCACATTACCCTGATGGAGGTAACTTGGCTAGAAACATAACGGGATAGAAATGCCCTGTACAGGAATTTAAACTGCATTTCCCTATAGTACATATTGGTGGTCATCACAGACAAGTGCCTGAAACAGGTCTACAGAGTGGAGGAGACAAAAGTAAAATGCCCATCTTTATTCCATCATTCTGCCAGTATTGGGCACATATCTACCCGCAGTATTTTCCTAATGGCTTTGAAGTAGGCCAACATGGAGTACGCTAGCTTTATCTAGCAAAAATATCACATCAAGGGCCTGAAACAGTCGGCTGGCGCTCCACCAAGAGAAGAGAATGTGTATAATGATGGATCTGTAAATAGGGAAAAACCTGCGAGCTAGAGAGGTAGTATAATTCTCTCAATACCTGAAAAGATAAGATCTGGCCCTCCCCATCAAGCACATGTCCCAATTGGAAAATTCCCTTAGTCACCCAAAGATCAAAGGCCTGAGAGTGCAACCCCAGGGTAAACGCCATGTTACCTCTTATGGGCAGTTGCAAGCATTTATATTTCATGAATTCACAAAAACATGCACTCAAAATTGGGGTAACCAAATCAGTTTTGGTCCCAGAGATCAATTTGGCTGCTATATTTTGGATCACTTGCAAGCATCTTTGAATTTTAAGTGCATAACTCTGATGTAAAGAATCACAGTAGTCAAGCTGCAAATTAAGATACGGACCAAGGAGTCAAATTCTTTCTTGACCAAAAATTATTTTTTATAGCATCCAGTCAGATGAATCCAGAGCAAGTGGGTTATGCATCTCTACCAGCAGATGGAGACTGGGCAAACTGATGTCACAGTGCATATACCCCTGCAGTGGCATCAGCCTGTTAGTATTCTCCATCTCCAGCAGATGGTGGATGTGCGTCTTCCTACTGGGGATTGGTTCAATTTGAAAAAAGAGAAATAAGAAAAATTTGCCCCACTCTCCTGCAATGATACCAAACGTTCCCTCCCCTTGTTGAGAATTCCTGAGGTGATTTCCATGGTCCCTCAGATAAGTCCTTGGTCCAGTAGCTGGTTTTTTAGCTTAGCAGCTGAAAGGCAGCAGGTGCAGGAAGCAGAGCGTAGCGGTGATGGTATACTCTCCCTCTGCAGCTGGAGACTGTCTCCTTAGGTAAGGCTGAGTTCAGGTAAGATAAAAATAAAAAAATAGAGGAAGGTATTTTGCTGTAGGGCATCTTCCTTCCCCTGGTCTCCATGTTTGGTGTGCCGTTCTGACATTTGTCCCACTCCATGGGAGATTGAGGGACATGGGCAGCATGGCGGGTTGAGCAGCCTCTGTAGGGTAGGCCCCACTCTGAGACTTTCGCTGCACGCCATGTGGTGGGCCTCAACGGTGTTTCGCATGCTTTCTTTAGGTTGCCCTCTACAGGTTTGTCTGTTCAGTGTGTGCTTCTAGCTATGCGTCAAAGTTGTGTGTCCAGTTTTTGGATGCTTAGGCAGACCTAGTAGTTTGTGTGTCCAAGTTAAGCAGCACCTTAAGTGGCTGTCTGCTTATTTGCGCACACAAGTTGAGCTTTGCTGGGGGCTTAAGTTTTTTCCGGCCCCTATCCTAGGGACGCCTCGGTGTGAGACTCCTACATTTTTGGATGCCTAGATTGGATGCATAAAAAACAAACAAAAAAAAAGCTAGATGCACGCTGCCGGTCTAATGATGCCTATATCTCTAAGAAACCTAAGGACATAAGAAATTGCCATACTGGGTCAGACCAAGGATCCATCAAGTCTAGCATCCTGTTTCCAACAGTGACCAATCCAGACTACAAGTACCTGGCAAGGTGCTTGTGGCAAGTTACTTGTGCCAACGTTGTTTGGAGGCTCAGGGAAAATTATCTTCCTCTGATTTCACTAAGCCTGGTTCTTCCCAGCCAGATGTAGGTATTGGTAGAGACGTTTTAGGTGGGGTACCTGATTTTGAACACCCCTAACTGGTTCTTCAGCAGGGGAAGGCAGCTCAGTGAGTACACCTCAGGTGCCTCCCGGTCTGGATAATTCTACATTTTCATGGGTAGAATTTTTCCAGGGATTACAATCCTTTATTCAGGCATAGTTATCAGCTCTTTCCAATTCTACCAGGGCAGAGTCACAGGTACAAGCCTTGCCTGGACCTACTGTTTAGTGCCAGAGTACTCCTAGAGCGGCAGCGGGACTACCTGATAAAGATCTGGATGGCATGGATGATGCCAATCCTGACTCTTGAGGATGGTGAAATTCCTCTAGGGTTAGAACCATATAGGACTATGCTATGGTTCTTCCATAGAGATGAACTGCAGGCTCTGATTTCCCAGACCTTGTAAATGCTGGGAGTACTTGGGGCAGATTCCATGTCTGAGCCAAAGAAAAATCCCATTTTAGTTTCTCTGCATAAAACCTTTTGTTTTTTTCCCTGTGATGTGGAGGCCATTCAAGAATTGATTGATCTTGAGAGGGGTGCCTTAGAGGCTAAATTCAAAGGTTGGATTTTGGAAGGCCTGTACCCTCTGGATCTGATGAGAGAGAGTATTTACATTTTCTGAAGGTGGATGCACTTGTATTTGCAGTCTCCAAGCAGACAACTATCCTTGTAGAGGGAGGAGCCGTATTGAAGGATGTACACGATAGAAGGTTTGAAACTATCCTTAAGCAGGCATTTGAAGCAGTGGCAGTGACTTTCTAATAGCTGCTTCTTGTTCCCTGGTGGCTTGCTCTTGTTTACTTGTCTCTCAAGGGGTTGATGACTCTGTGGCAAATTCCAGGGCAGTTGTGGAGCCAGTGGCTGACTTCATGACAGTTGCAGGCTGCAATTTGGTCTGCACTTCAGCCAGAGGGGTGGCTTTGGAAATAGGGGCCAGGCATCAGTTATGGCTGAGGAATTGGTTAGCCAATGCGACCTCCAAGGTTAACCTCATGAATTTGCCCTTTATAGGCATCTCTTGTTTAGGAGCGAGTTAGAGAAACTGGCCAGAAAGTGGGGTGAATCACTGGTTCCTTGATTACCAGAGGATAAGAAGCAGAAGTCATGCTCCTTTAGCATACGATGTCGTGCTAGGGGATCCAAGCACTTTCAACCCTATAGAGGAGTGACCTTTCAGAAGACTCTGCCTTTTGGACGGTCTCAGTTCTTTCGTCCTGAGAAGGAGTGCAGGCTTGGGAAGTGGATCCTCCCAAGCCTCCCAATAAGGTTTGTTGACCTAATACTTGGAGCAGGAGATAGGGGGGATGCCTCTTTCTCTTCTATCAGAGGTGGGTCGAGATTACATTGGATCTATGGGTTCTGGAGGTGATATGAGAAGGATGTGCACTGGAGTTTCACAGTATTCCTCAGGACATGTTCATGGTCTCTCCTTGCCACTCCCCACAGAAGAAGCAGGTAGTGGAGGATACATTGGAAAGGCTCAGTCTGAGAGCTGTGATTCTGGTGCCCACATCTCATGAAAATACAGGGCGATATTCAGTTCATTTCATTGTGTCCATCAAGAAGGATCCTTTCATCCCATCCTGGATCTCAAAGGTGTCATGTCATCTGCATTTTTGCATGGAGACCTTGCGCTTGGTGATGGCTGTGAGGCTGGAATTTCTGACCTCTCTGGACCTGTCCGAAGCGTTTCATCATATTTCCATTTGACTAGATTGTCAACGCTTTCTGCGGTTCGCAGTTCTGGGATGCCATTAGTTTCGGGCACTGCCTTTTGGCTTGGCCACTGCTCCCAGGACCTTTTCTAAGATTATGGTGGTAGTTGTGGCAGAATTGAGAGAGGATGGGATCCTAGAACACCCATATATGGCTGACTGGCTGATTCGAGACAAGTTGCTGGAAGAGAGCCACCTGGTGACCCCCACAAGGTGATCTCTCTGTTGCAGGAGCTTGTTTGGATGGTGAACCTGGTCAGGAGGAGTCTTCAGCATGCTCAGTTGTTGGAATACCTTGGGGGTTTGGTTCGACATGAAGCAGGGCAAGGTTTTCCTGTTGGAAGCTCGTATTCTGAAGTTGATGGCACAGCTATGTTTATTAATGAACACTCTGTGCCTAACTGTATTGTCCTACCTGTAGTACTTGGTTTAATGGTGGCAACCCTGGAAGTGGTACCATGGACAAAAGTGCATATGCGTCCTCTTCAGCGCTCCCTTTTCTCAGTGGAACCCGCAGTTTCTGGACTATTCAGTTTGGCTCCACCTGCTGATGGAGGTCTCCTCCTGACTACAGTGGTGGCTACAGCCAGCTCATCTAAGGAAGGGAATTTCCCTAGGACTACCAGACTGGCTAGTACAGACAACAGATGCGAGCCTTCATGGTTGGGAAGCTGACCGCACAAGGGTGCTGGGATGCAGAAGTCTCTGGAACATCAATCGTTTGGAAGCCAAGACAGCCCAGCTTGCATGCTTGTAGTTCAGCAACAGGCTGCAGGGTCAAGTGGTCTGGATAATGTCAGACAATGCAACAAATGTGGCTTACATAAATTGGCAGGGTGAAACCAAGAGCCAACAGGTGTTGTAGGAGATAGATCAATTTATGGAATGGGCTGAACCAGTGACGTAGCCAGAATTGATTTTTTGGGTGGGCGTAGGCATACAGGTCTGAGACCTACTAGTTGTTTTCTTATTGATAAATAATGCCATATACTGCACCCTAGAATGGCTTTCTAACAGGCCGATTCAGTAAAGTCCGCGGGAGAGTGGACGAACGCCCGCTCTCCCGGTAAGTGCACCGGCCCCTCGCCGGTGCATGCAATTCAGTATTCAAATGAGGTGGTGCAGTAGAAACGGGGAAAAGGAGGCGCTAGGGACACTAGCGCGTCCCTAGCGCCTCCTTTTAGCCCGGAGCGGCGGCTGTCAGCGGGTTTGACAGCAACATTCAATTTTGCCAGCATCGGTTCTCGAGCCCTTTGACAGCCACGGGCTCGGAAACCAGACGCCAGCAAAATTGAGCGTCCGGGTTTCGGCCCTACAGCCGCGGGCCGACTTCAATTTTTTTTTTTAACTTTTTTTTTACTCTTCGGGACCTCCGACTTAATATCTCCATGATATTAAGTTGGAGGGTGTACAGAAAAGCCTCACCTCAGGTGCCTCCTGTTGAGGGCGCTATTAGGTGCCGCGGGTTGGATGCGCGTTTTCCTCCCCTTACTGAATAAGGGGTAAGGGAAAATGCGCGTCCAATAGCAGGCTAACAGTGCGTGCCGTCTGAGCGCACTGTACTGTATCGGCCTGTAAGTAATTTGCAACAGCCATTATGCATCATGCATGAAACTTTAAAACATTTTACCTCAATTATTTCAAGCACTTATCAGCATTAAAAATTCCTTATTAATCTCATCAAAAAATAACCCTCCACTGCTATTTTGTGAAGTAACACACACTCTTGCAATGAGAGACATCTAGAACCTTGCCATACAGTCACAGACTGACTCTCAGGATTCAAATAACAGCAACCTTATGAAAAAGCAGCAATGCAAATACTACACCAGGCCCTAGAACATTAATACATCACTTACAGGAATAACAAAACAAGCTGGACTACTACTACTATAGAGAAACTACACGCTAGCAGAAATACTGCATTTCAGTCACACACACAGGCAAAACAGAAACCAATCTTTACCTAATACAGAAATAAGAGACCAGAAATTAGAAACAGAACCATGCAGATAAAACCAAAATAGCCTGAGAAACTAAAGTCTCTGAACAGTGGAATACTGAAGAAAGAGCAAAATACAAAAATATAAGAAATGCACATTCCCAAAGATGGCATATCTAACATCTCAAAATAAATCTTTTTTTTTACCTTTGTCATCTGATCATTGTATTTTTCTAATCAGTTGGTCCTGATCTTTTTCCTATTTTTTCCCTTGTTGCTCATTTCCTAATTCCTTTTCAGTGTCTTTCTTCTACTACTGTCTACTTGCCTTCCACACACACACGCACACGCGGTCTTCCCCCACCCCCCCAACATACACAAGCTCACTCTCTGCAGACATACATACAAGCTCTCATTTTCTCACCCTTCCCCAGGCTTACATTCTTATGCAAATCAAACAACGAAATCGGGGAATAACTAGTATACAATCAAATGACAAAAAATAACAAGCTATATGAAATGGTATTTGCTACAGAAAGTAATTGGAAATAAGTTTTACTGATAAAATGGTATATACTTTATTGAATCTATAACTTTTATAATTTATGACAATGTATATAATTAAATTTTTATAATAGACAGGAGACCTCAGTATTGGCAAGAAATCTGAATTTTCAGAAACTTCTTATTGGCCAATCATTGGTCGACTTCTAATTTTGATTTTTAATTTTAATAAAAATGTCTTAAATACCTTGCTTAACTAACTCTGCACTCTGATTTTTAATTTTAATAAAATATCTTGAAAACAATATGTGTGTCTAGATAATTCTTGTGACGGTGCTAATGGATCTTAATATAATTGCAACTATTGATCACTCCAATTGTGTATTTTAAACCATGTCCAAGTCCTCGGGCCCCAGCGTTTCGGAGCTGATCGTGCAGGCCGTATCCGCCTCCAAGGAGCACAGCAGGGTATCGCTGGCCGCCCTCAAGAAGAGGCACGGCAGAATGGTAAAAATTCATAGTAAAGGCGGTCAACCACAAATATAAGTGTTCTGCCGTTTCTAAAATTGTCGGGACTGTCATTAAAATGAATTTGAGACGGTGTGATACATACCATCTGTCCCATGTTTGAATAATGAAGGACTGAAATAGTATTACAAAGTTTGAGTATGTTTTGCTGCAGAGTTTGAGTTGTTGCACAGCCAGCCAAGCAAGTCTGGATGTGTCACAATCTATGGAGTCAGCTAAGTAAATTCAGTTGTTACGGCGCTTAAGAATATTGTAACAATTTCAAAAGGACATCTTGTTACAAGGTTACAATTAAGAAGTTATAAAAAGTAAAACACTTCTCCTTTTTCCATTGCGATCAACTTGTGAAAAATCTAGTCAAGTTAATTCAGTTGCAACGGTGTTAAACATTGTTTCAAGATTGTTTCAAGAATATTGCAATATTATTATAAGGATATTTTGCAACAAAGCAACAATTAAGAAGCCATAAAAAGCTAAATAATTTTCTCCTTTTTTTCAAGTGAGATTAACCTGTGAAAAACTGGTGATAAAAATCACAATGGACATGGTTTAAAATACACAATTGGAGTGATCAGTAGTTGCAATGATAGTAAGATCCATTAGCACTGTCACAAGAATTATCTAGACACATATTGTTTTCAAGATATTTTATTAAAATTAAAAATCAAAATTAGAGAGGAAGACCAATGATTGTAACAATTGGCCAATAAGTTTCTGAAAATTCAGATTTCTTGCCAATACTGAGGTCTCCTGTCTCTATTAAAATTAAATTATAGATATTGTCATAAATTATAAACGTTAGATTCAATAAAGTATATACCATTTTATCAGTAAAACTTATTTCCAATTACTTTCTGTAGCAAATACCATTACATTCTTATGCACACACAGACGCACATCCAGACTCCCATTCTCACCCACAAACCGATGCTTCTATTCTCACACATTCAAGGTCCCATTCTTACCCACATATTTAAGCTTCCATTCTCACCCACATATTCAAGCTTCCAGGCTCCAATTCTCAAACATATGCATATTCAAGCTCCCATTCTCACCCACACACACAAACCCAGGCTCCCATTCTCACCCATATATACGCACATTCAAGCTCCCATTCTCACCCACACATACATACATTCAAGCTTCCATTCTCACCCACACATACACATTCAAGCCCGCGCACAGCTTCCGCTTCCTCTCTCTTCCAAGCAGGAAGATCAGTTGGCTTCTCCTGCTGCCACCGGCCTCCTGCTATCTTAAGAACATAAGAAAATGCCATACTAGGTCAGACCAAGGGTCCATCAAGCCCAGCATCCTGTTTCCAACAGTGGCCAATCCAGGCCATAAGAACCTGGCAAGTACCCAAAAACTAAGTCTATTCCATGTTACCATTGCTAATGGCAGTGGCTATTCTCTAAGTGAACTTAATAGCAGGTAATGGACTTCTCCTCCAAGAACTTATCCAATCCTTTTTTAAACACAGCTATACTAACTGCACTAACCACATTCTCTGGCAACAAATTCCAGAGTTTAATTGTGCGTTGAGTAAAAAAGAACCTTCTCCGATTAGTTTTAAATGTGCCCCATGCTGACTTCATGGAGTGCCCCCTAGTCTTTCTATTATCCGAAAGAGTAAATAACCGATTTACAACCACCCGTTCTAGACCTCTCATAATTTTAAACATCTCTATCATATCCCCCCTCAGCCGTCTCGTCTCCAAGCTGAAAAGTCCTAACCTCTTTAGTCTTTCCTCATAGGGGAGCTGTTTCATTCCCCTTATCATTTTGGTAGCCCTTCTCTGTACCTTCTCCATCGCAATTATATCTTTTTTGAGATGCGGCGACCAGAATTGTACACAGTATTCAAGGTGCGGTCTCACCATGGAGCGATAGAGGCATTATGACTTTTTCCGTTTTATTCTCCATTCCCTTTCTAATAATTCCCAACATTCTGTTTGCTTTTTTGACTGCCGCAGCACACTGAACCGATTTCAATGTGTTATCCACGAAGACGCCTAGATCTTTCTTGGGTTGTAGCACCTAATATGGAAGCCAACATTGTGTAATTATAGAATGGGTTATTTTTCCCTATATGCATCACCTTGCACTTATCCACATTAAATTTCATCTGCCATTTTGATGCCCAATTTTCCAGTCTCACAAGTTCTTCCTGCAATTTATCACAATCTGCTTGTAATTTAACTACTCTGAACAATTTTGTGTCATCTGCAAATTTGATTATCTCACTCATCGTATTTCTTTCCAGATCATTTATAAATATATTGAAAAGTAAGGGTCCCAATACAGATCCCTGAGGCACTCCACTGTCCACTCCCTTCCACTGAGAAAATTGTCCATTTAATCCTACTCTCTATTTCCTGACTTTTAGCCAGTTTGCAATCCACGAAAGGACATCGCCACCTATCCCATGACTTTTTACTTTTCCTAGAAGCCTCTCATGAGGAACTTTGTCAAACGCCTTCTGAAAATCCAAGTATACTACATCTACCGGTTCACCTTTATCCACATGTTTATTAACTCCTTCAAAAAAGTGAAGCAGATTTGTGAGGCAAGACTTCCCCTGGGTAAAGCCATGCTGACTTTGTTCCATTAAACCATGTCTTTCTATATGTCATTATATATGTTCTACCGATCTTCTGCTTGGGGGGAGGGGGAGGAAGCGGAAGCTGTGTGCGGCGCTTCTGCTCTCCCCCCCCCCCCCCCCCCCAAAAAAAAAGGAAGATCCGTGGGCCATACGGCCTCAGGATCGCTCCCCCCATGTGGGCCATGCATGGAATGGCGTGCCGGCTCTGGGTCCTTCTCTTTGCCGCATGGAGATGGGATCCCTCGACGGCCTTGCAGGTCCGGTACTCCACTTTTGGTTCCAGTTGGGTGGGCCTGGGTCCAAAAACTGGATGGGCAGCTGCCAACCCAGTCCCACCTGTGGCTACGCCTCTGAGATGATCTTAATCTCCAGATGATCTCAGCTTCACAAATAGCAGGAAAAGGCAATGTTAAGAGCAAACATTCTCAGTAAGTAAAGTCTTGGACCCAGGACGGTGATGCCAAGGCATGCCGATGACTGTGCTTATGTCTAGGCCTTACCTCTGCAGATGAGTGAATCAATGATGTCGATGGCGTTGGGGAGGATTTGTCTTCCGAACCATCCGATCGGTGCTTTTTTAATAGAACTTTTTTAGAAGCTCCTACCGGTGAGGACTTCGATGAAGTGGATGGAGAGGGAATCAACTGCAGACTGAAGAGCTGTTGAATTTTCTCCTGGCGCAGTTTTCTTCCTTTGGGTGTCATCTCTTGGCATTGCTGGCAAGCGGAGATATCATGTTGATCACCCAGACATCGAACACACTCTAAGTGCGGATCTGTAACCCACATTGTTCGGTTACAAGTCGGGCATTTTTTAAAACCCGATGCCATGGTATCACCGAAGGCAGTCTGTCTGAAAAAAGAGAGCAGCGTTTTTTGAAAAGTAACGCTGAATTACTTCACCAGCCGGTGAGGTGAGAGAAGTGAGATCCCGTGAGGGAGAATTTAGGAAAAAATGACTGTTTTTAGTCAGAAACTGAGATAATCTCAGGGGGCTCCGGTGTCCATGCTGCTAACCAGCGGCGTGGAAAAACGAAGACTGAAGTGTGAGACCCCTGTGGCAGAGAATATCATGGCATGCTGGGCATGCTCAGTGGCCTCACAGGGCCAGTCAAAAGTTTCTAGAAACTTTGACAGAAGTTTTTCCCGCACTAGGGCTCCGTTACTGATGTCACCCATATGTTTATCTGCTTTACCGGCTAACGCCCCGCCATGTTTAGATATTATAATTAAGCCGCCGTTTCTTTTGTTTCATTGCCTTTTCTAGTTCTTTTCAGTTACACTGTCCTTTACCTCTGACTAGCCTCCAAGTTATCTACCCTTGTTATATGTAACTTCTGCTTCTAGTGAATTGTTCTTGTTTAAGTTATACCCTTTGTTACATGTAAACCGATCTGATATGAAATTTTTCATGAAGGTTGGTATAGAAAAGTGTTAAATAAATGTGAGGACTACATTCTGCTGTCCTGGGATAACACCTATTACAAGGTAAGCAATTTTGCTTTCTCTACTGAGCATGTACAGCCTTAGTCACTTCCCTGCCTCCTAGGCAGGGCCCTCAATCTCGTTTTATCCACCATGCCTGTAAGTCATGTTTCTTTGCTCTCTCTCACAGTTACTGCAGTAAAAGTTTCTGGAGCTGCAGAAGCTGTTTTTTCTCATAAGGCTCTGTGGGGTTTTTTCTCCTTCATGTAGGTTTAGGTATTTTTGTGTTCATGTTTTTCTTGTTTTAATACTTTTCTGTCAACTGCATGGTGTGTGGGCCTAGTACCCAGTACTATCTGATCAAAGTTTTGCTTTACACGTACAAATTATGCTGCCTAGCAGCTTTCAGTTTTATTCTTTCCCCCAAACTTCGTGTGTTTCTTGCTTTTGTCTGTTACCTCATGGGATCTGCAGTTCGCAGGGTTCTTGTGTGGTCAGGTTAGGCCTGTAGACTAGAGACTCGTCTGAGTTCTCATCCAGGTAGGAGTTCCATGAGTTTGACTGCTAGGCATTTGGTGGAAGCCCAGACAGTGAAGGCTTCAGGATTGATTCCTCCCCTTTCTTGTCCTGCACAAGACTGCAGGGGTACTGGAGAAGAAATGTTCCCATGGAGGGAGAGCTCATCCCCCCTCCCCCTCCCCCCCCCCACACACACATTTAAGTATCCATTTTTTGGTGTTTTCTTTTATTGTACCATCACTTGGATAATTTAGTACAGGTGGTATATAAAGTTCAATAAATCATTCTTGGGGGAACCATATTAGTCTCCTTAGGCCCAAATTAATCATCTTTGATGCCCTGGATGATGTAGCCTCTCTTCCTGCTTGCCAGCATGCTCTTGCAGGGAGGTCTTCAGGGAGGAGTGTGAAAGCCAGATAATGGGCAATCAACATTGCTGAAGCACAGATGGTGCCATGTCCCGATATCTGATGCCCATGCATATTCATGTCTCAGAGTACCGGTGGAAATCTACACTGACCCATTGCCTGTTACCCATGTGAGGTGCCATCCGGTGCTGTCACACTGTCAGTTGTTGGGCTTCTGAATGGGGCATTGTAGAGTGTCAGTGAGCATCTTGTGACACCAGGCCCTCAGTGTAGTGACCGTCACTAGTACTGAGTACCTATTGCATTTCCTTTTTCTTTGTTTTTGAAAAGAGATGACTATTTAGTGCAAATAGGCAAATATGAGTTTTACCCTTAATTAGAATGATTTTTTAAGTTTGTTATATACAGAATGAACGTTAAATGTAAGCCCTTTTAAGGGTGGGGTTCTACTAACGTTTGTGCCTATTGATTTTTTGTTCCTCTTTTGTATTCCATACTTTTGCAGCACTAAACATGACACTTTACCAACAACAATGTTAGTTTGTATGAATTGGTTAGTAATGTGTATAAGTGAAATATTTTTGGGTATGAGATAAGTGAGGGTGGTTTTACATTGTGCAAATATATGGGTGTTTTTTTAATGGAGGTCTAGGGGAGTGTAGGGGTTTACAGGAATGGTGTGAATGATGTGTGAGTGTTTAATGTAAACATATGAAAAGATGGTGAAATTATTTATAGTTATAAACTTGAAATAAAATAATTTAAACAATAGAAGGTGGTATAAGAGTTGATGAATTGGTGAGCAGAACAGCAAGGTTTTCTTGTTTTTCTTTTGAGTAGTAATGTGGGTAACCAATTCTGGGTACTCAACAGGCAGTGATGCCTATTCCTGTACTTGTAGATCACACCAATTTTTTTTTTTTTTAAATAAGTGTGTAATATTCTTTCCTTCCTGTTCTAGGTGGAAATATTTTGAAAAATTTAAACTTAATTTTCTTTCTTATTTTGTGTGTAAAATGTAAACATAGGCAATAGAAAATTTGGACTCAGAAATGAAGCAGAAGGAAGATACACTTAAAAGTACTTTGCAGAAGGAGTTTTCCCGTCTTATTAGTGCCCTGCATTTAAGGTAATTGCTTTTCTTATTTATATTTAAAAAATTGTTTTTCTTTATATTGAACCATTAGATTAATGTGAAATTTTGTTCAGCTTCAATTCTCCAAGGACAAGCAGGATAGCAGTCCTCACATTTGGATGAAATCTGATGGAATCCAGCCCAGAAATTTTGTCTTTCTAGAACTTTGTGCCTCATTAGACATACCTGGTATACCATGTGTCCATGCGGAGGCTTTCACTCTCTTCTTTTCCGTGAGCCCACTGGTCATGGTTCCCTTCTCTCCTGCTTCCAGTGGAAATTTTTCTCAGGTGAGATTTGAAGGTTTATTTGTCATGGGGTCCCGCAGTCTTGTTTCTTGTTTTCATTTTGTTCCTGTACTTGATTGGTGCACCTTTGTGTACTGATGGCTATTGACCATTTTGCGGTAGTCTAGTTTGTCGTTGCTTACCTGCTTTTCTGGCAACCCATAGATAAGCAAACCAGCAACTCGTGTTGCCCCTATGCACCAGGATTAGGTCTGTCAAATTCCTATGATTGATGTATCCTGTACCTGGGGGCATCATATGACTTCCTGAGGTGTCACTGGTGTGTGACCATGACATCCAAAAGATAGTCCCATCTGGAGCTGATGGATAAGCATTTTGGGCACTGAAAGACTTGACCCATTGACATCGAGACAGAGATGCACCAGATACCAGTGATGCATTGGTAAGGACCAGAAACAAGCCATCACTTGCCTCTTCCCATTCAAATAAAGCATTAGGTTCCACTTTTTCTCTTCTGGCATCAAGGAACTCCAATGTCTGGCATCTGTTGAAGGCAGAGATTCACTGGAATTGGTCTCTGTGTGTGGTGCTGGGAGTGGGAACAGTCTGACTGTAGCTAACAACTCTCCCACCCCTTCCTGAACCAGTCCTGTGGAGAGGAGAGCTTATCCTCTGGCCTGGGAACAGCACCAGTCTCCAGGAGTCCAGGTATTGCTGGTTCACCTCTCAGTTCCCAGGAAGAGGTAGCCACTCTTGCCTCAGTTTATGTTGACATCAGCAATCTTTGAAGAGCTGGACAAAAAAAATACTTTTCCTGGCGTGTAGCCAGATGGACTCAGAATGAATGGGATAGTATCCGCGTGCTAGCAGTTGGAGACGGATCTGACGTCAGCACGGGGGTGTATATATATCCCCACAGGAAGTGTAGCAACTCAGTAATTTCCGTCTCCAAAGCAGTTTGGAGTGCCTGCACGCTAGTCGAGCGTGCTTTCCAAGACTACTTTAATTTTTCTCTTTTCTTATAATTCTAGATTCTACTTTCTACTTTCTGCAAAACTATCGAGCCCTGCGCTCCTGCGGTGATACCCGAAGGTCACTCCCCCAGTTGAGCTGCCCGGGGTGATTCCCGTGATCCCCCCGGAGGTTAAGTCCTCGGTCCAGGGGCCGAATCGCGGCAGGGACACAGCCCCCGGGCGAGGTTCGGGTGAGGCTTACGAGGCGCCTCGGTCCCGGCGTGGACGAGGCAGCGGGTGCATATCCTCAAACGCGGTGGTGAAGGTATTTGCCCGCTCTCCCCGCAGCCGGAGACTGCCTGGGTTCCAGCCGAGAAGCGCCGAGGTTCAGGTGAGGCGTACATCTCGTGTTTTGGGTCTCCGAAGGAACAGAGGATCGGCGGCGTGGCACGCCAAGGAGGGCGCCATTTTGTGGGCCTCGTTCAGGTAGGGCGCCGGTAATAGGCGCAGGTTTCTTCCTCCTTGTGCGTATATTGCCTTATTGTTGCTGAGAGCATATTGAATGCCACTGAGCAAGTATTGCTAACCGCTTACTGCTAAAAGCCTATTGAATGCTATTGAGCGTATATCGCTAACCGCATATTGCTGAGATCCTATTGAATACTATTGAGCGTATATTGCTAACCGCTTACTGCTGAAAGCCTATTGAATGCCATTGAGCGTATATTGCTAACCGCATATTGCTGAGAGCCTATTGAATACTATTGAGCGTATATTGCTAACCGCTTATTGCTGAGAGCCTATTGAATACTATTGAGCGTGTATTGCTAACCGCTTACTGCTGAAAGCCTATTGAATGCCATTGAGCGTATATTGCTAACCGCATATTGCTGAGAGCCTATTGAATACTATTGAGCGTATATTGCTAACCGCTTATTGCTGAGAGCCTATTGAATACTATTGAGCGTGTATTGCTGACCGCTTATTGCTGAGAGCCTATTGAACGCCATAGTGCGTGTATTGCTAACTGCATATTGCTGAGTGCATATTGCATACAATTGGGCTGTTTTCTTGGCCGCCTATTGCTAAGAACATATTGCGCATATTGCTGCTGCATATTATTATTATTGTGCACCTATTGTAGTGAGCGCCTATTGCTGCCGCATAGGGTTATTATTGTGCGCCTGTTGTATTAAGCGCCTGTTGCTGCCGCATATTATTATTATTGTGCGCCTGTTGTATTAAGCTCCTATTGCTTCCGCATATTATTATTATTGTGCGCCTGTTGTATTAAGCGCCTATTGCTGCCGCATATTGTTATTATTGCGCGCCTGTTGTATTAAACATTCAGCGCATATTTTTCAATGGATCAGAACGCAGCAGCATCTTCAGCGACGGCGCCGCCTGCCTCAGGCATTAAAGCCCTTGGCCTCTGCTCTGCATGCCAGCTTAGAGCCACGCACAGTGAAGAGCCAGACTCCCTATGTGCCCAATGTGAGGAGGCCGTGGGACCCTCAGGCCAGGACCGGTCTCAGCCACGATTTGTTGACAGTTCCCCAGGGGCTACCCCGGATTTAGGGGGCAGTCTCGACCAATCAGGAATCCCGGGGGATCTTGTACCCCGGCGATTAGAGGCTGCTTCAATTTCCTGGGTGGATCTCTTTAAGGGGATTCATGCCTTCGTACAGATGCAAACGGCTTCCCGTCCAGGCCCTGCGGTTCCTGTGGTTCCTGCGGTGGCTGCGACTGCGGCGGCTGCTGCGGCTGCTGCTGCGGTGGCGACTCCTGCGGATCCTGTTCCTGGACCCTCACGCCCTTATCGTGAGCGGGACCCTCCGCCACTGGACAGTCTGGATCAGTCAGACCAGGAGGTCTCACCGGACGAGTCCGAACTCCCGGACGAGGGGGACCTTCCCCCAGGAATTGAGCCATATAGAACCATGAGGCAGTTCTTCCCTAAAGAGGATCTCTCCGACCTGGTGTCTGTGTCTGGCGGAATTGGATATTACAGGTCTCAGCGCTTCGGTACCCTCCGCGCAGAATCCCCTGTTGGAAGGTCTTCATCCTACAGCCCGCCATTTTCCATTCTTACAAGTGGCACAACAACTGATAGATTTAGAATGGGCGGCACCAGTGGCTTCCTTCAAAGGGGGCAGGGCTCTGACGAGCATGTACCCATTGGCGCCAGCTATCCAGGACCTCCTGGCGTGCCCTCAGGTGGACGCCTTGATTAGCGCTGTGGTCAAGCGCACTACCATTCCGGTTGAAGGGGGAACGGCCCTCAGGGAGCCTCATGACCGGCGACTGGACGCCATTCTGAAACAGACCTTTGAGGTGGCAGCTCTATCTTTGCGGATCGCAACCTGCTGCACAGTGGTGACGCGTGCCTGTTTGTCACAGGTTAGAAACAACGCTCCAGCGGCAGACATGGAGTCAGCTCTTTCGTTCCTTAGGGATGCTGCATCTGACCTGGTCCGTACAACAGCTAAGGGGATTTCATCTTCCGTAGCTGCCAGGAGGCAGCTCTGGATCCGGAGATGGTCAGCTGATGCACCTTCCAAGACATGCCTCACCAGATTGCCCTTTAAGGGCTCTTTCCTATTTGGCAGCGACCTTGATAAGCTGGCCAGTACATGGGGTGCCTCTCCAGTGCCCAGACTGCCGGAAGATCGGTTCAGAAGGGGCCAGCACGCCTTTCCAAGGCCCTCCAGGGGCAGGAGTTCGCAACGCTTTGTTCCTTACAGGGGTCGCTACCAGGCACCACGTCCTCAGGCCCGGAATCAGTCCTTTCGGACCAAGCAGCACAAGAGGGGAGCGGGCCCGGGCTCGGGTCCCGGCAGCGCCTCCCAATGAGAATCCGCCGATTCATCTGGGGGACGGAGCCATAGGGGGCAGGTTAACCCTCTTCTACTCCAAATGGGTCGAGATTACGTCGGACCAGTGGGTCCCTGCCATTATCCGGGAGGGATATTATTTGGACTTTCATCATCTCCCTCCGGACAAGTTTGTGGAATCTTCCTGTCCCACACACAAGAAGGCAGCATTGGAAGCTACCCTGGCGAGGCTCCTGTCCTTGAAAGCCATCATCCCAGTACCTGCCTGGGAAGTGAATTCTGAACACTATTCCATTTGTTTCATGGTACACAAGAAAGGGGGCACCCTTCGGCCTGTGATGGACCTCAAGTCGGTCAATCGATACTTGCGGGTACCGAGGTTTCGCATGGAGACTCTGCGCTCCGTCAAGGCTGCAGTACAGCCAGGAGAATTCCTCACGGCATTATTTATTTATTTATTTAGGGTTTTTATATACCGACTTTCTTGATATATATATATATATATATATATATATATATATATATATATATATCAAATCAAGTCGGTTTCCATTTAACACAACTGTCGCCGGGGGGCGTTACATTAAACAATAAACATAGTATTGAACAGAGAATGTGTAGAGTTACTTTAAAACAAGTAATAAGGTCCTGATGTTCCTGAGGGTACTAAGTTAGCGGTAGACTTTATATTGCGCTATTTTGATCTTTGTCCTGTGTCGAAGTGATCCTGCAATTCCGGGAAGGCTTGCCGGAAGGCATTAGACCTATCAGAGGCATATCTGCATATCCCAATCCATCCGGATCATCAGCGCTACCTACGCTTCAAGGTTCTGGGACGCCATTTCCAATTCCGGGCTCTGCCCTTCGGGTTGGCCACGTCACCACGGACATTCACCAAGGTGGTCGTAGTGATAGCAGCGGCGCTCAGGAGGGAAGGAATTCTGGTCCATCCTTACCTGGACGATTGGCTGATCAGGGCGAAATCTCGAGAGGAGAGCCTTCGGACGACCGACAGAGTAATCGCCCTTCTGGAAAGCTTGGGCTGGGTAATCAACCTCAGTAAGAGCTGCCTACAGCCTTCCCAGTCCCTGGAATACCTAGGAGTACGGTTCGACACCCGGACAGACACAGTCAGTCTCACTACCAAGAGAAGGTTGAAACTTCAGCAGCGTATCCAGTATTTGGGAGCCAGTCGGTCCACAGCCTGGGATTATCTGCAGGTTCTGGGTCTCATGGCATCCACCCTGGAAGTGATGCCTTGGGCGAGGGCCCATATGAGACCTCTACAATACTCCCTGCTCTCTCACTGGAGCCCCCGTCTACGGAACTATTCCACGCACCTTCCTCTGCCAGCCGGGGTGCGGACCCAGTTGCGGTTGTGGTTGCAGTCCAACCACATGAGCAGGGGGTCGAAGATGTCCTCACCCACGTGGACCTTGCTCACCACGGATGCCAGCCTGAGCGGCTGGGGAGCACACTGCGAAGAACTCACCGCACAAGGGCGGTGGAACAGAGAGGAGTCAGCATGGAACATCAACCGTCTAGAGGCCCGGGCAGTCCGATTGACATGCCTTCGATTTGCTCACAGACTGAGGAACAGAGCAGTCAGAGTGATGTCCGACAACGCCACCACGGTGGCATACATCACGGTGGCATACGTCAGGGCGGAACCAGAAGCAGACAAGTATCTCTGGAGATCGCCCCACTGATGGCTTGGGCAGAGGCGAATCTTCAGGACATCTCCGCCGTCCACATTGCCGGGAAGGACAATACCACAGCAGACTTCCTCAGCAGAGAAAGCCTAAATCCGGGAGAGTGGCAGCTGTCACCCACAGCCTTCCAGATGATTGTGGATCACTGGGGGATTCCGGACATGGATTTACTGGCGGACAAGTCCAATGCTCAAGTAGCCAGATACTTCAGCCGCAAGCGCGACCCGTTCTCACACGGAATCGATGCCCTGGTCCAGCCGTGGCCTCCAGGGACTCTGCTATACACCTTTCCTCCATGGCCGCTGCTGGGCGCCATCATCCACAAGATTCAGAAACACCGGGGCTTAGTTCTTCTAGTGGCACCAGACTGGCCAAGAAGACCCTGGTACGCAGACATGAGAAGACTACTGGCAGGGGAGCCTCTTCCCCTGCCTCCTCTCCGGGACCTTCTACGTCAAGGTCCCATCCTCCACGAGGATCCAGCTCAATTCTCTCTTACGGTCTGGCCATTGAGAGGGCTAGACTGAAGAAAAGAGGTTACTCGGAGCCCATGATTGATACACTCCTCCGAGCTCGCAAGTTTTCCACATCCCTCCCCTACGTTCGCATCTGGAGAGTATTCGAAGCATGGTGCGACACTCACGGCACCAGTCCACATGTGACCACAATCCCTATTGTGTTGGATTTCCTGCAGGATGGACTTCAGAAGGGTCTCTCCCTCAGCTCCTTCAAGGTTCAGGTGGCTGCGCTGTCTTGCTATGGTCCCAGGAGGGATGGCAAGACCATCGCCAAGCACCCAGATGTTTCTCGCTTCCTGCAAGGAGTCAAGCATATTCTTCCGCCACTGAAGTGGCCTGTGCCTTTGAGGAACCTCAACCTTGTTTTGGATTTCCTCGCGGGATCGCAGACTTCCTCTTAATCACTGGGGGAGGAGGAATAGCCTAGTGGTTAGAGCAGTGGACTATGAACCAGGAGACCAAGGTTCAAGTCCCGCTGTCACTTCTTGTGACCCTGGGCAAGTCACTTTACCCTACATTGCATCAGGTACAAAAAAAACAACTTAGATTGTAAGCCCTCTGGGATAGAGAAATACCTACAGTACCTGAATGTAAACCGGTGTGATATCTCAATTGAGATGAATGTCGGTATATAAAAATAATAATAATAATAATAATCCACCTTCAGACCCCTTCGGGGCCTGTCTCTCCATTCTCTAACCTTGAAGATGGTGTTCTTGCTGGCTGTATGTTCAGCCCACCGTATCTGAGCTACAAGCACTGTCCTGCCGTGGTCCATTTCTCAGAATCACTCCGGAGGCTATCCATCTTCGGATGGTCCCCTCCTTTCTACCGAAAGTGGTTTCACAGTTTCATCTTAACCAAACCGTATCCTTGCCTACCACGGCGGGTTTGCAGAAATCTGAAGAAGGGCGTTTATTGCGCCATCTCGACATTGGCAGATTCCTGCCCAGATATCTGGAAGTGACACAACTACTATGAAGGACGGACCATCTGTTCGTCCTGCACAGCGGGAAGAAGCAAGGTGAAGCGGCCTCGCGGCCCACCATCACCCGCTGGATTAAAGAAGTTATCAGAGCAGCTTACGTAGAAGCCAGGAAGTCTCCGCCTCTACAAGTCAAGGCTCATTCTACCAGAGCACAAGCAACATCTTGGGCTGAATCCAGGATGCTGTCACCTGCAGAAATCTGTAAAGCGGCGACGTGGTCCTCCCTCCATACCTTCTCCAGATTCTACCGTCTGGATGTCCAGGCCAGGGAGGACTCTGCATTTGTGAGGGCGGTACTACATGGTCCTCAGGCAGCCTCCCGCCCAGGCTGGGAGTAAAGCTTTTGTACATCCCATTCGTTCTGAGTCCATCTGGCTACACGCCAGGAAATGTTGAGATTACTACCTGATAATCTCCTTTTCCTTAGTGTAGACAGATGGACTCAGCATCCCGCCCAGCTGCCTGTGTACATGGGTTTCACCGATTCAAGGTAAGCCATGTCTTCTGTTCCATAAGAGTGTATACTCTGCCTGGTGTCAACGCCTTCCGGTTGGGAATGCTGGCGGTCTCCAGCTACTATCAATCGGTCAGGGGAATCCTGTTTTCACTTTTCACTGAGCGTCAGTACACACATCCATAACAGCTTTTGCAAGGAAGATTACTGAGTTGCTACGCTTCCTGTGGGGATATATATACCCCCGTGCTGACGTCAGATCCGTCTCCAACTGCTAGCACGCGGATACTATCCCATTCGTTCTGAGTCCATCTGTCTACACTAAGGAAAAGGAGATTATCAGGTAGTAATCTCAACAATAGGCTTTGGGCAAGGTACTGTGAGTTCCTGAATATACCCAGATCAGTCCAGAAAAGTAGGTTGTGTATCCCTACCAGCAGGTGCAGTCGGAGAACAGTTAGAACTTTGGGCACTGCTACATAACGAGAGTGCCACCTGCAGTCAATCAGTATTTCTGACTCCAGCGGGTGGTACAGATGCACACCTGCAGTCTTTAGTTATATTTTTTATTTAGTTATTTTGAATTTAATTTTTTGGTTTACGGTCGCTTCCTGAGGTGTTAGGTGCCTTTGTGGGCCATCCCTCAGTAGAAGCCAAGTGTCCGGGAATTGGATATTCCTGTCAGGGTTTTGCCCGCCACATTTCGGTGTCTGGCCAGGGGCTCCTGGCTACTCACCACCTTCTCTGCTACAGCTGTCTCCTGCAACAGTTTTTCTCTGTGTCTTGGTACAGTTTAATTTAAAAAAAAAAAAAAAAAAAGCTGTTTTCACTGCAGCTGACTGACAATCTTCATTGCTGAGGTGCAGGAGGGACTGGGTCTTTTAAGGCCGGCCAGGGAAGCTGTCAGTGGTGTTCCCCTCAGCTCCCGGGGCTCCGGGTCGTTTTCTGAGGGCAAGGATGAGTGTTTTTTTTTTCTCTGTGTGCCTCGTTTACTCGCCGCTTCTCTGCTGGGGGTCTTGCAATTTCACTATAGACAGGCTCCTTTCCCGTGGCACGGCTGCGTGCATTTTTTTTCTCAGCCGGTAGTCTCTTAGCCCGCAGCACGAAAAGTTTGTTTTTCTGGTCCTACCTGACTGAAATGTTCTCCAAGTCACGGCTCCAAGTATTTGTTTTTTTTATTCGCACCCTTTTCTATTTCACTTCAGACTATCTGCATGCTGCTGCGGATGGGACCGAAAACAGAATTGCAGGCCTGCCGCGCGTGTGGGTCAGGCGTTAGATGCGGCCTCCTTATGCGCAGCGTGCTCCCTGGGGTTAGAGGGCTCTTCAGGGCTTCTTGCCTCCTCCCTCGGGGAGGGAACGTCTGTCTCCTTCGGCTTTGCAGGAAGAGAATTTTTCGCCTGTTCTAGCCCCGGTGAGGGAAAACCTCACTGGGGGGAACTCTCCAGTGGGGGAGGGGGACTCGGAGGGGTCTTCCCCAGAATTTGTCCTCCTTATGCACCAGGCTTTCCTGGCAAGGAAATGCTCAGCAGTAAAGCGGTCCGGTCTCCTGGGGGCAGGTTCGGACCCGCCTGAGAAAAGAGGTCGGGGTACGAACCCTCGTCAGCGCCTCTCTGATCAGGCTCACCCCACAGGGGATTCTCCCCAGGGTACATGAGATCCGATCCCGGGGTCTGGGGCGACACCGGCTTCTGGGGTAGTAGGGGGCGGCAGACCCGAATCCACGGCTGGATCCGGCTGATGTGGATACTGATGATCTGGATGAGCCGATGACCCTTCTGCGGAGGGGGATGACCCCAGCGTGGTGCGTCTGTTCAAGCGTTCTTGAAGTTCTGGGACTTAAGGTTTCTCAAGAAGATTCTGACAACTAGGGTGTCAATCCAGTCCTCGACGGCATTAAGGGTCCCACAGCATCTTTTCCTCTAAGAAGGTTCGCAAACTAATGACCCGGGAGTGGGAGATTCCGGCTTGAAGGTGGGCAGGGCTATGGCAAAACTGTACCAGTTATTGTCTGTTTGGATTTACTGAAGATTCCAAAGGTGGGCGCTGCAGTCTCGGCAGTCACGAAAAAGACCACTATCCCGGTTGCTGGGGCGGCTGCCCTTAAGGAAATGCAGGATCGCAAGCTGGAGCTCCAGTTGAAACGAGCACTCGAGGTTGCCGCGCTAAGCCTTCGGGCGGTTTATGCTAGCCTCATTCAGAGGGCCTGTCTGTGTTGGGTCCAGGAGTCGGCTGCCAGGGCCATACGGGCGACAGTGGGGCTCTGCAGTCCACCCGACTAGAAGCTGGCATCACTTATGTTGCAGATGCTTTGTATGATCTGGTGAGGACCTCTGCGAGAGGAATGGTGTTCTTGGTGTCAGCGCGGCGTCTCCTCTGGCTACGAAATTGGGCAGTGGATTTGTCCTCCAAGTCCCAGCTTTGTAATCTACACTTTAAGGGCAAGCTCCTGTTTGGGGAGGATCTGGATCCGTTAGTAAAGCTCCTTGCCGAATCCAGGGGCAATTGGTAGCCGGAAGATAAAAGATCTTCTAAGAAAGTCTTTCCTCCTTGAGCTAGGTTTTGGGACTCTCGCCGCTTCAGAGAGGGTAGATACTCTGCTCCGCTCCTCCTGCTTCGGGGCGCCAGCAGTCCTTTTGAGGGGGACACTGGCCTGGAAGAGATTCGGGACATCTTGGTGCAGGAAGTAATAAAAACACCCAATGAAGCCACGAGCACCCATTCCGTCATCGAAGCTGTCTGAGGCAGATTATCCAACGTTGACACGGAATGGGCAAAAATTATATCAGACCGCTGGGTCTTAGAAGTGATCAAAGACGGGTATGCACTGGAGTTCTCGCACCCTGTCTGGGAGGTTTTTGTGGAGTCCCGAGTGGCCTCAAGTGTCAAGCGAGAGGCGGTCCGAGTGACTCTGCGACTTCTCGAGCTCAAAGCTATTATCCCAGTTCTGGAGGCTCAACAGGGACGAAGTCGGTATTCAGTGTACTTTGAGGTCCCAAAGAAGGAAGGCACGTTTTCGGCCCATCCTCGATCTGCAGAAGGTGAACCGTTGCCTTTGGTTTCCTCGCTTTCGTATGGAAACCCTAAGGACAGTGATGGCTGCGGTTCGAAAAGGGGAGTTTCTCGCTTCTCTGGACCTCACAGAGGCGTATTTACACATTCCAATCTCGCTGAATCACCAGAGGTTTCTGCGGTTCAAGGTCTTGGGACAACACTTCCAATTTCGAGCTCTCCCATTTGGTCTCGCAACAGCTCCTTGCACGTTCACCAAGGTGATAGTGGTGGTAACGGCCTTCCTTCGTCAGGAGGGAATCTTGGTCCACCCGTACCTGGATGACTGGTTGATACGCGCAAAGTTTCGGGAGGACTGCAAGAGATCAGTGCACATGGCGATGTTCACATTGCGAACCCTAGGTTGGATAATCAATGTGCAGAAGAGTCACTTGGAACCCACTTAGAAGTTGATTTATCTGGGAGCACAATTCGATACCTTGCTGGGCAAAGTGTTTCTAGCGGCAGACCGAATAGGGAAGTTGCAGGAACAAATTCATTCCCTTCTTCGAAGGAACAATCCCACAGTGTGGCATCATCTTCCAGGTCCTGGGCTCCATGGCTTCAACCTTGGACTTGGTTCCTTGGACGTTCGCTCACTTAAAACCTTTACAGCGTGCACTTTTGATTCGCTGGAGCCCGGTGTCGGAGCAATTCCATCTACCAATGTCTCTACGTCCGGAATCCAGAGCCAGTCTGTCACTGGACAATCTGGAATGGGGGTCGATTTGGATACTCCGAATTGGCTGATAATCTTCACTGATGCCAACCTCTCAGGTTGGGGGGCAGTGTGTGCAGACAGGTCCGCCCAAGGGCTCTGGTCGTTGATGGAAAGATACTGGTCCATAACCCGGCTCGAGACCTGGGCTGTATGTCTGGCCCTGCGGGCGTTTCTTCCCTGGATCCAGGGCAGAATGGTGCGAGTCTTCTCTGACAATGCGACAACGGTGGCGTACTTCAACTGGCAAGGCGGGACTCGAAGTCCCGCCGTAGCACTGGATGCACGTCTTCTGTTCGCCTGGGCGGAGCGCCATCTCGAGGGCATTGCTGCATCCCATGTCGCTGGAGTACAGAAATGTGCAAGCCGATTATATCAGCGATCAGCAACTCGACCCATGGGAATGGAACTATCTCTTGAGGTATGGAATCTCATTTGCGCCAGATGGGGAACTCCTCAGCTGGATCTGATGGCAACGCAGGCGAATGCAAGAACAGTTCGTTTTTTCAGCCATCGCTGAGAACAGGGCTCAGTGGGCATAGACACTCTTGAGTGTCTTTGGCCCACGGGGATTCTGCTGTATGCCTTCCTGCCCTGGCCCCTCATAGGTCGGCTTCTCTGTCGCATAGAGCGGCACCGGGAAAGGGTGATTCTGGTGGTGCCGGAGTGGCCACGTTGTCCTTGGTTCTCGGATTTGGTATGCTTGGCTTTAGAGGTTCCACTTCAGCTGGCTCATCTAACACATCTGCTCTATCAGGGGCCCATATTTTCGGATCGGGAGGATTGCTTCTCTGTCACGGCTTGGCTTTTGAGAGGCGACGTTTAAGCTTGAGGGGTTATTCAGAATAAGTCATTTCCACCCTCCTACAGGCGAGACATCCAGCCATCTCTATGGCCTATGTGAGAGTTTGGAAGCTTTTTGAGACGTGGTGTCATCAACGTTCCTGCGGCCCTTTAGCGGTGCACGTTCCTCTGGTGTTTGACTTTCTGCAACAGGGCCTCGCTAAGGGCTTGGCGTTCAATTCCCTTCGTGTACAAGTTGCAGCTCTAGGTGCCTTGCGTAGAAACGTTGATGGCTGTTCGCTAGCAGTGCATCTTGGATATTGCTCTGTTTCTTAAGGAGGTCAAACATTTGCGCTCTCCCATCTGTTCGGTGTGTCAGGATTGGAGTTTGAATTTAGTCCTGAGAGTTCTATGTGGCGCTCCATTCGAGCCTCTTTGTGGAGTTTCCCTGAAAGATCCTACTTTGAAAACTGTGTTTTTGGTGGCCATTTGTTTGGCCCATCAGATCTGAGTTGCAGGTGCTGTCTTGCCAGGATCCTTTTCTTCGGATTTACGATCGGGTATCGTTACGTACGGTTCATCCTTTGTCCCTAAGGTGGTTTCAGCCTTTCACATCAAACAAACTGTGGAGCTTCCGGGGTTCCCTAACTGGTCCCGGGAGTCTTCTCAGAACAGAGACCTTCCTCTTTTGGATGTGCGGCACGCCTTATTGCGTTATCTGTAGGATACCAACGACTTCAGTCATTCTGATCATTTGTTCGTTCTCTTTGGCCCAAAGAAGGGGGACAAAGCATCAAAGGCAACCATATCTCGGTGGATTAAGGAAGCCATTTGCGCGGCATACGTAGCCCGAGGGTGTCAGGTGCCTTTGGGTCTCAGAGCTCATTCCACTAGGGCTCAGGCTACCTCCTGGGCAGAGTGTCAGTTACTGTCGCATCAGAAGATCTGTAGGGCGGCGGTGTGGTCGTCTATTCACACTTTTACGAAACATTACCGATTTGGACGTTAAGGCTTCTGATGAACCGTCCTTCGGGGAGAGTGCTTCGTGCGGGTCTTTCGGGTTCCCGCCCAGTGTAGGGTGGCTTGGGTACATCCCACTTTTCTGGACTGATCTGGGTATGTTCAGGAAATGAAAATTGGTTCTTACCTGCTAATTTTCATTCCTGTAATACCACAGATCAGTCCAGAGGCCCACTCCTTTCTTCAGATACCGAAAGACTGGCTTGGTCAGAACCTGCTTAAGTTTTTTATTGTTGAAGCTCCTATTTTGCAGACATGATTCATGGAGCAGTTTTTAGCAGTTATTCAGTCTGGTTTTGCCAGCGACGAAGTGGTAGTCTGGAAATTTGGTTGGGTGCTACCCTTTGTTATTTAGTTCTGTTAGCATGGGCTTGGGTACAGGTCAATACTGAGTGACTGCAGGTGGCACTCTCGTTATGTAGTAGTGTCCAAAGTTCTAATTGTTCTCTGACTCCACCAGCTGGTAGGGATACACAACCCACTTCTCTGGACTGATCTGTGGTATTACAGGAACGAAAATTAGCAGGTAAGAACCAATTTTCATGTCTGTTATCCGGTATCTGGGTTGGTGCAGTCTAAATTGTGCCATTGCTTGAGTCCCTCCAGCTGCCTGGAGGCACAGCACCAGTGCTGGTTTCTGGAGGGGAGTCTGTTGATGGTGACTGCCCTAATGGTGATCTCCAGCCTATCAGAAGAAGAAGCGTCCCCTGAGGCACCGGAGTTCCTCTGTTCCAGGCCCCAGCTGATAAGTGCTTTTCTCTGAGGCCATTTCAGCGGGATGGCCACTGTCTGGTCTTTACCGGTCTGACTCAGAATTTTCCAGAGGGTACAGCTATTGATCTGGTAATGTCTCTGATGAACTTGGATCGTCAGATTTACCCTCTGACCCTTCTCCCCATAGAAAAGTCCCTTTCCTGAGGACCTCGTCTTCACTAGCTTTTATCAAAGAATGGCAGTCCATTGCCTTTACTGATGGCGTATGAGTTTGTAGAGCCCACTAAGGAAGTCATAACCATTCCAGTTCACAACATCCTTTGGGAGGTGCAGATGAGGATGTGAGAGAACCCTCTGAGTGGCTCCAATTAACAGGTGTACATGATTTTATTTTGTCTAGAAGGCTTGAAGATTTGAAGAGGTAGCTACCGCATCAGTCTGTGGTGGTCAAATGTGCTCCCAAGTGAGCCCAGAGGACTAGAACCCCTTTCTTGATGACCCCAGGGAAGGGTTCTAGAATCCTGGATATCTTGGGAGGAAGAAGTTTCAGGGAGCTATGCTAAATGCTTGCATGGTGTACTACCAGCTCTTTATGGGCTATAATTTGCAGGACGTACTGAAGCAGATGCAGCTGCAGCTTCAAAAGTATCATGACATTCTCAAGGCACTAGTAGAGAAGAGAATGGAGTCCGGAAAGCACCATGGCCTGTTCATCCTTTGTTTCTGAAACACATCATCAATGATCTCTGTCATGAGGATTGGCACCCATAGACTTGCCTGGCTGTGGGCTTCAGACCTCCAACTTGAGGTCCAGGAAAGACTCAAGTATATGCCATGCACCGGAGATCATTATTTAGGGTGAAGGAAGTAGTGCAGATCCACAAACATTGCACAATGTTTCCACAGCCACTCTGGACTCATCCTCTTCCAGGAAGGTACCTGTGATTGGAGCAAAGAAGGCACTTTACCCAGTCAATTAGATACTATCCTTCACCCCACTTATGTCAGTCCTCAGAAGCAAACCTGTAAACCACAGCCAGCATCCTAGTCAATACCTTGTACATGGTTTTGCTTGGTTCTTGGGAAGCATGGCCTGTATCCCCTGTTTTTCTTGCTGTGGAGGACCTTCCTGTCAGACAGGCTAAGGTTTTATGTAAATTCGGGCACGAATCTCAGCATCATTAGAAAAGGGTATAGATTGTGTTTATTGGGTCTTTGTCCAAATTGCAGCCCTTCCCCCCCCACCAGACCACAGCTAGGGTCACTGAGTGCATCAGAATGTGCTGCAAAAGGAACTATCTTTTATCTTGGAGGCAAATGCGATCTGACCTGTTCCAGCAAGGGAAAAGGAGGGGGAGTTTACTTCAACTACTTCCTGATTCCAAAGAAAACAGGAGGGCTCATCCCATCTTAGACTTAAGGACCTTGAATAAGTTCCTGAACAAGATTATTTCCCTGGGCACCTTAATTTTCTTTATTCAAAAAGGGGACTGACTATGTTCTAATGATGACACAGGAAGTGTATTAGGTTTGTAGTGGGAGACTTTCACCTCCGGTATTGTGTGCTGCCTTTTGGTCTAGCATCAGCCCTGTGTGTCTTCATCAAATATCTTGCTATAGTGTTGGCTGACGTACATAAGCTAAGGGTGCATGTCTATCCCTATGTGGATGATTGACTAGTTAAGAGCCCATCACAAGCAGGAGCCTCAGAATCAATGTGCAAAACCGTCTGGCTGTTAACTAGGATTTGTCATCAGCTACCCAGTTATCATTTGTCATCTCAATTGGAGTTTATCAGAGCTTTGCTAGACATGACTCTGTTTAAAAAAAAAAACCAAAAAAAAAAAAAACCCTTCCTTCCACAACAGAAGACTATCATGTTGATATCCACAGTGGAAAGAATCCAGATGAGTCATTGGATATCAGTGTTGGATATGTTGAGGATGTTGGGCCTTATGGCTGCAACTATTCACAGAACAAGATCACTAAGCTAAACTCCCTTGGCATGTCTCAAAATGAGGAGAGCCCAATGGACCCTCAGGTCTCTGTGGCTATAGGCCATCTAGAATCTTTGCAACAATATCCATGTTAACAACTATTCAGGAATCCCCTCTCCTGAAAGTGGGACAATTTCAGTCTGACCAATGGTATCACCTTTCGGATGTCTCCAGTAGAAATGATTACAATGGATGTGTCCAACTTAGGGTGGAGAGCTGATATAGATGGGCTTTGTATCCAAGGCCTTTGGTTTGCTGAGGAGAAGCATCTGATAATCTTCCTGGAGCTAATGGCAATACAATGTACTTTGAAGGTTTTCAGAGATCAGTTTGCTAACAAAGTTGTCCTGGTCCTAATGAACAACCAGGTTGCAATGTTCTGTATCTACTGGCACAGGTGACTTTGCTGGGACAGACCTCATATAAAAGGCACTTAGACTGCACCATCAAACTCTACAGTAGATTAAGGAACTGATTAATGATGTATCCATGTAAAGTAAACACAACAGCATACGGTTCCTTAAAATACTGTCTCTTTGAGCCCTTCATTGACACACACATACTATTATCTCTTCCTCCCGACCAAAAATTTTTGGTTCCTGGTTTGAAATTTTGATTTCTACCTCAAAAATAGTTTAATTGCAAGATTATTTACGGCATCTGTTCCCATACGGTGCTTCTGATCCTTACAATCTAATGTTCATTTAGCTCCCACCTTTACGATTTTTCAGCCCTCTACCTTGGATAGACCTATCTGTCCTCATTTAGTGTTTTGACTGTTCAGTTTTTTATCTTTAAATTTGGCCAGGGCCTCTCCCCCTCTCCTTTCCCTGTATGAGATTATTTAAGATGAGTGTCTACTGGTCCCCCTGACACAGCTTGGGTGAGAAACACGGCCGTGTCAGGGTTCCTTGACTAATGAACACACACTTATGAAAAGGTTTTTCCTGTTGCTTGCAATTAAATAAAATTGGGGACTTGTGTATTGAACAGTGTCTAATTTTTGAGCCACACATCCCTTTTCCTTGACTCATTTATGTGCGTGCTGTTTACTCTGCATTCTTGCTGTGCTTTGTAAATTAATAGAATTTACAGAAATAACTCATTCAACAATAAAAGTATAAGCTGCTTACAATTTTTAAAAAGTAATTCTGAGGGGAGCGCTGTTCGCCCCGAGGTAATATGGCCGCTTAAACCTGCAGCTCCCAAAATCACCCGCCTAAATCATCCGAAATAGCAAACAAAACAAATCTAAACTGGCACCCATTTACCAGGTACATTTCTTTACTTCGATCTGATGACTTCGAGAAAAAAAACGATCTACAGAAGTTTTCCTTCACGAGAATGGCTGCAGAATCAAGAAAAGTAGGGGCAGATATCGCTGACTGTATGGCAGGTGAGGGGGAGGGGATGGAAACGGAGGCTCCGATTCTCTCGCCGCAAGCCGCCACCGATTTTATACAGACACTAGCAGATTTATCCACCCAATTGTTCATGAGAGATTGGTTTATTGATCTGAGAGCGGAAATTAAAAATAAAGATAAGCTGCTGGCTCATTTTCTGAGCTCCGAGAAGATTTTCTCTCTCTGGGGCACAGAGTTGATGAACTAGACTTGCACTTGGAAAATCACGATGTGGCCATACAAGCACTTGAACTTAATAAAATAGAAACAAAAACAAAGAACATCACACTAACCGAGAAATTGGAAGACCTAGAGAATAAAATGAGAAAAATTGTTAGAAAAAAACTGAAAGGAGCAGCTACAAAAGTAAAAAATGTCAAAGAGGCGTGGTCATTGTTAAAAAATACCATTCTAGAAGCACAGTCCAGATGTATTCCACACATTAAGAAAGGTGGAAAGAAGACAAAACGATTACCGGCATGGTTAAAAGGGGAGGTGAAAGAAGCTATTTTAGCCAAAAGATCTTCATTCAAAAATTGGAAGAAGGATCCAACAGAAGAAAATAGGATAAAGCATAAACATTGGCAAGTTAAATGTAAGACATTGATAAGACAGGCTAAGAGAGAATTTGAAAAGAAGTTGGCTGTAGAGGCAAAAACTCACAGTAAAAACTTTTTAAAATATATCCGAAGCAGAAAGCCTGTGAGGGTGTCAGTTGGACCGTTAGATGATCGAGGGGTTAAAGGGGCACTTAGAGAAGATAAGGCCATTGCGGAAAGATTAAATGATTTCTTTGCTTCGGTGTTTACTGAAGAGGATGTTGGGGAGGTACCCGTAATGGAGAAGGTTTTCATGGGTAATGATTCAGATGGACTGAATCAAATCACGGTGAACCTAGAAGATGTGGTAGGCCTGATTGACAAACTGAAGAGTAGTAAATCACCTGGACCGGATGGTATACACCCCAGAGTTCTGAAGGAACTAAAAAATGAAATTTCAGACCTATTAGTAAAAATTTGTAACTTATCATTAAAATCATCCATTGTACCTGAAGACTGGAGGATAGCGAATGTAACCCCAATATTTAAAAAGGGCTCCAGGGGCGATCCGGGAAACTACAGACCGGTTAGCCTGACTTCAGTGCCAGGAAAAATAGTGGAAAGTGTTCTAAACATCAAAATCACAGAACATATAGAAAGACATGGTTTAATGGAACAAAGTCAGCATGGCTTTACCCAGGGCAAGTCTTGCCTCACAAATCTGCTTCACTTTTTTGAAGGAGTTAATAAACATGTGGATAAAGGTGAACCGGTAGATATAGTATACTTGGATTTTCAGAAGGCGTTTGACAAAGTTCCTCATGAGAGGCTTCTAGGAAAAGTAAAAAGTCATGGGATAGGTGGCGATGTCCTTTCGTGGATTGCAAACTGGCTAAAAGACAGAAAACAGAGTAGGATTAAATGGGCAATTTTCTCAGTGGAAGGGAGTGGACAGTGGAGTGTCTCAGGGATCTGTATTGGGACCCTTACTGTTCAATATATTTATAAATGATCTGGAAAGAAATACGACGAGTGAGATAATCAAATTTGCAGATGACACAAAATTGTTCAGAGTAGTTAAATCACAAGCAGATTGTGATAAATTGCAGGAAGACCTTGTGAGACTGGAAAATTGGGCATCCAAATGGCAGATGAAATTTAATGTGGATAAGTGCAAGGTGATGCATATAGGGAAAAATAACCCATGCTATAATTACACAATGTTGGGTTCCATATTAGGTGCTACAACCCAAGAAAGAGATCTAGGTGTCATAGTGGATAACACATTGAAATCGTCGGTGCAGTGTGCTGCGGCAGTCAAAAAAGCAAACAGAATGTTGGGAATTATTAGAAAAGGAATGGTGAATAAAACGGAAAATGTCATAATGCCTCTGTATCGCTCCATGGTGAGACCGCACCTTGAATACTGTGTACAATTCTGGTCGCCGCATGCTAACTTCATGGAGTGCCCCCTAGTCTTTCTACTATCCGAAAGAGTAAATAACCGATTCACATCTACCCGTTCTAGACCTCTCATGATTTTAAACACCTCTATCATATCCCCCCTGAGTCGTCTCTTCTCCAAGCTGAAAAGTCCTAACCTCTTTAGTCTTTCCTCATAGGGGAGTTGTTCCATTCCCCTTATCATTTTGGTAGCCCTTCTCTGTACCTTCTCCATTGCAATTATATCTTTTTTGAGATGCGGCGACCAGAATTGAACACAGTATTCAAGGTGCGGTCTCACCATGGAGCGATACAGAGGCATTATGACATTTTCCGTTTTATTCACCATTCCCTTGGCTGGACGCAGCGGTGTCCGCCGTCATGAAACAGGTCCATGATTCCAGTGCCAAAGGCTATGGCTCTCAAGGGTTTACAGGACAGAACGCTGGAACTCCACCTCATGAAGGTCTTCGGGCTGTCGGCGCTGGGTATCCACGCAACGACATGCAGTAATGTTACATTTTGGGCGGGCCTTTTGCTGGGCTTAGCAACTCCAGGTCAATGCCGTTCGGCTGGAGGCGGTACTCACTTGCAGCGCGGATGTGCTGTGTGATCTCCCTCACAAGTCATGCACAAGTCCGCCAGGTTCATGGTAATCGCTTGCAGCGCAGATGCGTTGTATGATCTCCTGCACAAGTCCGCCAGGTTCGTGGTCTCCGCGGTTTCCGCATGCCGTCGTCGTTAGTTCCGGAATTGGGCGGCGGAAGGGGTCTTCTAAGGCTCATCTGGGGTCTCTGCCCGAATTGGATGATATGATGCACTCACTGGAAGAGAACCAGGTTTATCAGCTTCCGGAGGGCAGGCCTCAATCTCGGGGCTCATTGTCCGCTACACCTCTGTGCCGGGAAGAGCAGGAGGTGCCATCCAGCAAGATCTTCTGGGTCATCCTATCGCTCAGGTTTATCTAGACAGCCTTCAGGGACTCAGTCCTTCGCGGCAGACAATTCTGCACACAAGGTACCCTCAATCAGGGGCAGGATCCAAGACTTTGCCATGAGGTACGCCAGGTCCATTTCTCTCTCACGGTTTCTCACCTAGTACTACACATGGGGCCAGACTGTCCCTGTTCTTCGAGGTATGGACCATAATAACGTCGGATTGGAGCACGCCCCACACGGATTGCAAAGGCTCCATGGTTCTACAGTCGGCGCGGAGAACGGGGCCAGAGGGAGTTGATGCTTGGTCCTCCCTGGCTGACAAACGTGTTACTATGCGTGTTTCCTCCCTGGCTCCTGATAGGCAGTGTAGAGCTTCGCCTATCGAGGTATTCGGTTTTGGGAGTCCGCGGCTTTATCTTTATCAAGGTCCCGTCTATTTGGAGAAGGTGGATCACTTCTGTCTCGCAGCATGGTTTTTGGATAGGCAGCGCTTGTAGAATAAAGACTATTCCAATGCAGTGGTAGCTTCCTTATTGAGGTCACAGAAGCCGTCCATGTCCTTAGCTTATGTTCGGGTATGGACAGTGTTGGGAGACTGGTGCGGCTTGAGTAGTGGATCCTACTCGGGCGTCTGTCTTTGACCTTTTGGGATTCCTTCAGGCATTTCGTGCTAACGGTCTATCTCGCAGTTCCCTCCAGGTCCAGGTGGTGGCTCTGGCTTGTCTTTGGGGTAAGATCCAAGGGGGTACCCTTAGGTTACACCTCTATGGGACGCGTTTTTTTCGGGGGGCTAAGCATTTGCGTCCTCCATTGAGTCACCCGTGCCCTTCCTGGAACCTAAACTGGCTGTTTTCGGTCCTTTTGGTCCTATCCAGAGGGCGACGCTGAAGGTTTTCATGCTGGAAGTGGTATTTCTACTTGCGATCTCTTTGGCTAGGCGGTATCAGAGTTGCAGGTTGTCTTGTAGGAAGCCGTTCCTGCAGATCTTGGATTTGGAAGTGTTGTTGAGGACGGTTTCCTCGGTTCCCTCCTTTTCGGCCAATGATGGTGTCTTCTTTCCGTTTTGAATCAGTCACTGGAGTTTTCTTTCTCTAAGGGGGAGCGGTCTGATCCGATGGCACGGGTTTTATGGAACCTGGATATTCGCAGAGCACTGCCGCGATATCTCGAGGTAACGTGCTTCTGACCATCTTTCTTTTGGGGAGTGCTCCGAAGACAGGAAGGGCAGCCTCGAATCCTACGATAGCTCGCTGGCTCAAGGAGGCCATTGGGTCGGCTTTTTGCTATGTGAGAAGGCTGTACAAATGGGCCTTCAGGCTCCTTCTACATGCGGAATCTTTTCAAGTGTCCTCTCAGGAAATTTGCAGGGCGGCAACTTGAGCGTCGTGGCATACTTTTGCGAGGCATTACCGTTTGGATGTCCAACCCTTGACTGCAGGTGGATTTGGCGAGGGAGTGTTCCGAGCAGGCCTCTCTGGGTCCCACCCTAGGTATCTTAGCTCTGGTACATCCCAGGTGTCTGGACTGATCCGGGTACATACAGGGAAAGGAAAATTAGTTTCTTACCTGATAATTTTCATTCCTGTAGTACCACGGATCAGTCCAGGGACCCGCCCATATCTGTATGTTGGTAATTCTGAACTAGCGGAGAGTCAGCTCGGATGTTCTTTTCCTGGATATTGTTATATCATTGTTCACGCCTTCTGGGTAATTTGTTACAGTTGGGGGGTTTTTGGGCTCGGCTTATACGCAAAGGATAGTTAGTTAGGTAGTTTGGTTTTGTTCCATTCTGCTTTGACATTACGTAAGACTGAGAGGCTGTGGGTGGCACCCTGGTATATGACAGAGCCCGTCAAAGTTTTGCTCTGTCTCCATCTGCTGGTGCGGAGGCATAACCCAGGTGTCCAGCAGCTAATTGACCTGGAATGGGATGCCCTGGAGACTACATTCAAAGGGGGGCGTGCCCTTGCAGCCATGTACCCTCTGGACCCAGCTGCCAAAGATCTCCTGGCATGTCCGAAAGTGGATGCCATGGTCTGCGTGGTCTCAAAGCGCACTACTATCCCAGTTGAGGGAGGAGCAGCACTCAAGGATGCTCAAGACAGACGTCTGGAATCCATCCTCAGTCTTTTGACGTCTCAGCTATGTCTCTACAGATCGCGGCCTGCTGTGCCGTGGTGACATGCCCCTGCTTATCACAGACCAGGAACAACACTCCTGGGGAAGCCCTGTAACCAGCAGTATCTTTCCTCACAGGTGCTGCTTCTGATCCGGTGCGCACTGCAGCTAGAGAAGTGTCATCAGCCGTGGCGGCCAAAAGACAACTCTGGCTCCGAAGCTGGTTGGTTGACGCACCTTCCAAAACAAGACTCACAAGGATGCCCTTCAAGGGAACCCTCCTGTTCGGAAGTGAACTAGAGAAACTTGCCAACAAATGGGGCGAATCCCCGCTGCCACGGCTACCAGAGGACAGGAATAAGAGAAACCAGTGACCCTTCCCACGAACTTCCAGGGGCAGAGGATCACAGCGCTTCAACCCATACAGAAGCACATATCGAGTGGCTCGCCCCACAGGCAGGAGCCAGTCCTTTCAGAACAAGCACAACAAAAGGGGAGCCAGCTCGGGCCCAGGCCCCAGCCGCACCCCACAATGAAAATCAGCCGACCCGTCCAAAGGAAGAAGCCATAGGGGGCAGACTTGCCCTATTCTACCAAAGATGGGTTGAGATAACTTCGGACAGGTGGGTCCTAGCCACATTCGAGAGGTATATTACCTGGATTTCCACCACCTCCCGCCGGACAAGTTTGTGGAATCCCCCTGCCACGATCCTTCCAAGAGGATGGCAGTGGAAGCTACACTGACCAGATTGCTATTACACCAGTTCCCACACAACAAATAAATACTGGACATTATTCCATCTATTTTATTATTCCCAAGAAAGAAGGAACATTTCGGCCCATCCTGGACCTCAAGTCTGTCAACCGCCACCTGAAGATTCCTCGCTTCCGCATGGAAACCCTATGCTAGGTAATAAGGGCAATACAACTGGGAGAGTTCCTTACATCCCTGGATCTGTCGGAAGCCTACCTACACATTCTGATCCATCAAGCGCATCAACGTTTTCTACGCTTCATGATCCTGGACCATCACTACCAGTTCCAGGCACTACCATTCGGGTTAGCCACAGCACCCCGAACATTCACCAAGATCATGGTGGGAGTGGCAGCAACACTGAGGAAGGAAGGAATCCTCATACACCCTTATCTAGACTATTAGCTGATCAGGGCGAAATCCCCAGAGGAAAGTCACCAGGCGACCAACAGAGTCAAAACTCTAATGGAGAGCCTCAGGTGGGTGGTCAACACAAGAGCTGTCTGCAGCCCTCCCAATCTCTAGAATACTTGGGAGTCCGGTTTGACACCAAACAAGACAAGGTCATCCTGACACCGACAAGGAGATGAAACTGATGACCCAGTTGTGAATCCTGTTGAGCGAGCTTTATCCCATGGCATGCGACTACCTCCAAGTCCTCGGCCTCATGGCATCCATACTGGAAGTAGTGCCATGGGCAAGAGCTCACATTAGACCTCTACAGCGCTCACTACTATCACGATAGAATCCGCTGTCCCAGAACTACACCGAACGTCTTCAGCTCCTGGACAAAGTTCGGACCCAACTACGATTGTGGCTACAAGAAGGCCATCTGAGCAGGGAGTGAGTCTATCCTCACCAACCTTGATCCTGCTCACCACGGACGCCAGCCTACGAGGATGGGGAGCACACTTCCAGGAGCTAACCACCCAGGGGCAATGGAACAAAAGAGTCGGGATGGAACATCAATCGCCTAGAAGCCCGGGCAGTCAGACTAGCCTGCCTACGGTTCAGTCACAGACTCCGAGACAAAGCGGTCAGAGTAATGTCGGACAACGCCACAACAGTGGCCTACATCAACCATCAGGGAGGAACCCGAAGCCAATAGGTGTCTCTGGAAAAAGACCCCCTAATGTCATGGGTGGAAGCGAACCTTCAAGATATCTCGGCCATCCACGTCGAGGGGAAAGACAACATCGCTGCGGATTACCTCAGCAGAGAAAGTCTAGACCCAGGAGAATGGAGGCTGTCGACCACAGTATTCCAATTGATAGTAAACCGTTGGGGAACACCAACCATGGACCTCCTGACAAACCAGTCTAACGCCCAAGTGCCCAGCTTTTTCAGCCGCAGGCAGGAACCTCAGTCCCAGGGAATCGATGCCCTGGTACAGACCTGGCCACAGGAAACTCTATTATATGGTTTTCCACTGTGGGCAAAATCATCCACAAGATAGAACACCACAGGGGATCAGTACTTCTAGTGGCCCCGGACTGGCCAAGAAGACTGTGGTACGCAGACATGCAAAGGCTACTGACAGGGAGCCCCCTTCCGCTACCGCCACAAAGAGACCTTATCCAACAAGGGCCGATCCTCCACGAGGAGCCAGCTCGATTCTCTCTTTTACAGCCTGGCCATTGAGAGGACTCGCCTGAGGAAGAGCGGATACTCGGGGGCAGTAATTGACACCCTGCTCCGAGCATGCAAGTTCTCCACATCCCTAACATACATAAGGATTTGGAGAGTATTCAAAGCCTTGTGTGAGGACAGTGACATCGTTCCACACTCAGTCAAAATTCCTGTGATTTTGGAATTCCTGCAGAACGGACTACAGAAGGGATTGTCTCTCAACTCCATCAAGGTACAGGTGGCTGCATTGTCATGCTACGGAACCAAGAGTGAGAGCGGCAGCCTAGCCTCTCACCCGGATGTCTCCCGCTTTCTGAAAGGAGTCAAGCAGATCCGACCACCCCTAAAGTGGCCGGTGCTTCTTTGGAACCTCAAACCTGGTCCTAGATTTCTTAGCAGGAGCCTCCTTCAGACCTCTTCACGGCCTGTCTCTCCGACTATTAACATTGAAGACAGCCTTCCTGGTGGCAGTCTGTTCGGCCCGTCGTATCTCCGAGCTACAAGCACTGTCCTGCCGGGAGCCGTTCCTCAGACTCACTCTGGGAGCCATCCAGTTACGCATGGTTCCGTACTTCTTCCCCAAAGTGGTTTCTCACTTCCATCTCAACCAAGCCATCTCGCTACCATCGCCAGATGAGCATAAGAATTCGGAAGAGTCTCGCAGTCTACTCCACCTCAACATCGGCAGTCCGATACCTGGAAAGGTCGGAATCCGTATGAAAGACGGACCATCTATTCGTCCTTCACAGCGGGGAGAAGTAAGGGGAAGCGGCCTCACGAGCAACCAGATCCCGCTGGATCAAAGAAGTCATCAAGGAGGCCTACGTAGAAGCAGGCAAGCCACTGCCTTTACAAGTCGAGGCCCATTCCACTAGAGCCCAGACAGTGTCCTGGGCGGAAACCAAGATGCTGTCACCCGCCGAGATCTACAGGGCGGCGACATGGTCCTCCATCCACACCTTCTCCAGGTTTTACTGCCTGGATGTTCAGGCTCGAGAGGACACAGCATTGCAAGGGCAGTACTAAGTGGGCCACGGGCAGCCTCCCACCCGGTTCGGGAGTAGCTTATACATCCCATTGGTTCTGAGTCCATCTGCTACACGCTAGGAAATGGAGAAATTACCTGATAATTTTGTTTTCCTTAGTGTAGACAGATGGACTCAGCATCCCACCCACGGCTCCCGTTACTCATGGAATCCTCGAGTGACATCCCCGAGAGCGAGTGATTCATGGGTAAGCCGTGCTTTCCTCTAACTAGGACACCCATCCTACCGGGAGTTGACTTTTCTCGGTTGAGGGCACTGGCGGTCTCCAGCTATAACCAATTCAACCAGTTCAAATTAATCAAGTTAACCAAGTTATGAAGTTAATCAAGTTATCAAAGTTATTCAAATTATTCAGTCATGCATATATCCACAATTGCTTTTCGAGGAGAATACTGAAGAGCTGCACTTCCTGCAGGGGTATATGTACTAGGGCTGACTTCAGATTGAAATCTGATCCATCTCCAACTGCTATCAGGAGTACACTATACCCATTGGTCCTGAGTCCATCTGTCTACACTAAGGAAAACAAAATTATCAGATAAGTAATTTCTCCATTTGTGTTATAATAATCTTGTGCTCAATTATAAGTATTCTTAAAAGCACAAAAAGCAATATCCCAATCAGTGTTTTCTTTGTTTTCCTGGGGACAACGTAATAATGTACTTGCACACCTCAGCAAGGATTTTGGCCTTCTCCAAGTTCCCTGGTCTTCTGCACCCCTTTGTATACACGTTTTTTGCAATGCCTTGTGTGAACGACCCTTACCTCATGGTGCCAGGATACATATTTTCCTTTGCCCTGTCAATTACACGTTACTCCCACCCTTGCATCCCTCTTGATGATTTTTATCATTTATTTCCAGTGTATGCATAATTTCCTCTCTTCCCCTGTACAAAGGTTCATAGGGAATGATAAATGCCTGCATGTGTTTGCATGTATATATTTTATTACCTCTCTCCTTTACATCCCCCTCCCCAACATGTGCTTCCCTCTATGGTATTCTCACTTCAGTATTGTCAAAAATAATCCATCACTCATAGGGCTGCAACTCTTGCTGCAGTAAGATCTGAAACGGCAGCCTCATTTATTTCTTTAGTGGTGGCCATTTTTACCTCCGATACTTGGTCTTTCTTTTTTCTGGCTAAACATGTTGACATAACCCTTGGAAATTTAGTAATTGTGCATATATTACAGAAGCCACCTCCAGATGTTATTGGGATAGATTTGGGCAAAATCCATCCAGATGGAATCAGATGGAGGGGGAGGACACCCAGAGCTCGAGAAAACAACTTTCCCAGCTCACCACATCACATGATCTTTTATTCCCCTTTTCACCTGGTATTGGTCTATAAAGATTCAACATTGCATTTTGATTCCTACAGAATGTTCATCCTGTTTGACTCCATGCCCCCTCTAATATATATTTTCACCCCCCACCCATTTGATCTATCCTATCATTTTGATATAATTTGTACCCTGGTATCACAGTGTCCTATTGATTATCCTCCTTCCAGGCCTCGGAGAGGCCACTTATATCTATCTCTTCATCCAATGCTATAAAACTCTCTCTTGCATCTTGTTTTTTTAGACTTAGCATTTACATATAGACATTAAAAGTATGTGTTTTGCTTGTTTTTACAAACTGCTTATCAGTCAACAGGGGTAAATTGAAATATCAGTCTGCTCTTTATTTAAAGGCACCTGGTCCACTTTAGGAATTTATTGCAACCTATCTACTGGGATGCTTTTAACTTTGCTAATCTCCTAGGGCAAGCAGGATGGTAGTCCTCACGTTGGTGACATCATTTGATGGAGCACAGCACGGACAACTTTTGTCAAAGCTTCTGGAAGCTTTGACCAGCACACTGAGCATACCCAGCATGCCACTTTCCACGCGTCCACGCAAGGGCCTCCTTCATTCTCTTCTTTTCCATGGTGCAGTTGCCTTTGGTTTGTGGAGCTCCACTCTCTTGTTTTCTGCTAACCAGTGTCGTGTTTTTTCCTATTCCATCATCTGGTCCCCCTTCATGGTCGATGCCTCCTCAGCGTGGTAGGTTGAAGTTGCTGCTATTTTGCTCTCTTGCGGTCGATCCCAGACACCTCGCCTTTCAGCGACCGCTGGTCATCGACTGCACACTGGGTAAATTTTATGGCGTCCTGTTTTTGTCAGTGCCCCCTCTGACCATGGACTGCGTCCATCACGGATCCGCCTGAGGTTTGTATCCTTTGCCTGGGGGCCTTGCACGACATTCGTGGGTGTCGCCTGTGTGACCAGATGACCCCCAAAGGCAGTCGTGCACGACTTGACAAGATGGAGAAACTTTTCAGTTCTTCCAAGTCTGCTCCATCCACACCGAGAGGTTGTGGGGAGCCCCTTGATACTTTCCCTCTCGCTGCTCCTGTCTCCACTTTTTCGAAGGATCACGGGAATGGTGACAGATCTTCCATGATCTCACTGGTGTCCCAAACATCTGGATCTTGCGCCTCCTCAGCACCGGGGAAAGACTGAACAGAGCACGGTGGGAGATGCCACAAGCACCGACACTGGTTGCAGTCTGTGCATGGCTCCGGTTCTGGCGCAGTACTGGCTGTGGCAGTACTGCCACCGAAACAACCCTGGCCATCGGAGGCCCCATCCTCCGATGTTCCCAGGAGTCCCAGGTGTTCTCCACAGATACTGGTGCCGGTCATCATGCCATCTCAGAGACCCGAGGAAGAGCCAGTGATGCCTCGGACCCCTCCTTCAGTCCTGGCATCACCAGTCTTCCAGGAGGAGCTGGACTGCAGGGTTCAGACCGCAGTGCTCAGAGCTCTTCAGAGCATTGAGCTGCCCGTGCCACCTGCCCCCATACTCCTCCGCCATCTGTCCTAGCACCCCTGCTTGACTGTCTGGCCTTAGTGAGGAGGAAGGGCCTTATGCCCATAGAGAGATGATTCTAGAGTCTTCCTCAGACTACAGGCGACCCCCTCTCAGAGCAGTCCCTGCCTGAGGAAAGGCATCTGTCTCCCCCCCAAGGATCTGTCCTTTGTGGGATTTGTGAGGGCCATGGCAGAGGCTATCCCCTTCCAACTGCTCACGAAGGAAGATGCGCGACACAAGATGCTGGAGGTACTCCAGTTTATCAATGCCGCTAAGTAGATCGTGGCGGCTCCCAACCATGACATCTTCAAAGTTGTCCTCCTTTGGATGTGGGAGCACCCGATCTCTATCTCCCCTGTCAATAGGAAGGCGGATGCCACATATCTGGTGCAACAAGCTGAGGGGTTTGAGAAGCGGCACCTCCCCCAACAGTTGGTTGTAGAGTCTGCTCTCAAAAAAGCCAGGAGCTCCCGTACTCATGCCTTTGCTCCTCTGGGGTGAGAACATAGGGAGCTCGATGCCTTGGGCCTACCAGTTGTACATGACCAGTACAACCGGTGCCTATGGAAGTGAGTCCAGGAGGCACTCTCCACTGTTGTCCTGCAGGGCTTCGAGGCTGGCAAGCACAAGATGCAGTCCACCTACGATGTCTTTAAAACTGCAACTCGTGTAGCCGCCATGGGCATTGGAGCCCATAGAATGGCCTGGCTCAGGGCTTCTGATCTCCATCCAGATGTGCAGGAGAAACTGACTGACCTCCCCTGCACAGGTGACAACCTCTTTGGGGATAAGGTGTGGGATGCAGTGGCCCAGTTGAAGGACCTCCAGGACATATTTCACCAGCTCTCCGCTAGTGCTTCTGATCCTCCTTCCTTTGCCAGGAAATCTTCCAGGCCCTTCTAGGAAGCCCTTTTACAAGCAGAGGAAATATTATCCTCCTGCCTCCTGAGCTTGCATGCCACGAACTAGCTTCAGGGGCTGCTTTTGCCAACAGCGAGCCCCCAGACCTCAGCCAGTGCCCCCGCAAGCCCTGGCTACAGGGTTTTGACTGGCGGCAAGGGAGTGCGAGTCAGCAGAGCATACCCCTGATGCCAAATTCCCCAGTGGGAGGCAGGCTTTTCAGCTTCGCCCATCGCTGGGAAGAGATCACCTCTGACCGATGGGTCTTTACCATAGTTAGTCAGGGGTACTGCCTCAACTTCAGCCAGCTCCCAGGAACCTCTCCCCTAACATCCATCGTGGGATTCTTCTGCCCAGCAGGACAAACTTCTGATAGAACTCTCTGCTCTTCTCGCAGCAGGAACGGTGGAGCCAGTTTCTTAACCTCAGCAGGGCCGAGGGTTCTATTCGAGGTATTTCCTTATATCAAAGAGGAGCAGGGGCTTGCACCCCATCAACCTCCAGGGCATTGAGCAGGTTTCTCTTAAGAGAAAAGTTAAAGATAGACCTTCTGAATATGCTGATACCTGTACTCAGAAGAGGAGACTGGCTCTGCTCCGTCGATCTCAAGGAAGCTTATGCTCACATAGCCATCTCCCCCGACCACAGGAAAATACCTCCGTTTTGTGGTGGGGAAAGCACACAATATCAGTACAAGGTGTTGCCTTTTGGTCTGGTTTCTGCCCCTTGCAGCTTCACCAAATGTCTAGCAGCGGTGGCTGCGTATCTGACGTCATGCAGTTCACGTCTTCTCACAGGACAAGCAGGATGGTAGTCCTCACATATGGGTGACATCAGGATGGAACACTTTTGTGAAAGTTTCTAGAACTTTGACTGGCACCTACTGGGCATGCCCAGCATGGTACCAACCCTACATCCAGCAGGGAGTCCCCCTTCAGTCTTTTTTTTTTTTTTCCGCGGAGCAGTAGCCACGCAGGTTAAGGAGCTCTCTAGAGATTCCTGACAGGAATTTTCCTCACAGTTCAAAACAATTCTACCCCATAGGGGTACCCCTATCTATTCTGTAGTCCACGTTCGTAAGGTAAGGCTTTATCCTCATTTGTGGTCGATTCCCGTCTAGTTTTCCCTTCGGGGCCTACCGGCCATCGACCGCACTGCGGCTAAATTTTTGTCGAAGCTATGGCATTGGGTTTTCGTCAGTGCCTCGATTGTCCTCTGACAATGTCCATCACAGATCCACATAGGGTCTGTGTGTTTGGGGTCGGACCACGACGTCTTAACTTGCACCAAATGACACCGAAGGGCCTTAAGGCCCGCACAGAGAAGATGGAGTTTCTTTTTCAGGCAAAGCTACAGACTCCATCGAGTGCTTCAACATCGTTTGAGCCGGTGCCATCGACCTCTCGCCAGCAGCGGGACACCGGTGCTGTCCACCCGGCACCAACTACTCCGAAGGCATCGACTTCTTCCTCTTCGGCTCCGGAGAAGGACCAAGGAGAACATCGTGAAAAGTGTCGACACCATCATCGGAAGGCTTAGTCCGCTGATCCAGGCAAGCCCTCGGCGTCAACAGCCACAGACAAAGAAATCCCATTAAGAGAAGGCCCCATCCTCCTCTGCGACTGAGTAACCGAGGCGTTCCCCCACCTTCATTGGTGCTGGGAGCCGAGACTCCACTTTCACAGGTGGACCCTCCGGCTAAGCCAATGCTGCCTCCTACTCCGGAACTGGGGTTCCACGCCCCAGGCTTCCACGAGGAATTGGATCGGATGATCCAAGAGGCCATTCGAAAGGCACTTCAGGTCTTCCAGCTGGCACCCATGCCAGCCCCAGTCGCTGACCCGATTCCCATGGTGCTCGCATCGCTACTCGGCAGGCTGGATGCATTGATTGGTGCCCTTCCACCCGTGCAACCGAGGATACCGGTGTGTCCAACGCTTTCCACCCCGATTCCTTTGTCATCGGACAACGAGGAAACATCAAGGCCGGAGCCTGTGCCCGGGCCGTCTGGGATCTAGCCACCAACTTGCTCATTGAAGTCACCGATGCCATCTGTGCCTCCTTCGATGCCTAGGCCTGATCCTTCAGGAATAGCACAGTTACCTCTCTCTGGAGATCCTATGGGAGCAAGTGATCAGCCTTACGATCCTTGGACCGATGATTCTTCCCAGGATTCTGATCTACCTTTAAAAAGGAGATAGAGCAGCTTTTAAACTAGAACAAAGGGAAAGCAGACAGTCGCTCAGCAGCGCATGGTTCGGAGAGAGGTATCTTTAAAGGATACTAATGATGCATTAGAATTAGGGCATCCCGACAGTGAGGTTCCAATAATTAGAAAAGTAGTCCAAGTGCCTGTAACTAAAAACTCACCTGAGCTAAAAAATTCTAACTTATCCCTATCAATTAAAAAGCAGAATGAAAATACAAACAAAAAACAAACTTTGAAATGTTTGTATGCTAATGCCAGAAGTCTAAGAAGTAAGATGGGAGAATTAGAATGTATAGCAGTAAATGATGTAGACTTAATAGGCATCTCAGAGACATGGTGGAAAGAGGATAACCAATGGGACAGTGCTATACCGGGATACAAATTATATCGCAATGATAGAGAGGAGCACTCGGGAGGAGGTGTGGCGCTTTATGTCCGGGATGGCATAGAGTCCAACAGGATAAACATCCTGCATGAGACTAAATACAAAATTGAATCTTTATGGGTAGAAATCCCTTGTGTGTCGGGGAAGACTATAGTGATAGGGGTATACTACCGTCCACCTGGTCAAGATGGTGAGACTGACAGTGAAATGCTAAGAGAAATTAGGGAAGCTAACCAAATTGGTACTGCAGTAATAATGGGAGACTTCAATTACCCCAATATAGATAATGGCGCAAATTCAGAGGAGGATGGCTGAGTTTGACGCGTGGGTCATAGCATGACCACCCCTGATGTAAAATCTAGTTTTGCTGCATTCTTGAACTTTAGAACTGCAAGATCTAAATCTTTAAATCGAAACTGAGTAAGGCTGTGTATTTTTGACTCCTTGTAATTATGTCCACTTTGTCAGATTTTCAATTGGGTCCCCAAAAATTGATGGCTAGGAGCCATTGCTCTAGTTGATTTTCTCACATTTTTTTTTTGTATGTGAAATTTTCATGGAAACTGCTTTGACTTACATACATTATTCATTTCTTTTATAAATTTGTAGAACTGTCAAGGCAAAACATACTTTAACATTGTTAGTATTTGTTAAATGGTTTGTGTTAATATATTTCAAACATGTCCAAATGATTATCGATTTTACTATGAATACTTATCTTTTGATTTCTATAGTTTTATGTTAAAACCATATATTTGGTTTGTCACAATTTTTTTTCACTCCTTTTTTTCAATGTAGGAAAGTGACTTTGCAAGCTGAAATATCAGAGAAAGTCAGACAAAATAGAGATGAGCTCAGAAGAGCTCTGAGAATTATTCAAGAGAAGAAGGCTTTCTTGGATACAAATATAAAATTTGCTCAAGAGTTTAAACAGGCAGCTTCCAAGACTGCATGCTTGGATCAGGTACTTTGAAAATTGTTCCTATGGAATGTTCATTTATCTGCCCCTCTTAAATCCTATCCTGAGTTCTAAAGTCTGATTGCTCAGCTTTCCTCAAAGACCAGAAAATATTTAGAGTATTTGTTCTTTATTGACACGAGCACTGATTTTCCAGTTGCTCTATTGCTGTCTCCATTGCATCGTTATTTGTTTCTTGTTCCCAAGCCACCTCTTCTGTTCTCCCTCCCTAATTCATGCTATTATCATTTCCATCCCTGAGGACCTTAACTTTCTTCATCCTGTGCTATGGTTTATTTTCCCACTTTCTTTTCATTTTTCCAATCTGCTGAAACTTTCTTCATCTTCTCCTCTTTTATAATCTTTAAGCCTGCAGCCAGAATCTCAATCTACCATATCAACCCAGGCAAGAGATCCCACAGTTGCATCCTCCTGTCAAGTCTTAAGTTCCCATTCCCCTAAAGATAGATCACCATCGGAGAATCTGCCAGTAATGTTAGATTCCCAGAAAGAGTCTGTTATCTTATGGGTCTTTGTCTTACCATTCAGACGAGTCTACTGGTCTGCCATCTGACCCTTCATCTCAGCCTGCAAGAAGTAATCTTCCCACTGAGGGATATATCTGATGTTTCTGCAGAAGATGTCAGTTTATTTTTTTTTTTTTGTTGCAAAAGAAACTTGCCTATGGTCCATAAACCGAACAGTGTAGGTAAATACAATAAAAAGGAGGCAATGCCTTCAAAATTTATGCATAGCAAATTTTGACAATCTGTCCCCCGACATGGAACAGTGTTTCTCATGGGCTGCATCGGGAGGGACAGCTTATATATGAACAGATGTCCTATGACATTGCTAAAAGATTTAAACACAGTTTCAAAACTTGGAGTAACTTATTGTAATGCCATGTACATCAGATTATTCATGATGGTCAACAGGTGTGAGAACAAATGCAAAATCAAATCCAAATACAGGAAATTGGAAAATCAGATTCAAAGCAAAGTCATTAGTTTAAAGCCAAATGAAGGAAAACTGTTAAGGCTTTAAGCAAGTTAAATAGGCTCATCAAAAACAGTCCAAGGGTGCACATCGGTGACACTACATCTTTTTTTTTTTTTTATCCTGCTAATAAAAAGTTAGCAAGATAAGTTCAGGATGGGAGTATTCTGGGTGGGGCTGATTATCCAGGTAAGTTGGCTGAATAAATTCAGATTTCAGCTTTATATGGCTAATAGCCAGATAATTTTAGAACAGCTCAAAAGCAGTCCTAAAGTTAGCTGTGCTGCTGAATATCTCAGCTAAATAAATCTGGTTAACTTTTTTAGCTGGCCAGTGGCTAAATATGGACTTTTTGAACGCCACAAGAAAAATGACTACACAAACATTTTGGAGTTCAGAACAGTCTTCGGTGGTTTCATCCCCTGGTTAAAAGGAAAGGAGGCACTAGTCAAAATGGATAAGTGTAAAAACTGCCACAGTCAGAACACTCTGTGGAGCCCTGCCTAATTCCCCTAGGCTTGGTATATTAAACAGTTGAACACACCTAGTAACTCTGGCAATATAAGAAAATAAGAAATTGCCATGCTGGGTCCATCAAGCCCAGCATCCTGTTTCTAACAGAGGCCAAACCAGGCCACAAGAACCTAGCAAGTACCCAAACACTAAGAAGATACCATGCTACTGATGCCAGTAATAGCAGAGGCGGTTCCATAAGTCAACTTGATTAATAGCAGTTAATGGACTTCTCCAAGAACTTAATCACATATTTTTTAAACCCAGCTACACTAACTGCACTAACCACATCCTCTGGCAACAAATTCCAGAGCTTAATTGTGCGTTGAGTGAGAGAGAACTTTTTCGAGTTAGTCTTAAATGTGCTACTTGCTAACTTCATGGCATGCCCCCTAATCCTTCTATTATCCGAAAGTGTAAATAATAGATTTACATCTACCTCTCAATAGATAAAGGCGAACAGGCTGTTCTTACACTGCAGGAGAGCTTTATTCTATTTGGACAAAACAAAAGTTTACAGAAAATCTTTATTCATTTTCTTTAACTCAGGAAAACATTTCAGTCACAATTCAAACTTTTCACATGGAAATCTGATTGTATTTACTGGTATACAATGGACAACAGCTTCAAAATAAAGTAAAAACACATCTAATCCAGCGATATGACAGCCTCATTATCTCATCTTTGCTTCCCTAGGAGAAATCTGCAAAGCTGCTACTTGGTCTTTTATCAATACCTTCATTGATCATTGCTGTCTAGAAAATGTTTCATGTTGAGATAGTTTTGGCCAAGCAGTTCTTAAGCTTATATAACATACCTTCAGCTCTATCACTTACTTCCTAATAATCATGGGTTGCACGTTCACCGCTAATTTAGTAATATAATATGCTGACAATGAAAACTCATCTTTGAAGTGTCCACAGAGAAAGCAAAGTTGCTTACCTATAAACAGGAAAAATCAGCCACACAATCCCACCTTCTTCACTGTAGAGTTGGTTTGCTTGCTATAAAGACTGAGGGAATTTGTGGCAACAGGTATGTGGGAAATTCTGCACCTGCTAAGAAAGATGTTCTTGATCCTTCTGAGTTCTGAGAAATTTTTTCTTGGTGCCATTGGATGAAATCACCCAACTTTTGTGGCTGGTTTGTCTTACTGTTTACAGAGACTATCTGCTACAGGTAAGCAACATTGCTTTCCTTTTACAAGGGCCTTTTACATCAGTAAATTTGAATATCTCACAAAAAATAGAAGTGTGTATAATTTTGGGGAAATGTTTGATTGGCATTGAAGAGAAGTGTTAGAAGAAAATTCTGAAATTTTGCTCTGAAGCTAGAAAAGTCATTAGGATGATATAGCTCTCATTGAAAAGAATAATTGCTAAATGTTTGTAGAAGCGCACTTGCCTGGAGTAGCGGGTGGAGGCCAGAGGATGAGTCTAGGCTGCCAGAGAAGAAGGCATAGATGTATTTTGTTGAATCATTTTTAAAGTAGTATGTCATGAATAAAGTTTATTCTGATTATATTGTTTTTGCATAAAATATATTTTTTTTAATTTAAGGTGATCAATAATTTAAATTTGAGAGTTGAGGATGGTTGCCTTAATGTTAACGGTCTCAAACTTAGACAATCGCTCAGGTAAGCAATGTGTAATAGCATTCCAGCAAATATTCAGCTGGCCAGTACCAACTTTAATGTATACCTTCGTTTCTGCAACAGGAACTAATGCGTGGCAAACATAAAGACCTGATCAATATAGTTCAAAAGGACACACTTATTGAAAATGCAGTCACTCCAGTGGTGTACATTGGTTAACAAATTACAGTTCACAGTTTTGAAACGGGGGCCCCGACACGGCCATGTTTCACATAGGGCTGCATCAGGGGGACCAAACACGTAAATAATCAATCGGGAGTTTCAAGTGAAAAATATCCTAAACTGGATGGTTAAGGGATCCTTAATGCACTAAATTTTAGTGAGAGCCGTGATTGCATGGGAAAAATGCGTCAGAGCCACTTGTGAGTGAGAGACAAATTTATGATAAATTCCAATGGGTACTAGTCAGTTCTAGAGAAAGAGGTCAAATGACATGTACCGCGGGTGTGCGGGAAAATCCCACCGTGGTTAGAAGAGGGTATGCAACTTTAAATCATGGAACTCAATGGGGAAAGAGAAAAACCTTGTAAATTGAAAAGAACTGCGGACCCCGGGATTTTAGAAAGGTGTGTGGTTGGCTGTCTAAACCCTCTTTGAAGATTAGTAAGCTCCTTAAAGCCCGGGGTCCGCAGTTCTTTTCTATTTACAAGGTTTTTCTGTTTCCCCATTGAGTCCCATGATTTAAAGCTTGCATATCCTCTTCTAACCGCGGTGGGATTTTCCCGCGTGCCCGCAGTACATGTCATTTGACCCCCCCCCCCCCCCCCTTCTCTAGAACTGACTAATACCCATTGGAATTTATTAGTCATAAATTTGTCTCTCACTCACAAGTGGCTCTGACGCATTTTTCCCATGCTGACTCGGCTCTCACTAAATTTAGTGCATTAAGGATCCCTTAACCATCCAGTTTAGGTTATTTTTCACTTGAAACTCCCGATAGATTATTTACATGTTTGGGCCCCCTGATGCAGCCCTATGTGAAACATGGCCGTGTCGGGGGGCCCCCGTTTCAAAACTGTGAACTGTAATTTGTTAACCAATGTACACCACTGGTGTGACTGCATTTTCAATAAGTGTGTCCTTCTGAGCTATATTGATTAGGTCTTTGTTTGCCACGCATTAGTTCTTGTTGCACTTGTTATTGTATGTGTGTGCTATTTACTCCGCCCTTTCCGTGTGCTTTTACCTTAGTTTGTGAACATGTTATTTGAATGACTAATTGAAATTAGTTTTTACAAAAATTTTATGTAGTAATACTTGTATTTGAAAGGGAATTGATATTATCCAAATTTTCCTTCGAGTGAATTGAAGATAAAGTTAATTTCTGTATTTTGTAATGCCACAACCTTCTTTAAATATTCAATGTTTATATTGTAAAGCTATTTATAATTTGTTTTTTTCAGTGGTGTTTTCAGAGTTTTAATTGACAGGTTTATGGGGCAGTTCTCAGAACTATGTGAGTAGTTGCAAAGTCTCCTAGTACTTTTATCTGCAGATTTTGTGCCAGTTCTGAAAAAGAAAGTAGGTAAATACTTTATTTTTTAAAATCAATTAAAGAAGTACAAGCAAAGACTTTTTTTTTTCTATATATACATTTTTCTTGAAAAACTATGCTTGTAGTTTTGAAAATAATGCTAAACTACAAGTGGTGTCTTTCCTGACCTAACCCCGACCTCTGAGCCCACTTAGTTGTCCTGTAGTTCAAAATATGTGCTTTGCTCCCTGTGCATGGTTTTACCTGGGAAGAATGGACAATTTTCAGAAAACCTATTTTTGTGAGTATATAGCTTTTGAAAATTGCCTTTTATAATTGGTTAGTATGGAGGAGGTAATTTATTTTATTTATTTATTTTTAACTTTTATATACCGAAGTTCTTGTATGGGATACAGAGTCTGGGATAATTGCGAGTCTGGAATGTGAAACAATTAGTAGAAAGCAATTTTCCATAAAAGCCTAAGGTTATAGCGGTAGATTATAAATAAACCTAATACTGTGATTCTGAGATGTAAAAATCATTTTCACTTTAAGTTTTGAAATGCACTAGGTTGTTGAAGTGTTTTAATGGGCTCTATTCTATATTTTGTTTTTCTCTTAGCCTTCAGATGAATAGCGATGAACTTATATGTTTTATAGAAAAACTGGGTCAAATTGATGTGGAAAAGAATAAAAGGTATTTTTCATTTTGGATACTTATTGGTGAAGGAAGTTAATCAGCTACATAATTACATTTTAAGGACCTATTTATTGAAGTATTGATGTTCGTTAAATACTTGTGTTATGCCAATACTTAATTTGTTAGTGGCGTTAGCATGTTTGTTTAATGCTTATGCATTTGTGTAGTGTATTCGGGCATGCTGTGGAATAGTTCAGAAATATAAGACTGGACCAGTTTAGTTATGGTGCAGATATTATTTACATTGCTTCAAAGAAACAAGAATCAAAATAATAGCAGACCTTGCATCAGGCACAATAACAAGTAATGTCTACTGTCTGGGTGTATCATGAGGTCCTAAAAGTTCCCTGGGGCCTCCCCAAGCCTTTGTAGGTCTGAGTTCTTATGGTAGGATGAAGGGAACCTCCCTTAACCCAGAATCTCTTGCAGCATGTTGTGTTAAGAGCAACTGGGTTAAAACCTCGAACTGGGCTGCTTAAGATAGAATGAGGGAGTTGTCATTCTCACGGGACAAGCAGGATGTTATTCCTCACATATGGGTGACATCATCAAGATGGAGCCCAATCACAGAATTCTTTTGTCAAAGCTTCTAGAACTTTGGCACCTACTGGGCGTGCCCAGCAATGCACTGACCCTGCATCCAGCAGGGGACCCCCTTCAGTCTTCTTTTTTTTCGCACAGCAGTAGCCATGTGGGTTAAGGAGCTCTCTTGAGATTCCTGACAGGAATTTTCCTCGCGGAACTTCATTCAAAATTTTTTTTTAAATTCTACCCCATAGGAGTCCCCCTATCGATATCCATACTCCGCGGTCGAAAGGTAAGGTTTTACCCTTGTTGCGGTCTATTCCCGTCGAGTTATCCCTTCAGGGTGTACAGGCCATTGACTGCATCGCGGCTAAATTTTTGTCAGAGTCAAGGTGTCTGGTTTTCGTTGGTGCCCCGACTGTACTCGAACAGTGTCCATCACTGACCCGCATGGGGTCTGTGTTAAGTGTTTGGGGTCTGGCCACAATGTCCTTACTTGCACCAAATGTGCCCAAATGACACCTAAGGGACAAGGCTCGTTTAGAGATGATAGACATTCTCTTTCAGTTAAAAACCCCGAATCCATAGATAGCTTTGAGGTCGTCTAAGCCGGTGCCGTCAATTTCTCGCAAGTACCGGGACACCGCTGCTGTTCGACCGGCGTCGACGATTCCAAAGGTGTCGATTGCCTCCTCGAGAAAAGAACCGAGGAGAACATCATGAAAAGCATAGACTCCGGCATCGCAAGGCTCAGTCCGTCGATTCAGGCACGTCCTTGGCATCGACGTAGACAGAGCCACGGACAAAGAAGCCTCGTCCAGAAAAGGCCCCATCCTCTTCTGTGACCAGGTCACCGAGGCGTTCCCCACCTTCAGTAGTGCCGGGATCCGCAATTCCATCTTCACCGGTGGACCCTCCAGTTATGCCAGTGCTGCCGCCTCCTCCGGTGCCGGGGTTCCATGCCCCAGGCTTCCGTGAGGAATTGGATCAGATGATCCAAGAGGCCATCGGAAAAGCACTTCAGGGCTTCCAACATCCATCGACGCCGGTACCGGTCCTCGAGCCGGTCACCGATCCGATTCCCGTAGCGCTCGCACCGCTACTGGGTAGATTGGATGCGTTGATCGGTGCCCTTCCACCGATGGAACCAAGAGCACTGATGGGTCCAGTACCTTCCACACCGATTCCATTATCGGATGATAAGGAAACAGTTACCCATTCCACCGTCTGGCATTTTACCACCGACTTGTCCATCAATGTCACCGGTCCCTTCGGTGCCTCCGATGCCATTGGTACCTCGGCCTGGTCCTTCAGGATTAGCATCATTTCTCCCTGTTGGAGACCCTCTAGGTGCTGGAGATCAGCCCTACAATCCTTAGACCGATGATTTGTCCCAGGATTAGGATGATCTACCATCAGAGCCCTCTCCACCAGAAGATCTGTCTTTCATTAATTTCATCAAGGAAATGACTGAAACCATTGCTTTTCAGCTTCAGACGGAAGAGGACTCTAGGCACAAGATGTTGGAGGTACTCCAGTTTCTTGATGCTCCTAAGGAAATCATGTCTCTCCCTTATTCATGAAATCCTGTTGATCTTCTGAAGAGAAACTGGGAACACCCATGTTCCATCCCACCTGTTAACCGCAAGACAGTTGCCACCTATCTCATGCAGTCAGCTCCTGGGTTCCAGAAGTCACAGTTGGATCATCACTCTGTGGTTGTTGAATCAGCCCAGCAGAAGGCATGACATTCCAAACCTTATTCCTCCATACCTCCAGGGAAGGAACAAAAATCCCTGGATGCTTTTGGCAGGCATATCTTCCATGGCTCCATGCTCATATCTCGCATCGCATCTTACCAGTATCACAGAGACCTTTTTAAAAGGATCCAGGATTTCTCTGATTCTTTACCAGAGCAAATCCAGACTCAACTTCATGCTGTGGCTCAGAAAGGTCTAGATGCGGGAAAGCACGAGGTCTGCACTGCTTATAATATCTTCGACACAGCCTCTAGAGTGTCTGCAGCAGGAATTAGTGCCAGAAGATGGGCCTGGCTCAAATCATCAGACTTAAGACCAGAAGTCCAAGACAGGTTAGCAGATCTACCCTGTGTGGGCGATAATCTTTTCGGGGAAAAGATCCGAGAGACTGTGGTGCAGTTGAAGGATTACCATGAAACTCTGTGCCAGCTTTCTTCTGTTCCATCTGAATTCCCGTCTGCCCCTAAGAGAACTTTCAGATGTGACTCTAAGCGGCCGGCCTACAAGCCAAGGAAGTTTTATCCTCCGGCTTCTAGAGGACTCCCTTCTAGACCTTACCAAAAAGGTCAATCCAGGCAGACTCGTCCTCAAACGTCTCAGCCTGAACCAGCGTCAGGGTTTTGACTCCTTCCTAGAGAGTGTAAGCCAGCCTCCTCTTCCATCCATATCGGTCGGCGGTCGGCTCTGCCACTTCAACAGCGCTTGGCATACAGTCACCACAGACCAGTGGGTACTGGCAGTAGTCACTCAGGGTTACCACCTAAGTTTCCTGACTGTTCAATGGACTCTCCGCCTCAGCTGATGTGGGGAATGTCCGACCACTCTCCCTTGTTCGAACAGGAGGTCTCACTCCTCCTCAAGTCCCAAGCAATAGAACCTGTGCCCCTCTCTCAGCAGGGGCAAGGGTTCTATTCCCGGTATTTTCTAATAACAAAAGTGTCACGTGGCGTACGCCCGATACTGGACCTCCGCGCCCTAAACAAATTTTTGCAGAGACACAAATTCAAAATGGTAACCTTGGGCTCTCTACTTCCTATTCTACAAAGGAGTGGCTATGCTTTCTAGATCTCCAAGACGCTTACACACACACCTCAATTACTCCATCTCATCACTAATATCTACGATTCCTGGTTGGCCCCCGTCATTTCCAGGACAGTGTATTACCATTCGGCCTGGCGTCCGCTCCACGAGTATTCACCAAGTGCCTGGTGGTGGTCGCAGCCTTCCTTAGGAATCAGGGTGTCCATGTCTACCCTTATCTCGACGATTGGTTGATAAGGGCTCTGACTGAGCAGGGCGTACTAACCTCCCTGTGTATCACTATCAACACTCTGATTTCCTTAGGGTTTCTAATCAACTATCCCAAATCCAAGATAGTTCCATCCCAAACCCTATACTTTATAGGGGATGACCTAAACACTGTACAGGCGAAAGCCTTCCTCCCCCAGGATTGAGCTTTCGCCATCACATCTCTGGCTCATCAACTGCAGACTCGAGTGTCTTCAACTACTCGTCATTTCCTCATACTGCTGGGTCACATGGCATCCTCAATGCATGTCACTCCGATGGCTTGCCTCACCTCACCATGAGAGTAATACAGTGGACCTTAAAAGGTCAGTGGATTCAAGCTTGTCAACCAATGTCCAGCATTGTCCAGGTGACCAAACAGCTGTCACTAGCCTGGTGGATGCACCTCTCCAATTTCATTCAAGGCCTTCCATTTCAGGCTCCAGATCCTCAAATTATCATAAGACGCATCCAACCTCGAGTGGGGTGCACATGTGGGCGACCTGCAGACTCAGGGAACCTGGTCTCCAGAGGAAGCCAAATACATTTCCTGGAGCTACGGGCGATCAAATATGCTCTCGAGGCCTTTCAGGACTGCCTATCAAACAAAGCCATCCTGATTCAAACAGACAATCAGGTTGCGATGTGGTACATCAACAAACAAGGGGGAATGGTGTCCTACCTCCTGTGTCAAGAAGCTGCACAGATATGGGCATGGGCCCTCTCCCACTCGATGTCCCTCAAAGCAACCTACTTGCCGGGAGTGGACAATGTGTTGGCAGACAAGCTGAGTCGCAATTTCCATCCGCACGAGTGGTCTCTCAACCCCGCGGTAGCGGACGCAATATTCCAACATTGGGGTTACCTTCACATAGACCTTTTTGCGTCGGTCCACAACCACAAGTAGACAACTTCTGCTCTCTTTCGCATTCACCACTTGCAACCAAGCGATGCCTTCGCCCTCTCCTGGGTCAGCGGTCTACTTTATGCGTACCCTCCACTTCCCCTCATCTCAAAGACTCTCATGAAGTTCTGGCAGGACAAGGGATTAATGATTCTGATAGCTCTCCACTGGCCACACCAGGTGTGGTTTCTATTCCTCCAGGACCTGTCAGTACACAGACACATTCCTCTGGGGAAAGATCCCCTTCTAATCACTCAGAACGAAGGGCATCTGTGACCCTCCAAGCTCTGTCTCTGACTGTCTGGATGTTGAAAGGTTAATACTCCAATCTTTTAACCTTGCAGAGTCTGTATCCCAAGTCCTGGTGGCTTCACGAAAACCTTCAACGAGAAAGTCTTATCGCTCTAAATGGAAGAGGTTTATGGTCTGGTGCTTTTCCATGTCCATAGACCCATTCACTTGTTCCACTGCGAGGTTCCTGGACTATCTCTGGCACATGTCAGAGTTAGGCCTAAAAACGTCCTGTATCAGAGTGCATGTTAGTGCAGTGTCTGCGTACCATAAGGGTATAGGAAATTTGTCCATTTCAATGCAACCCTTAGTATCACATTTCATAAGAGGCTTCCTCCATTTAAAACCTCCACTGTGCCCTCCTGCCCCTGCTTGGGACCTTAATGTGGTTTTGGGACGGCTCATGAAATCTCCGTTTGAGCCTCTCCACTCCTGTGATCTCCACAATCTCACCTGGAAAGTAGTTTTTCTTCTTGCGATCACGTCTGCTCACAGTTAGTGAATTACAGGCTTTAGTTACCTACCCGCCTTACACTAACATTCTCACAGGGCAAGCAGGATGGTAGTCCTCACATATGGGTGACATCAGGATGGAGCCCAATCACGGAACACCTTTGTCAAGGTTTCCAGAACTTTGACTGGCACATACTGGGCATGCCCAGCATAGCATCAACCCTGCAGCCAGCAGGGGTCCCCCCTTCAGTCTCGTCTTATAGTAAAAGTACATGCGAAAAATAAAATAATAAATCGTAAGCGAACCCAACTCCACGGGGTGGCGGGCGGGTTTCGTGAGGACAAACATCTTGCTGTCCTCTGAGAACACCTGTTACAGGTAAGCAACTCTGCTTTCTCACAGGACAAGCAGGATGGTAGTCCTCACATATGGTTGAGTACAGAGCTGAGGATGCCTGAGCAATGCACCAAATGTACCCAAAGATGTGCAACAGGCACAAGAACTGGGGTGGAATTTGGTAGAGGGCATCTTGAACCCTACCGGGTTCACGGAAGGATGTTGGTACCTCAGTTTGCAAATAAGTTGCGTAGCACAGATTGGCCGAAGATGAAATCTTGTCTGCCAGCCTTGTCTAAACAATAATGGGCTGCGAAGGTGTGGAGAGAGCTCCAGGTAACAGCCTTACAGATGTCAGCAAGCGGCACAGAGCGTAGGTGCGCTACTGATGTTGCCATAGCCCTGACAGAGTGTGCTTTAACACTGTCTTGAAGTGGAATGCCTTCCTGTTGGTAACAAAAGGAAATACAGTCCGCTAACCAGGAGGAGAGAGTCTGCTTACCCACAGGTTTGCCCAATTTGATGGGATCAAAGGAAACAAAACAATTGGGTGCCTTTCCTGTGGGCAGCTGTACGGTCCAGATAAAATGCTAGAGCACGTTTACAGTCAAGGGTATGCAGAGCCTGTTCTCCTGGGTTTGAGTGGGGCCTGGGAAAGAAAGTGGGTAGTATAATGGATTGATTGATATGAAACTCTGATACTACCTTAGGCAAAACTTTAGGGTGAGTGCGGAGTACTACCCCTGTCATGCAGACGTTTAGTGTAAGGCGGGTAGGTGACTAAGGCCTGTAACTCACTAACTCTGCGAGCAGATGTGATCGCCAAAAGAAAAATAGAAACATAGAAATGACGGCAGAAGAAGACCAAACGGCCCATCCAGTCTGCCCAGCAAGCCTCACACATTTTTTCCCTCATACTTATCTGTTTCTCTTAGCTCTTGGTTCTATTTCCCTTCCACCCCCACCATTAATGTAGAGAGCAGTGATGGAGCTGCATCCAAGTGAAATGTCTAGCTTGATTAGTTAGGGGTAGTAGGGGTAGTAACCGCCGCAATAAGCAAGCTACACCCATGCTTATTTGTTTTACCCAGACTGTTATACAGCCCTTATTGGTTGTTTTTCTTTTCCCCTGCCGTTGAAGCAGAGAGCTATGCTGGAAATGCGTGATGTATCAGTCTTTCTCCCATGCCGTTGAAGCAGAAAGCCATGCTGGATATGCATCGAAAGTGAAGTATCAGGCACATATGGTTTGGGGTAGTAACCGCCGTAACAAGCCAGCTACTCCCCGCTTTGTGAGTGCAAACCCTTTTTTCTTCTCCCCTGCCGTTGAAGCAGAGAGCTCTGCTGGATGTGTGAAGTATCAGTTTTTCTTCAGCGGAGATCACAGAATTGGAGAGGCTCAAATGGCAGTTTCATGAGCCTTCCCAAAACCATGTTGAGGTCCCAAAAAGGGGCCGGAGGGCGCAGTGGAGGTTTAAGGTGAAGCAAGCCCTTCAAAAAGCGTGTGACAAGGGGTTGTACTGAAATGGGTACATCCCCCACGCCTTTATGGAAGGTGGCTACCTCACTGACATGTACCCTGATAGAAGTTTTGAGGCCTGACTGACAGGTGCCAGATATAGTCCAGAAACTCAGGAGTCTGGATTAATCTGTGGTACTATAGGATCGAAAATTAGCAGGTAAACAATTTTCCTTTTTGCTATAGCCGGAGTCTACCAAGACCTGGGTAGAGGCTCCCTCTAGTTCCACCTGGTTTATAAAATCCTTAAGTCTTGCACTCAGGACACCCACAAAATTTGCAGCTTTGCTCCTTCTCATATTCCGCTAACTTGAGCTTGCACTCCAGGTCATCAAGCCAAGGACATTCTTTCTTTGCATGACCTTTCTATTTTACAGAAAGAACACTCCTCTAGGGCCAGGCGGGTTTCTGCCATACCAGGTTCATTTAAAGATTCTTTGATTTCTGGTTGCCTATTTGGAAAGGTCTTCATGCTCATTCCTTGCACAAAGGGCACACAAACAGAAAGTGTTCAAGGCCCAATTTCTGGGTTGTTCCCGCCTCTCCAGATTCCCCCTTATTTTTTTTTTAGGTTGCGCATCATTGCTGCTTCAGAACATTATTTTTCAATATGTGCACTTCCTTTTCCAACATTTGCAGGGTCACCAAGCAGACATTTGTGTTCTCTACGGTCATACTGACAGTCTCTTGTCAAGTGTCCTTTCTGTCCATTGTTAAAACATGGATGAGACTGGTGTCTTGAAACAGTGTATGGAGGCCAATCCTCCTATCTCGGAGGTTGGTTCCTGAGGCCCTCTTCTCTGTACCATGCTAAGGAATTGTCGTCTCTCTAAGCCTCTTATGCCGGCTGGCATTGACTGTGCCTGGTGAAAGATTTCTGCCACTTTCACGGTTTTCTCCAGGGTAAGCCCGGTGTGTCAACAGACCCTGTTCTGCTTGGCTGGTCCAGATAGTCTGTGACAGCTCCAGGAATATTTGATGAGCCACTTCCTCCAGTCCCAATCTTGCCTCTGGCTAGAACCACATCCACCTGGCATCTTTCAAACAATGAAAGAGTTTCTAGGGCTCTCCCTGGACTGTAGGGACGCCGGTCGAAACTGCTGCTGATTTAGTATTCTGGTGAGTTCCCTGCTCTCTGTAGTATAGTGGCCTTGACGTCTTCTTAGAAAGCCCTCCTATCTGGATTGGCAGCCTGGAATGCTGCTTGACTCTGCGGTGAGCAAATTAGTCAAGTAAGTGGTCCAGCTGGTCTTTGGCCAGGTCGACAGGTTTATGGTCCGTTCAGAGTTCTTTAGAAAGACATCTGTGTCCTCTTCTCTCCATCTTAAACAGATATGCAAAGGTGAAGGTGCCTGAGTTATTCTGGACATAGCCGATTGCAGGGCCTCAGCTAGCTGAGATAAGACTGTACCTTGTTGCCATTGTGTTTGTGCTTTGTACAGCGTTTTACAGATGTTGCTGCCCTGTGGCCAGGACCTGTATTACCTGCTCCCTTTGGGGCCAGCTCCCAAATGGATAACTCACTCAAGGGTGAGAAAACAAACACTTGCTGGCCTGTCCGGCCCTAACTTACTACTTGACCCTTGATTGCCCAGGTGGGGATAGCCACCTTGGCCGGCTGTAGTAGAAGTTGAAGTCAGAAGGCCTCAGGAAAAAATACTCTGTAAGCTGTTTTTTCTCCTTGGAGGTTGTGGGTTTTTACTCGTGTTTCCCTCTTAAGCAAAAAAAAAAAAAATCTCCGAAATAACATCACATTTTGCATATTTGAACCTGCTGTGCTCGCAGGAATATGACTGGACCAACTTAGTTATGGTGCAGATATTTATTTGCAGTGCCTCAAAGATAAAAGAATCAAGATAGTAGCTCACCTTGAGTCAGGCACAACTACAGGTAATTGTCCACTGGATGTATCTTTACATCCTGCCAGCTCCCTGGGGTCTCCCCAATCCTTTCTAGGCCTGGGTCCTTTGTAGGGAACATCCCTTCACCCAGAATCCCTTGCAGCATTTTGCCTTGAGGACTGGGTTAAAACTTTGAACCGGGCTCCTTAAGGTAGAATGAAGGAGTTGTCAGTACACTCCGTCACAACTTGCATTACTGCAAGCAAAATTTATTGGCATAATGCAAAGAATATTAAAATGAGTTGCATAGCATTCAAATAAATGCATGCTAAGCAGCTCAATATTCATATGCATTTACTACATGTTTGGGGCAAGGAGTTGCATTAGGTCAGTCGGTGCCATTTTATCCATCAGAGCAAGTCAGGCCAGAGGTAGTGTAATCCTCTCATGTTCCGTCTTCGATTCTAGATTTCAGATAGGGTAGGTGATTTGGGGGGGGGGGGGGGTAAGGACATCAGGGCTTAAGAACATATTCAGCTGTATTTAAGGAATAGGAGGGCATTGGGGCTTGAGCTCCTTTTGCTGTACGCAAGGGAGGATATCAAGCCTTGAGGATTCTTCTTAGTACTGTGTGAGGAGGGCACATTGGGCCTCGAGGTCCTTTCATTGGCATACTTTAGGAATGGGGTGAGGAATAGGGGTACACAGTGTTTGGAGCCCCTGTCAGACCTGACGTCATCATGGTCGGGAATGTACTTGTTCTCAGCCATAGTAAAACTCATGTTGATACCTGATTTACTAAAGGCTTAATGCCCTTTAGTAAATTGTGTGTTGCCAGCTAATGCCCACATTAAAATTGGCTAATCTGTTTCAACATGCCTTAATAAGTCTGTCATAGATAAGTGGTTTAGTTGAAGATTGTCAAGTTCAACCTCTTTCTGCTTGTCCTATGTTGCTGTCTGAAAATATCACATTACTGATCTTTTATTTTTTTAAATTGCATATTTTTGAAGCTAGTAATTGGATCAGGATTTAAAAAAACAAAACAAAAACAATATTTCTGAGCCTACATGCCTGATTTCCCTGTTTCCTTCCTCTATACCAAAAATAATTAAGTACTATGGGCTAGTAAACAATTCCCCTTTCAACCGCCCTAATCCTCAAAAGGAAAAAGAACAGAACAAGATGGGTCATAGTGAACTGAGGCCATACCCCTTCTCTCTATGATATTATTTATTTATTTATTTATTTATTTATTTATTTAAAAGTTTTTATATACCGCACAATGGATAAATATATATCCGTCTAGGCGGTTTACACATGGTCAAAACATACATAATTTAAAAATACAAACAATTGTTAAAAGATTAATTCAAAAACATGATATTATGCAAATTATTGTAGTTAGAAAGCTTGGATAAATAAGTAAGTTTTCAGTGATTTTTTAAAATCTCTACGGTTAGAAGTTAGTCGGATATAGTCAGGTAAAGCGTTCCATAAAGTTGGACCTGCAACTGAAAAAGCACGTTTACGAATCAAAGATAAACTTACAGATTTTACATTAGGAAATTCATACATACAAATTCACTGATTCTCCTACCCACTTCATGGTCTACCCTCAAACCCCAGACAGGAGCATGGTATTGTCTTACCTGCTTCTAGTGTTGCTCTGACTGTTCCTCAAAATTTTGGAATCTTTTTACCATTTGTGATTCTTCCATCCCCAGTGCTGCATTAATGTTTAGCCTTCAATCTGGATCCTAGACTTCAGGAAAACTACCTTTTTTAAAATGGAATATCTGTTTCATTAACTGGATGGGAAATTGTAGGGGCAGTAGAAGAGTAGTGGACAAAACTGAAAGGAGATATAAGGGCAACTGACCTTTTTAGTTAGGAAAGTAAATAAAGGAAAGAGGGAAAAAGAGGGTCCTATGATTTTCGAAAGAAGCAGCTGTAGAGGTAAAGGAGAAAAGATTAGTGTTCATAAACAAGAGATCACAGAAAGGTTAGTGATAGAAGGAAGTGCGAAAGTGATATTATGTAGAGGCTGATGAGGAAAACAAAATGTTTAACAAATTTGTTCAGTGTTCACTGTGGAATGGCCTTGGGAATAGAACCATATAAAATAAATACAAATAAGATTGGAAGTGAGGTAAACCTCAGATCGATTTTCAGGACAAGTGTTTTCGTGAGGAGCTATCTAAACTTAAAGCGATGTGGCTGGATGGGTTACATTCAGGGGTACTAAGGGAACTTAGATGTCCTGGCAGCTCTGCTGGCTGACCTTTTCAATGTTTCTTTAGAATCAGGAGTAGTTCTGGAGGACTGGAGATGTGCAGATGTGATTCCTGTTCATAAAAGTGGAAATGAGGGGGCTGGGAGGGGCGGAGCAGCAGCACAGCTCTGAACGCTGTCCTTGTATCGCTGGTTTCTATTGATTTTTCACCTCTTTTTCTTGTGAAATGCCTCCGAAGCGAAAAGGGAGAGTAATGGTGTACCTCGCAGCCCCTTCTCTCCCTTCAGGACAACTGACCATAACGGAGCTAGCTGCTGGTTTTTCGAGGCAGGGGGAGCAGTTCTCCTCTGAAACGCTCGCGGGAGGAGCCGTGAACGATCCTGGAGAGATCAGCTTAAGCCCCCCGGACTCTCAGATGCCTCCAGTGCCGACTCCCCAGAACTTCTCAAGCCCGGTGAGTGCAGAAGCGGCCCTGACTGGATCAGACGATGCAGCTGTGGGTGCCACTGTCGGAAGTGGGAGAAAAGAGCAAGGCCTGGAAGGGGAAAACCTGGCGGATTTGCAGGCGACAAGCCTCATACCTGAGGCTGTATTTTCACTAAATGCCTTAACTGGTGAAGTTGTGCAGTTTGAAGATGCAAAAACCATGTTTCCCAAACCCTCGGTAGTTACCATGGACTCCTTGTGGGGAATGATGGCTCAAATGGGGGTAGCATTACAAACAGTTTCTTTGCAGCAAAAATGTGTTTCCTTACAATTAAAAACCGCTACCCAAGACTTTAACTCAAGGAGCGAGAATCAATTACAGAGGATCCAACAGTTGGAGGAACAAACTAAGAAGTTTCAAGATATCCAGGTGGCCTTAGTACAAGACCGAGTTATCCTGAATAGGAAAATGGAACAATTGGAAAATAAGACCAGAAACTTGAACCTTAGGTTTATTAATTTTCCTAAGTTTCTGGGAGAACAACCCAGGCTAACTCTAAAGAAATATATGACTGAGATACTGAAAATTGCACCTGAAAATATACCAGTTTTCAACAAAGTATATTTCCTACCTCATGCAAAAACAAGAGAAGAAGAAGCGGCACCTATAATTGACATGGCAAATTTAACTGCCTTTCTAGAGACTTCTACGACTGAGATAATAGAGAGGGCCACCCTCCTAGTGTCTTTTATATACTCACTGGACCTCAGTTTAATCATGAGAAATTATTTTCAAAATATGAGAGTGGAGTTTATGGGTAAGGTTGTACAAGTGTTCCCCGATCTGGCCAAAGTCACCCAAGATAGGAGGAGAGGGTTTCTTGCCATGAGGCAAGAAGCTCGATCCATGGGAGCTGATTTATGCTTAGATATCCGTGCCGTTGTATATTAAAAATGGATAATGTTACCTATGTTGTTTTTGTTCCTGAGCAATTGAGGGCACTACTGGATAATAAGAAAAAAGTGTTACCTAATCCCATAGTCCAGGAATTTACTACCAGTGAGTCATAGAGAAAAGAAAAGCCAAAACGCTAAGCTTGTACTTGTAGATGATTTATTATTGTTGAATCTCCTCAACTTTGGCATAAGCCCACTAGTCAGTTTTACTGATAAGAGTAATGTTTTCTTTATTATTGTTAAGCAGTATTTACTGTGTTTTTTGCATAAATATGTTTCTTTGTTTCTCTGCAAAGAAGATATTCTTTGTACAAATTGAATAAATCAATTAATAGGAAAAAAAAAGAAATGAGGGGGCTGGGAACTAGAGACTGGTTAGTTAGAACTCTGTTGTGAGCAAATTAATGAGATTGCTGCTAAAACAAGAGTGCTGTTCTTGGAATCCAATGGATTGCAAGATATGAAGCAGCATTTATTTTTAGCAGAAGTAAATCTTGTCAGAAGAATCTGATTTCTTTGGGTGACCAGAGAGTTGTATCAAGAGAGCGCTAGATGTAGTATACTTGGTTTTCTGTAAGGCCTTTGACATGCTTCTGCATAGGAGACTTATAAAATAAACGGGATACCCTTGGATGGGACCTAGCTTGACAGACTGGCTTAGAAAATGAATGAGAGGGAGGACAGAAAGGGTAGTGGTAAATGGAGTTGTTTTTTTTTCTGAGGAACAGGGTGGTGGTTAGTGGTGTGCCTCAAGGATCTGCCCTTGGACCAGGACTTTTCACATTTTCATGAGTGACACAGCAGAAGGATTGTCTAGGAAATATTTGCTTTTTGTTGATACCAAAATCTGTAACAGTGTGGATAGCCAGGAAGGTGTGGAAAACATGAGGCAGGATCTAGCAAAGCTAGGATCTGGAAGCTAAGATTTAATGCTAAAAAATGCAGAGTAATACATTTAGGATGCAAAAACCCAAGGGAGAGGTACAGTATTGGAGGTGAAATTCTAAGCACAAAAGAACAGGATCTGAGAGTGATTGTATCTGATGATCCTAAGGAAGCCAAACAGGTGGACAAAGTGATGGCAAAAGCCAGAAAGATGCTTGGCTGCATAGGGAGAGGAATGGTCAGCAGAAAAATGGAGATGATATTGCCCAGTATAGATCCCCGATGAGACCTACTTTGGAATACTGTGTACATTTCTGGAGATCTCACTTTTAAAAAGGATTTAAACAGGATATAGTCAGCCAGAGGGTGGCTACTAAAATAGTCAGTGGTCTTCATTCTAAAGCATATGGGGAGAAACGTACACCCTAGCGGGAAAGGCAAGATAGGGGAGATATGATAGACATTTAAATATCTCAAATGTTTCCATTAACACGTCACAGGCTTCTTGCTACATAAAGTGGGCTCTAGAACGAGGGGTCATGGGATGAGGGTAAAAGGGAGTAGACTCAGGAGTAATCTTTGGAAACATTTCTTTACAGAGAGTATGGTGGAATAATGAAACAGCCTCCCAGTAGAGGTGGTAGCATCCAAAAACAGTATCTGAATTCAAGAAAGCATGGAATAAATATAGGTGATCTCTAAAGGAATGATGGGAATTATAAAGCTTGCTTAATTGGGTGGATGGGCAGAATAAATGTGTCAAACATTCTTTCTGCCATCATGATTCTATGTAACCCAGATCTGTCTTGAGGAGTCTCTTCTCAATCGGTAGGCAATAGAATTTGTTCCTTCCAAAGATTGTGGGAAGAATTCTATTCCCGCTATTATCCCAAGACAAGCAGGATGATAGTCCTCACATATGGGTGACATAATCAGATGGAGCCCTGGTATGGAAAACTTCTGTCAGAAGTTTCTAGAAACTTTTGGCTGGCACTCTGAGCCTACTGAGCATGCCCAGCATGCCATGATATTCTCAACCACAGGGGTCTCCCCTCAGTCTCCTTTTTTTCCGCCTTGCTGTAAGCAAAGCAGATCAGGAGCTCTGGAAATAATTTCCCTCATTTACTTAAGGGAAGAAAACTTTTTTCAGTCACATTTTCTTCATATTTGGGTCTTGGTGAGTACATTTTTTGGTTAGCTCTGTCTATTCCGGTCTCCTCACTATTGATTACCCGCCGGTCATCGACCGTTATTAGGCCACAATTTTATCATGGCCTCTGGCTTCAAAAAATGTCCGGATTGTAACCGGACTATGTCCATTACTGACCCACATTATGTATGTGTTCTGTGCCTGGGATCAGGCCACGATGTCCGGGCTTGTTCAACCTGTGCCCAGATGACACCGAAGGGCAGGCGTGTCCGTTTGGATAAGATGGAAGAATTGTTCAAAAAAATTCCATCGTCGACGTCGTCCCCGTGGGTAACACCTCCCTCGGTTACTAAATATTGAGGTGAAAAAAAAAAAAGAACTGATGACCATCCGTCACCGGCACCGTCGATATCCTCGATAGCGTCGTCTTCAGCATCGAAAGGTCATTGAGAAAAGAAGCGGTATCGCCACCGACCCATCAGATAAGGCATCGAAGTCCATCGACCCGATGCCAAAGAAGGTCTGTGTACTAGAGCCAACTCCACCGGCTGTACACGAGGAACCGAGGCGCTCTCCACCGGGCTCTGTGTCAGAGGATGTGCCACCATGAATCATCGTGGAAGTGCCAATAGCGCCAGCAGTACCTTTCCCCAGTGACAGTGGACACTGTCCCAGTTTCCAGGGAAGAAATGACTAATATAGTCCAACAAGCCGTCGTCGAGGCTTTACGGAACCTACAGCCTCCGACAGTACCATCGGTACCGGCATTGGACCAGTCAATTTTTCAGCCTTTGCTGAATAGACTCGATGCCTTAATAGTAGCTTTTCCTCCGACACCGGCACAGATTCCATCGGTACAACCATTGACGCCATCAATGCCGATGCACCCACCGGTGGCTCCAGCCATCCCGATTCCTGGATCATCAGATGAGGACGATAGGGACTCCGATTCCGTCCCAGGACCATCGGGCCTTCATCGGCATCGAGTCCCGAAGAAACCCTCTATGCCAATACATCCACATCCATCGGGTGATACCGGAATCGATTTCCACCGATGCCATCGAGGCCCATCGATTTCCCATTGATGCCTTCATTACCAATGATGCCAAAACACATACCAGCAAAGGCTGTGTTTAAATCAAAGCATCATATGCAACCAGAGGACCCTGACTCCCCTTATCATCCTCAATATACTCCTTGGAAGGATGTTGATATGGACACGGAGTCAGAGGAACTGCAATCAGAGCCCTCTCCACCAGAGGGGAGAGAAAAATCCCCTCCTGAAGATTTGTCACTTACAAATTTTATTAAAGAAATGGTAGACACAATTCCTTTTGAATTGATCAGAGGAGGATACCAGACATAAGGTCCTAGAAGTCCTTCAATTCGTGGATGCACCGAAGGAAATCATGGCAATCCCAATTAATGAAGACCTTTTGGAACTGCAACAATGAATGTGGGAACATCCCTGCTCAGTCCCAGCAGTACATTGGAAAACAGATGCCACTTACTTAGCACAACATGCTCCAGGGTACCAGAAACCCCAACTACCTCACCATTCGGTAGTTGTAGAATCAGCTCAGAAAAAAGCCTGACAACAAAAGCCTCACTCATCTGTTCCACCAGGGAAGGAGCAACGCTTCTTAGATACCTTAGGGAAGAAAGTCTATCAAGGTTCCATGCTGGTAGAACGCTTTGCAGCATACCAACTCTATATGACACAATACCAAAGAAACTTGTGGAAACAAGTACAGGGTATTGTGGATAACCTTTGGCTACATTCGTTGAAAAAGGATTGGAATCTGGCAAACACGAGGTGAGAGCAGCTTATGACGTGTTTGAAACATCAACTCGTCTATCAGCCTACGCAATAAATGCGAGAACATGGGCCTGGTTCAAGGCCTCAGACCTTAGACAGGAAGTCCAGGAAAGGCTAGCAGATCTCCCTTGTGTTGGAGACTATCTTTTCGGAGAAAAGGTCCAAGCTACAGTATCTCAGTTGAAAGACCATCATGAGGCACTCCAACAGCTCTCCAAATTGCCAGCAGATCAGCCATCCTCCCTAAGACAGCCAACTCGCAGGGACACGAGGCGACCCTTCTATAGACCTAGAAGGTATTACCCACCTGCCTCTTCAACACGTCAGTACTGTCCATCACAAAGAAAACGTCCGCGTCAGCCAAAACAACAAAAAACCCAGCCACCACCCCAAACTGGACCAGCAGTGGGTTTTTGAACTGAATCACAAGAACAGAAGCCTCTTTCTCAACCCTATGCCCTCCCTACCAGTAGGAGGTCGACTTCATTATTTCCAACACCAATGGAGTCTCATCACAAAAGACCAATGGGTATTAGCCATACTAAATCGGGGATATTGCCTAAAATTCAAAGAGATACCCCCGCATTCTGCTCCCATTCCACTTTGGACAAACATAGTCATCACACCTCAGCTCCAAGTAGAATTCTCTACTTTGACTGCCAGGGCCATCGAACCAGTGCCCAGGTCTCAACAAGGCACGGGGTTCTATTCCCGATATTTCCTAATTCCAAAGAAAACAGGCGGCCTTCGCCCTATCTTAGACCTCCGAAATCTCAACAAATTTCTACACAAAGAAACGTTTCAGATGGTATCTCTGGGAACCAACCTCCCATTACTTCAAAAGGGAGATTGGCTCTGTTCTCTGGATCTTCAAGACGCTTATGCACACATACCAATTTCCACACAACATCGCAAGTACCTACAATTCGTCATGGGAAAGAATTGTTACCAGTATAGAGTCCTACCATTTGGACTGGCCTCTGCTCCTCGAGTATTCACAAAATGCCTAGCAGTAGTGGCCGCACATCTAAGAAAAAACAGCATTCATGTTTTTCCATACCTAGACGATTGGCTGATCAGCAGTCCATCCAGGCAGGGAGCTCTCTCTGCCTTGGAAACCACAATAACACTATTGCACCTTCTGGGATTTCTCATCAATTATCCAAAATCCCACATCGAGCCGTCTCAACTCCTCACATTCATCGGAGCAGACCTAGACACCACAGTGGCGAAAGCTTCCCTTCCAAGCGACCGTGCCAACAATCTAGCACGCTTGGTGAACATTATTCCTCACCATCTGCCCATCAAATTCTGGTTCTCCTAGGACACATGGCCTCAACAGTACATGTCACTCCTATGGCAAAGTTAGCCATGAGAAGAACTCAATGGACTGTGAAATCTCAATGGCTACAAGCTTTCCAACCACTGTCGTACACAATTCAAATCACCCATGAGCTACGCCTATCGCTCCACTGGTGGACAAATCAAACAGCATTGAAAGCTGGTCTCCCATTCCAACAGGCAAATCCACAAGTCATCCTGACCACAGATGCCTCCAACTTGGGATGGGGAGCTCATGTCAATAACCTTCAAACACAAGGAACGTGGACTACGCTCTAAAAGCAGTATCAGATAAACTTTTTGGAACTTCAAGTGATATGATATGCCCTTTATGCCTTCAAAGACTGCCTCTCAAACAAGACTGCTGATACAAACAGACAACACAGTAGCAGTGTGGTACATAAACAGGGAGGCACAGGCTCTTATCTGCTCTGCCAGGAAGCGGTGCAGATTTGGGCTTGGGCTCTAGAGCATTCCATACATCTCAGAGCAACTTATCTAGCGGGCATCAAAAACATCCTAGCGGACGATCTGTCGACATTTCAATCCCCACGAATGGTCGCTGGACCCACGTGTAGCGAGCAAAATCTTTCAATGCTGGGGTCGCCCAACCATAGACCTCTTTGCTTCCAAACTGAACCACAAAGTGGAAAGGTTCTGCTCCCTCCACAGACGTCGACAAACAGTCCCCAGGGACGCATTTGCTCGCCCCTGGAATACAGGTCTTCTATATGGGTATCCTCCAATTCCGCTTATAGCGAAAACTCTCGTGAAGCTACAACAGGACAGAGGGACAATGATCCTCATAGCCCCGTACTGGCCTCGACAAGTATGGTTTCCCATACTCCTCAACATCTCGATCTCACAACCAATCCGCCTGGGCACAGAGCCCACTCTTATAACTCAGAATCAGGGCAAGTTGCATCATCCCAACCTGACAACTCTTGCCCTAACAGCTTGGATGTTGAAAGCTTAATTCTGCAACCTCTTAATCTTTCAACACAAGTCTCTCAAGTTCTAGTAGCTTCACAAAAGCCTTCCACACGTAAATCCTACCACTTTAAGTGGACTAGATTTACAAAATGGTGCACACAAAAAGATATAGACCCTTTCTCCTGCCTCACTTCTTCTTTACTAGATTACCTATACCACTTGTCAGTTTCTGGTCTTCAGACATCCTCTGTAAGGGTACACCTAAGTGCCATAGCGGCATACTACAAGGGAATAGGGGATGCGCCAATAACAGCACAACCCCTAGTAAGTAGGTTCATGACAGGCTTTCTTCACCTTAAGCCTCCCATTCGACCACCGGTCACTGAATGGGACCTGAATTTAGTACTAACAAGGCTCATGTGTTCACTGTTCGAGCCTCTACAATCTGTGCTGAAAAATTCCTTACATTAAAAGTGCTTTTCTTAGTAGCTATTACATCAGCTAGAAGGGTCAGTGAGTTGCAAGCTCTCGTCACATTCTCACCCTACAAAAGGTTTCTGCAAGACAGTAGTCCTTAGCCCTCACCCCAAATTCTTACCAAAAGTGGTAACAGAATTTCATATCAATCAGTCAATAGTCTTGCCTACTTTCTTTCCAAGACCTCACTCTCACCAGGAAGAGAGAGTCTTACATACCTTGGACTGTAAACGTGCACTAGCTTTTTACCTGAATCGCACGGCGGTCCATAGGAAATCCACCAAACTCTGTTTTTTTTGACAAAAATAAACCAGGAGTTGCGGTAGGAAAACAGACTCTCTCCAACTGGCTAGCAGACTGTATTGAATTCTGTTATGAAAAAAAACAAAAATTCCTCTCCAGGGGCGAGTAAAAGCACATTCAGTAAGGGCTGTGTCCACATCAGAAGCACACTATCGTTCAGTGCCCATCCTTGACATATGTAAAGCTGCAACATGGAGTTCCCTTCACACCTTTGCAGCTCATTATTGTCTGGACGAAGGACGACAAGATTCAGCCTTTGGACAATCTGTCTTAAAGAACTTATTTCCAGTATAACTCCAACTCCTTCAACATCCATCCTGCTGTGATTTTCAGGCTGCCTCATTTATTCCAACAGTGCACCAGTTGTTGTGCTTGTTGCACAAGTTGTATGCTGTTGGTATAATGCAAGAATGACTCAGCCTGTAGCTTGCTAATCACTCATATGTGAGGACTATCATCCTGCTTGTCCTGGGATAAAGCAAAATTGCTTACCTTGTAATAGGTGTTATCCCAGGACAGAAGGATGTAGTCCTCACAGAACCCCACCCACCTCCCCGCGGAGTTGGGTCCGATATGTTTTATTATTTTATATTTTTAGCTCACGCATATTGCTACAAACGAGACTGAGGGGAGACCCCTGTGGCTGAGAATATCTTGGCATGTTCAGAGTGCCAGCCAAATGTTTCTAGAAACTTTTGACAAAAGTTTTCCGTACCAGGGCTCCATCTGATGATGTCGCCCATATGTGAGGACTACATCCTGCTGTCCTGGGATAACACCTATTACAAGGTAAGCAATTTTGCTTTTCTTTATCTCCAATAGGTCAGGGAGATTTATGAAAACTGAACAAGAACCTGCTATGGGAATTCAAAATTAATTCCCTCCATGCCATACTGCCATTCACCCAGACAGAGGATGTGAGCATGCTCACATACCCATCCATAAATCTCATTGGAAATAACTCAAGTTTGTGATCTATTCCTCTCAATACCAATATAAGGTTCACCCATTTGGGCTCTCAGCAGCCCTGAGGGTCTTTACGAAACGCCTAGCAGTAGTGGTAGCAACATTGGGAGATTTGTCTTTTTCTTACCTGGACGATTAGCTGGTGATGAGACTTTCTCAAACAGGGGTATTGGACTCCTTGCAGAAGACTGTTCAGCTCCCTTAGTCACTAGGTTTCAAAAATCAACTTTTCTAAGTTAGTCTCTACCCAGGGAATCAAGTTCATCTGGGCTTGGATAGACTCATCTGAAGAGAAGGCATTGTTTCAATCAGATCGGGTATTTTGTGTCTGAGTGCTGGTCCAGAACTTGCTGCAATGAGATCAAGTCCCAGCCCAAGCAATTTTGGTTATTCTCAGACACATGGCAACAGTGGTGTATGTCATCTCCATGAATTATGTCAACATTAGTTTTCCTGTGGAACCTTCGCTCTTAGTGGGATGAATTGCATCTGCTCTTGTTGCATCCCCTAAGGGTGATCTCAGAGATGAAAACGTCCCACCATTGGTAGCTAGATTCAAAAGTTTTGGAGATAGGTGCCCATCTTAGAGTTCTACCTCATCAGATACTTCAGGCTCCTTCCAAACTCAGGGAATTTGTTTGGCAGTGGAACATATGTTTCAAATCAACCTATTAGAGATACAAGCTTTTCAATATGGGTTGAATATTCTTGCATCTCCTTCGGGGAAAGAGAATTATGATCCAAACTGACAGCCAAGTGGCAATGTTCCTTGTGAACAAACAAGGGGTTACAAGGTCCTGGACCTTCTACCAGGAATCTTTGAGAATTTGGAAGTTGGATTTCAGAGGTTTTCTCCAAGCAACTTAGCTTTCTGAGATCTCCAACACTAGTGGATCATCTTAGCAGGGTTTTTGTACCCATGAGTAGTCCCTCTGGTGTGTGTTGCCTTTCCGTCGACTTGTTCATATCTGGAAAACAAGAAAGATGACAAATTTTGCTCCATTCTGGATGCCTTTCTACTTATGTGGGGTGCAGATTTGTTGAATGCTTTTCCTACACTTTGTTGCTGGCAAGGATGGTGAAGGTATTTAAAGAATGAGCATGTCTTATCTTCAGGGTTCTAGCTTGACCTAGACAGGTGTAGTTCTCTTTTCAGTAGGTTGTCAGTCCATCCACTGAGCCTTCTGGGATCCAATCTGCATCTAACTCAAGATGATCTGTGTCATCTGAACTTCCCCCTCCTTCTGCTTGACTGCATGGATGTTGAGTGCTTGATGGTCCTTGTCTTATTTTTTATTTATTTAGATTTTTATATTATGCTTTTTGCACTATTTTGAGCGCTTCAAAGTGGACTACATTCAAGTACTGTAGGTATTTCCCTATCCCCAAAGGCTTACAATCTAAGGGGGTCATTTATTAAAGATTTTCTCCCATTCTATATCTATGGGAAAAATGCTTAGAAAATGACCCCATAAGTTTTTAACTGATGCAATGGAGAGTAAAGTGACTTGCCCAAGGTCACAAGGAGTGACAGTGGATCTTAAATGTGAATTTCAAAATAGTCCCCTTAGTGGTGATAATGGTCCAATGTGGCCAACATTTCATCAAATGAACTGTCAGCAACCAGTCTTTAAAAAGAGAAACCATTTTTTTAAAATAAATCAAAACTACTATCTCCAATATCTGACAAAGTATTAAACTTACACTCCAGATGTAGATCAACCACACAAACTTTAATTGGCAAATGTCTGTCTACTCTTAGCTTTAAAATGGTACCTAATTGCAGCAAAGCATCTTATACACAGACTTTCAAATGCTGAAGAGCCAATCACTAACCTGCTGGTTCCAACATATTTAATTTAAAAATCAATTTTTCTTCTGATTTATGCAATTCAAAATCAGGCTCACCCCCTTTCATTTTTAGTAACTTGATCAAAGTATGAAGATCATCAAAGGTATGTGAATTCTCTAAACAGTGTCACAATTTGAGCTTCCCATATTTAATAAACAATTCTTACATTTAAAAATTAGTATGAAATATTTTCTTGTCTGCATATAATTTTAAACAAGGATAGATCATAAGACAAACCATAAAAATAGAAGCACAAGTGGTAAAATCATGTAAAACATACCCTTTTTTTGGTAATATGATGCATGAAGATCTGTTTGAATACACCCACAAGCTTTGCAGTGACTGCATCTTTAATGGCCAAATGCCATTTCAATATTAGCATTCCTTTTAGGTTGCATACATAACAAAAAAAATGTGAAGGGCTCAAAAGATCTATTCCTATTCATACACCAGGTTAGTCCAGATGCATTGGTTTTGCTCTCCTACCAGCAGATGGAGACAGAAGAAAAGCTTTACTGACACTGCACTACTTACGTTAGCATGCCACCTGCAGTCCCTCAGAATTTCTCTCTCCAGCAGACAGAGGTTAAAACCTGCAGTCTGAAGTTTAAATAAAAAAAGAAATGGAAATAGAAGATTTGAATATTCCCTAGGGTATTAAGCTTTGAAGAGGGGCTGAGCAGGGGTTTGGGGACCCCCAACTTGACTCAGCATGGTGATGGTAATAGCCAGTAGTCTGGCTCCCTCCTTATCTTCCATGTGGCCTGCTCTCCTCCGTTCTGGGCTTCTGTCATCAAAGGGAAGTATTACCACCTTTACTTTCTGGAGATTGCCTGCCTAGTGGTGGCAAAAAAAAAAAAAAGAGATTGTCTGTCTATATGTGGGGTAAGGCAAGGGCTGTGTGCCCAGGAGAGGGATTAACCAACTCAGGAAGCATGGCTGCTTGTTAGTGATGTGGGAATGACAAAGGTCTGGCACAGGTTCACTGCAGGACACACTGGGGAGGGTGCGAGAGGCATTGTGCATATTATCAGAGCCAGGCATGGCAGTGTTGGCTGAGCACATGACATGCTGCCGCTTATGTGGGGACAGGGTGTCCCAAATTTCTTCTGCGGGGCTTTTGCAGGTGATGTAGGTCAGTCAGGGAAGGCAGTTCTGCAGTGACCACACCAGAGAAAAACAATCGATCTGAGCAGCTGGTGTGAGAGTTTCCTCTCTTCTGCAGCACGAGAATGGTGACCATTTTATCATCAGCTCCTATATTGCAGAAGGCCTTGGGGGGGGGGGGGGGGGGGGGGGGCGCGGATTGGCTTTTCTACTCGTGCTTTCCCCTATTGTGCCAATCAGGATGGGGCCCGAGAGGACTCAAGTAGTGAGGAAGAGTCTGCGGGTTGGGGGACGGACTCAGAGGAAGCTTTTTCCACATAATTTGTGCTACTGATGCACAAAGCTTTCCTAGTAAGGAAGGTCTTGGCTGCGAAGCGGGCCAGATCTCAAAGTCCTTCATAGCACGCCAAGGGGTACATTAAAAAAAAAAAAGCGCGAGTGCGTACTTTTGTTCGCGCACCAGGCGCAAACAAAAGTATGCTGGATTTCAATAGATACGTGCGTAGCTGTGCGTATCTTTTAAAATCCGGGATTGGCTTGCGCAAGGGAGTGCACATTTGTGCACCTTGCGTGCGCCGAGCCCTGCGCTTGCTGCCCGTTCCCTCCGAGGCCGCTCCGAAATCGGAGCGACCTCTGAGGGAACTTTCCTTTCCGCCACCCCCCACCTTTATCGCAAAAGTTACGCCTGCTCAAGACAGGCATAACTCGCGCGCGCCAGTGGCCCGCTGGCGCGCCATCACCCGACCCGGGGGCTGGTCCGGAGGCCTCGGCCATGCCCCCAGGAATGCCCCCGGGCAGGCACCACGCCCCCGGAACGCCCCGAAAGTCGCCCCACCCCTTGACACGCCCCCCTTGCAAAGCCCCGGGACTTGTGTGCGCCACTGAGCCTATGCACACCCCCAAGTGTAAGAAGTGGGTGTCCTAAGGGGGGGGGGGAGGTTGTGTTGTGTTAATAGTCCCGAGGGCGGCTGTCTCGGCGACTACCCAGCTTCTTACCTGCCTTACGCTTAAGGCAGGGACTGTTTTAGTTATTCACTTTCTTACCTCACAAGAAGTACTTAATTTACTACCTGAGGCTCGTGGCACTCAGGGGTTTTCGCTGCACAGGCTGGTTTGTTATAAAAAACACTCACAATTTTTATATTTCTCAATAATACTCTTTATTATAGAAAGCAAAGAAAAGCCAGAAGAATACAGGAAAGATACAGGTTTCCTGGGAGTGACTTGGAGCGTCTAACAGCGATGTATTACCAAAGCCTTCTCCGTTTTTAAGCTACACATTACATTCTTATATACAGATTTCGCTAACAGTGTTTTACTTTTTTTTTCTGGGATCGCCCCCTTTCTTGGAATGGAGAATTACTGAAATGTGCTAATACTAGAAAATACCAGGTGTCGTTATCTCTACCCCGCTCAGTAACTAGACTTTGAGCTGCAGACAGTTCTCTACGCAAAACTGCTTCTGTGTTTCCTACCCATGGATATTTTGCCTACATATAAAGACCAATTCATTCCTTTCTCTTGTACAAAACTGTTCCATTAATTTCATTATTTAACTGTTTAAATCCAGGTTATTATGAGGTGCCAAAAGGAGGAGTGCAGACCCAAGTCTGGAGGTTGCACTCCTATGTTGCGATGTAGCAGTCGAATGGTTCTGAAGGGGACGATGATGGGGACAAGGATCCCTTGGGGCCTGAGGAGGTCCTGGTGGTGGAAATGATCCTGGTGGTCCTGGTGGTGATGATCTTAGAATGGTCAGTCTCTTCTGGAAGGAGGAACTCCTACTCTTGATTCCCCAAGTTTTAAAGGAGCTGGGATCAAGGTAATCTGCAGGAGTCTGATCACAGGGGTGTGGATCTGGTAATGGAAGGGCTTTGAGGTTCAGTGAAGGCTTTTCCCATTCTACTGGTCAAATAAATAAATAAAACAGGTTGTCGTAGAGTGGGATACTCCGGAGGCCAATTTGAAGGTTGTCAGGGCCATAGCATGGCTATACCCACTACTGGAGGGCACTCTGGAACTGTTGCAGCTTCCCAGGGTGGATGCTTCCATGTCATCCGTGACCAAAAAGGCTACCATTCCTGTGGCAGGGTTAGTGGCACTGAAGGAGTCAACTTAAGATATTCAAGTTTTTGGCTCTGGACAATCCAGGCTGTTTGTAGTAGCTTCATGGATGCTCCTGTTTGCTCTGGGTTCAGCAGCTCCAGTGTCAGGGTTCAGTTCTTCAGTAGCCACAGAGCAGAAGGAGTGGTTGGAATCGAGGGTGGCCTATATTGTAGATGCCCTGTATGATCTGTGTACAACGAATAACATGGTGTTGGCAATCTTGTTCAGGCATTTCTTCTGGTTGCAAAATTGGTCAGTGGATGTATGGTTTAAGTCACATCTGGGTAATCTTCCCTTCAAAAAGTGAGCTTCTGTTTGGGGAAGACTTGAAGCAGCTATTAAAGCACCTCTGCAAATCTAAGGGCCATAATTGCCAAAGAACAAGCCGATAGGGTGCAGGAAGAATTTCCCGGCAAGGAGGTATCACCCATGCAAAGGTTCATCTGCTCCAAGGCAATGGCCTAATAAGATGCTGTCCTTTTAGGGGATGCGTAGACCTGCCTGGAATCCGCTGGTCAGGGGACCAGGGGAGGAAAGGCTGCGCAATGAGTAGCGGCTTGTCCCACTCTTTGCCAGGAGACATGGGTTGGAGGCAGTTAGTTCTCTATTATGAGGAGTGGACAAAGACAACGATGGACCAGTGGGTCCTAACAGTTATAAGAGACTATTTGCTTTAGAACTTGCTCACTCAATCTGGGAAACTTTCATGGTATCTCCTTGCAACTCCCAGCAGAAGCGAGTGACGCTTTGCGCCATTCCTAGAATGACTGAAGGAACAGGAGCATGGAAGTTATTGCATCTACTTCATGGTGCCGAAGGAGACCTTTCAGCCCAGTCTGGCTCTCCAGAAGGTGAAACATAGAAATGACAGCAGAAGACGACCAAATGGCCCATCCAGTCTGCCCAGCAAGCTTTCACGCTTATTTTTCTCATACTGATCTGTTACTCTGTCTGCTGAGTTCAGGGCCCTTATTGGCAACTTTTTGGTTCTAATTTCCTTCCACCCCTGCCATTGATGTAGAGAGCAGTGCTGGAGCTGCATCAAAGTGAAGTATCAAGCCTAATCGGTTAGGGGTAGTAACCGCCCCAATAAGCAAGCTACTCCAGGCTTATTGGTTTACCCAAACTATGCAATTCAGTCCTTGTTGGTAGTTGACTGAATGTAAATCCTCTTATCTTTATTCCCCCCTGCCGTTGAAGCAGAGAGCTACGCTGGATATGCATTGAAAGTGAAGTATCAGGCTTAGTTGGTTTGGGGTAGTAACCGCCGCAACAAGCAAGCTACTCCCACGCTTATTTGTGAATTCAAATCCTTTTCCCACATTTCCTCTTGCCATTGAAGCATAGAGCAATGTTGGAGTTGCAGTAACCGTGTGTATGTTTGAGTAAGGGTATTAATCACCAGGTAGTAGCCGTCATTCCCGCAAGCCACCCCCCATGCCTCTTCTCTTCATTCACATCCTCTAGACTTTATGGATACACAGTGTTTATCCCACGTCTCTTTGAAATCCTTCACAGTTTTTGTCTTCACCACTTCCTCCAGAAGGGCGTTCCAGGCATCCACCACCCTTTCCGTGAAGAAATACTTCATGACATTGGTTCTAAGTCTTCCTCCCTGGAGTTTTAAATCGTGACCCCTGGTTCTGCTGATATTTTTCCAACGGAAAAGGTTTGTCGTTGACTTTGGATCATTAAAACCTTTCAAGAATCTGAAATTCTTCAGTCTGTATCATATCACCCCTGCTCCTCCTTTCATCCAGGGTATACATATTTAGATTCTTCAATCTCTCCTCATAAGTCATTCAATGAAGACCATCCACCTTTTTGGTCGCCCTTCTCTGGACCGCCTCCATCCTGTCTCTGTCCCTTCGGAGATATGGTCTCCAGAACTGAGCACAGTATTCCAGGTGAGGCCTCACCAAGGACCTGTACAAGGGGATAATTACTTCCCTTTTCTTACTCTATATTCCTCTCTCTATGTAGCCCAGCATTCTTCTGGCTTTAACTATCGCCTTGTCACATTGTTTCGCCAACTTTAGATCGTTAGACACTATCACCCCAAGGTATCTCTCCTGCTTCGTGCACATCAGCCCTTCACTCCCCATCAAATACATTTCTTTCAGATTTCCACACCCCATATGCATGACTCTGCACTTCTTGAAATTGAATTTCAGCTGCCATATCTTCGACCAGTCTTCCAGCTTCCTTAAATCCCGTCTCATTCTCTCCACTCCTGGCGTGTCCACTCTGTTGCAGATCTTAGTATCATCCGCAAATAGACAAATCTTACCTTCTATCCCGTCCGCGATGTCGCTCACAAAGATATTGAACAGGACCGGTCCCAACACCGACCTTTTGCGGCACTCCACTCATCACCGCTCTCTCTTCCGAGTAAGTTCCATTTACCATCACACGTTGTCTTCTGTCCTTCAACCAATTTGCTATACAGGCCACCACCTTGGCACTCATCCCCAAACTTCTCGTTTTATTCACAAGCTTCCTGTGTGGGACCGTATCAAAAGCTTTGCTAAAATCCAAGTAAATGACATTGAGCGCTCTTCCTCTATCCAATTCCTTAGTCACCCAATCAAAAATGTCTATCAGATTCGTCTGACAGGACCTTCCCTTGGTGAAACCATGCTGCCTCTGGACCAGCAATTCTGCTGCTTGTAGATAGTTCACTATTCTTTCCTTCAGCAATGACTCCAATACTTTTCCCACCACCGAGGTGAGCCTCCTGTCTGCTCCCACTCTTGTGAATAGGGACCACCGCCGCTCTTCTCCATTCACTCGGCACCACGCCCGTTTCCAGTGAATGTGGCTATATGAGTTCCTCACTTCCAAATGGAAAGCTTACACTCTGATTGCGGCTGTTCACATTGGAGTTCTTGACTGTCCTCGACCTCACCATATAGGGTAGGAACGTCAGAGGTTTCTGCAGTTCACTGTACTGGGGAGCCTTTTCAGTTTCGGGCACTCCATTTGGGCTTGCAAAAGTGCTGTGGACTTTCATCAAGGTAATGGTGGTGGACGCCGCAGTGCTGTTAGGAAGGCATTCCTGTGCGTACCTATCTGGATGACTGGCTCATCTGGGCAAAGTCAAGGGAGCTCTGTTGGAGCTTGTTGCACCGTGTAATGCCGGGGTGGTCAATCTAGCAAAGAGCCATTTAGTTCCAAACTAGTCGCTGGAGTACCTGGGAGCTCATTTTGATACCACCCTCGGGGAGGTGTGTGTTTATGTAGGAGAGAATGTGGAAGATGCACGTGCAAGTCCACAGATTGTTACAACTGTTAGTTCCCAGAGCCTGGAACTATTTGCAGGTCCTGGGTTCTATGGCATCTGCACTTGATCTAGTTACCTGGGCATCTACAACCTCTTCAGAGGACACTTCTGTTCTGCTAGAATCTTCATTCTGAGGCATTTCACCTTCGGCTACCATTACACGGGAGTCCAGGTCCATTCTCTTCTGCTGGCTTTCTTGACCACATCTGGAGATGGGCGTGGAGTTGGAAATCCCAGATGGGTAGTAGTGACCACCATTGTCAGCCTAAAGGGTTGGGGGGCCATGTGCTGGGGAAAGTGGTGCAAAGTTGGTTGTCAGCAGAAGAAATATGGTCTATCAATCGGTTGAAAACCAGAGCAGTTCGTAAGGCATTGCTATTCTTCCATGTGTGCATGGTCGAGCAGTGAGAGTTCTATCGGACAATGTGATGATGGTGGCTTACATCAATTGTCAGAGAGGAACCAGGAGCCTAATGATGTCTTGTGAGACCCAGAAACTGTTTTGCTGGGCAGAGCAACACTTGGTGGCTCTGGCGGCGTTTCATGTGGTCAGAGTAGAGGACATTCAGGCAGACTTTCTCAGTTGCAATGCCCTGGAACCCAGAGAATGGGAGACGGTGAGAGTCCAGATGAGGCATTCCTCAGATGGACTTGATGCCCCCGAAACAGAACTCCAAGGTGCACCACTTTTTTCAGTTGCAGGAGGGAAATGGGTACCAAAAGTGTTGGTGCTCTGGTTATTCTGTGACTTCCTGGAATTCTGCTGTAGGTATTCCCTCCGTGACCCCTGGTAGGAAAGGTACTATGACACATCGAGACTTAACCTGGGGAAGGTGATTCTGGTAACTCCAGAATGGCTTTGCCAGCCATGATTTGCAGATCTGATAAATCTGGTGGTGGATGGACACCTAAGACTGACATCTTCTGTGGCCAAGTCATCAAGGTCCAAACTTTTTGGATCGGGCAGTTTGCGTTTGTCTGATGGCCAAGCTTTTGAAAGGCATTGCCTGCACTTGAAATCGGAGGAGGTCATTATAACCTTGCTGCAGGCTAGAAAGCCTTCTCCTTCTTTGACTTTGTCTGGGTGTGGAAGTTGTTTGAAGATTGGTGTCTTTAGGAAGGGGAATCCTCCTCTCATTGGTGTCTATATCTTAGCTTTTTTGCAGAAGGTATTGGCCTCCAATTCTTTGCAGGTCTAGGTGGCAGCCCTTGGCTGTTTTTGAGGGGATGCCTCTGGAATCCCATCTAGATATCATCAGTTTTCTGAAAGGAGTGAAGCATTTGTGGCTGGTGTTTCCTTCGTGGAACTTTAACTTGGTGTTGAGGGTTCTCTGTGGTTCTCAATTTGAACTGTTACAGCAGGCCTCATTAAAGGATCTGATACTGGAAATGGGGGGTTTGTTTTTGTTGTTTTTTTGTTGTGACTGTTTGAAATCTGCAGGAAGGGAGCCCTACAAGACCATTCCTAGATTTCCAAAATCCTTCCAGCAATACAGAACATGGCGTATCCTTGCAGACAGTGCATTCATTTTTGCCAAAGGTGATATATCTTCTTTCCACCTCAGTCAGTGGAGCTTCCTGCTTTCCGTAATTTGGATGCTTTAGTGCCGCATGTGTGGGAGCATCATTTGGATGTGCGTCAGGCGCTGTTGCAATATTTGAATCTCATCAACAGCTTCCGCTGATCTGATAATTTTTATTTTGTTTTGTTCTTTTTGATGGTGTGTCCAAAGGGAACAAGGCTTCTAAGGCAATCATTGCACAATGGTTAAAGGAGGCCATCGCCTCAGCCTCAGACTAAAGAGGTTATGACTTTTCAGCTTGTAGACGAGACTGCTGAGGGGGGATATGATAGATGTGTTTAAAATCATGAGGTCTGGAACGGGTAGATGTGAATCGGTTATTTACGCTTTCGGACATGGGGGCACTCCATGAAGTTAGCATGTGGCACATTTAAAACTAATCGGAGAAAGTTCTTTTTCACTCAATGCACAATTAAACTCTGGAATTTGTTGCCAGAGGATGTGGTTAGTGCAGTTAGTATAGCTGTGTTTAAAAAAGGATTGGATAAGTTCTTGGAGGAGAAGTCCATTACCTGCTATTAATTAAGTTGACTTAGAAATTAGCCACTGCTATTACTAGCAACTGTAACATGGAATAGACTTAGTTTTTGGGTACTTGCCAGGTTCTTATGGCCTGGATTGGCCACTGTTGGAAACAGGATGCTGGGCTTGATGGACCCTTTGTCTGACCCAGTATGGCATGTTCTTATTTGTAAGGGTTACCCCATTCTGGTTGGGTTGAAGCACATTCTACTAGGGTACATGCAGCTTCCTGGGCAGAATGTCAGTTGGTTTCCCCATAGGAGATCGCTAATGAGGGAGCCATTGTCACGCCCATAGTGACATCTGATGTCTGAAGATATAATTGTATGTTACAATAAATCTCTCTCAAAAAGCATTTTAAACCCAAACTGGAAGAAATTAGAAAGTGACCGTCATACCACAGATAATGCTATGTCATCTTTATGGTTCAGAAAACCATTGTCAACTGACTTAATGGATTAACACAGTGAAAGAGTATAATCATTGGTTATTGCTTGTATTAATTTTTAGTTTTTAAATTTTCTGTATGTAAAAATTCATAATTTAGGCACTTAGCTCAATAGAGAAGTCTCTACTTAATGAACAACAATTCTAGAGCACCCAATATTGGCCCAGTGTTTTGAAGGACAACATTCTACATAAGGAGAAAATCATATCTTGTCTGGAATTCAGGAGGACATATTCAGTTCGGCAAGTCTGTGTAAGAAATGGAAACAAAGGTGCCATTTTTAATGACTGTTTGGTACATTGTGTTGCCAATATCAAACATTGATGTAATTAAAAATGTTAAAAAGTACATAGATAACTAAATTAAATTATTTTATTTTAAGACCATTATTGCATGAATATTCAAGAGACAATTTAAAATTGTTCTTGCTAATTCATAAGAACATAAGAAATTGCCATGCTGGGTCAGATCAAGGGTCCATCAAGCCCAGCATCCTGTTTCCAACAGAGGCCTTGCCAGGCCACAAGAACCTGGCAATTACCCAAACACCTAGAAGATCCCATGCTACTGATGCAATTAATAGCAGTGGCTATTCCCTAAGTAAACTTGATTAATAGCAGTTAATGGACTTCTCTTCCAAGAACTTATCCAAACCTTTTTTGAACCCAGCTATACTAACTGCACTAACCACATACTCTGGCAACAAATTCCAGAGCTTTATTGTGCGTTGAGTGAAAAATAATTTTGTCCGATTAGTCTTAAATGTGCTACTTGCTAACTTCATGGAATGCCCCCTAGTCCTTCTATTATTCGAAAGTGTAAATAACCGAGTCACATCTACTCGTTCAAGACCTCTCATGATCTTAAAGACCTCTATTATATCCCCCCTCAGCCGTCTCTTCTCCAAGCTGAAAAGCCCTAACCTCTTCAGCCTTTCCTCATAGGGGAGCTGTTCCATCCCCTTTATCATTTTGGTTGCCCTTCTCTGTACCTTCTCCATTGCAACTATATCTTTTTTGAGATACGGCGACCAGAATGGTACACAGTATTCAAGGTGTGGTCTCACCATGGAGCGATTATAGAGGCATTATGACATTTTCTGTTTTATTAACCATTCCCTTCCTAATAATTCCTAACATTCTATTTGCTTTTTTGACTGCTGCAGCACACTGAGCCGACGATTTCAATGTATTATCTACTATGACGCCTAGATCTCTTTCTTGGGTGGTAGCTCCTAATATGGAACCTAACATCGTGTAACTACAGCAAGGGTTATTTTTCCCTATATGCAACACCTTGCACTTGCCCACATTAAATTTCATCTGCCATTTGGATGCCCAATCTTCCAGTCTTGCAAGGTCTTCCTGTAATGTATCACAGTCTGCTTGTGATTTAACTACTCTGAATAATTTTGTATCATCCGCAAATTTGATAACGTCACTCCTCGTATTCCTTTCCAGATCATTGATATATATATTGAAAAGCACCGGTCCAAGTACAGATCCCTGAGGCACTCCACGGTTTACCCTTTTCCACTGAGAAAATTGACCATTTAGTCCTACTCTCTGTTTCCTGTCTTTTAACCAGTTTGTAATCCATGAAAGGACATCGCCTCCTATCCCATGACTTTTTAGTTTTCGTAGAAGCCTCTCATGAGGGACTTTGTCAAATGCCTTCTGAAAATCCAAATACACTACATCTACCGGTTCACCTTTATCCACATGTTTATTAACCTTTTCAAAAAAATGAAGCAGGTTTGTTAGGCAAGACTTCCCTTGGGTAAATCCATGTTGACTGTGTTCCATTAAATCATGTCTTTCTATATACTCTACAATTTTGATCTTGATGATAGTTTCCACTATTTTTCCCGGCACTGAAGTTAGGCTCACTGGTCTATAGTTACCCGGATCACCCCTGGAGCCTTTTTAAATATTGGGGTTAAATTGGCCACCCTCCAGTCTTCAGGTACAATGAATTCAAGCATCTAAATCCTCTTTTCAATATAGGTGGTACATGATGTATTGTCTAGAGTTGTTCAAATATATACTGAGCTGTTAGTATTGGAATATCAGAGCTTGAATCGGTGTTCAGTCAAGCAAGTTCAAATTAGTCTCTGTTTGTTCAACATACACCAAAGAACATCCACATTGTATAAGATATAAATGCAATCTGTGTGGAATTGCCACATGATTTTATAGAGCATAATTAGATATACTCATGTTTGTCCATATATAGATTTTGTGCCAAAAATCACACTTGCCGTATGTATAATGGCTACTTGAAGCAGCCCACAAATCAAGTAACCGGGAGTGCTGCATGGGCTGCGTATTATTTAAAATTTTGCTCCCGTCTAAATGTAATCCACGGGGTTTCAGTGTAAACTGCATGGATAAAATTTTCCAGTGTTTCCTAACAAAAGCTGCTATTTTATGTGCCAAAGATTAAAAAAAAAAATAATAATAATAACTTTTTGAGGGCAGTCTAAGCTAAGTTGACAAATTCAGGAGGAGCATTGTGGGGTCTATCTCTGGATTCTACAACATCAAAGAGAACTCTTAAAGGCCTCCTCTGGTGAAATAGAAGTATATATGGAGTTATCTAAAGTCACCCTTATTAATTCTTGTTCAATACTATGTGCTTTATTTACAAATTTTTAATTGCTCACTCCAAAAAAAAAAAAATCATGGTTTACAGTAGATTAAAAAACTTACATAAAATCAGGATGAGCAATGTAACTACAGACATCATCTAAGTATTCCAAAACATTGAAACCAAATCCTTTTCAATTACTCATCAGTTATTCCCAGGCATGAGTCTCTCATAATAGTCCACAAACACAATAAGTGCAGAAGTCTTATCAGATCCAATATTTAATATTATTTTCACACAGTTCATATGGCAACTCCACTGTAAATTTTTCACGTATAATTCCAAGACACAAGTAGGGGTCCCCCGACACGGACCCCGTGTTTCGCCCACTGGCTGCGTCGGGAGGGACGACACCGTGAAATCTCAAGTCTTCAACAATTTTCTGCAACAGGTCAACAGGGAGTGCTCATGTTGGCATCTATGGTGAGCAGAGTCCACGTGGGGGAGGACATCTTCGACCCCCTGCTCGTGTGGTTGGGCTGCAACCACCACCGTAGCTGGGTCTGCAGTCTGGCTGGTAGAGGTAGATGCACGGAGTAATTCTGGAAGCGTGGGCTCCATCGAGAAAGGAGGGAGCGTTGTAGTGGTCTCATATGGGCCCGCGCCCAGGGTACCACTTCCAGGGTGGATGCCATGGTACCGAGAACCTGCAGATAGTCCCAAGCTATGGGCCGGCTGGCTCCCATCAAGGACCGTAGACACGTCTGGAGTTTTAACCTTCTCTTGGCGGTGAGGCTGACTTTGTCTGCCTGGGTGTCGAACTGGACTCCCAGGTATTCTAGTGATTGGGAAAGCTGTAGGCAGCTCTTGTTTAGGTTGACTACCCATCCCAGGCTTTCCAGCAGGGAGATCACTCTGTTGGTTGCCCGATGGCTCTCCTCTCGGGATTTCGCCCGAATCAGCCAATCGTCTAGGTAGGGATGGACAAGGATTCCTTCCCGTCTGAGCGCCGCTGCCACCGCTACGATCACCTTGGTGAAGGTCTGCGGCGCCGTGGCTAACCCGAAGGGCAAAGCCCGGAATTGGAAGTGTTGTCCCAGAACCTTGAAGTGTAGGTAGCGCTGATGATCCCGATGGATCGGGATATGCAGGTAGGCTTCTGACAAGTCTAAGGCCGTGAGGAATTCTCCTGGCTGTACTGCGGTCTTGACAGAGCGCAGAGTTTCCATGCGAAACCTCGGGACCCTTAAGTATCGATTGAGTGACTTGAGGTCCAATACGGGCCGGAAAGTGCTCTCTTTCTTGGGTACCATGAAATAAATGGAATAGTGCCCAGAATCCATTTCCCATGCAGGTACTGGGATTATGGCTTTCAAGGACGGGAGCCTCGCCAGGGTAGTTTCCAATGCTGCATTCTTGTGGATTGGACACAGATTCCACAAACCTGTCCGGAGAGATGTGATGGAAGTCCAGATAATACCCCTCTCGGATGATGGCGAGGACCCACTGGTCCGACGTAATCTCGACCCATCTGGGGTAGAAAGTAGATTTGGAAAACACGCTCAGCGAGCGTGCAGGAGCTCCAAACTGCTTTGGAGACGGAAATTACTGAGTTGCTTCACTTCCTGTGGGGGTATATGTACCCGTGCTGACATCAGATCCATCTCCAACTGCTAGCACGAGCACACTATACCCACTTGTTTTGAGTCCATCTGCTACACGCTAGGAAATGGGAGACTTCAATTACCCCAATATTGACTGGGTAAATGTATCATCGGGACACGCTAAAGAGATAATGTTCCTGGATGGAATAAATGATAGCTTTATGGAGCAATTGGTTCAGGAACCAACGAGAGAGGGAGCAATTATAGATCTAACTCTCAGTGGAGCACAGGACTTGGTGAGAGGTAATGGTGGTGGGGCCGCTTGGCAATAGTGATCATAATATGATCAAATTTGATTTAATGACTGGAAGAGGAACAGTGTGCAAATCCACGGCTCTCGTGCTAAACTTTCAAAAGGGAAACTGATAAAATGAGAAAAGTTGTTAGAAAAAAACAGAGGAGGAGCTACAAAAGTAAAAAAATGTCCAAGAGGCGTGGTCATTGTTAAATACCATTCTAGAAGCACAGTCCAGATGTATTCCACACATTAAGAAAGGTGGAAAGAAGGCAAAACGATTACCGTCATGGTTAAAAGGGGAGGTGAAAGAAGCTATTTTAGCCAAAAGATCTTCATTCAAAAATTGGAAGAAGGATCCAACAGAAGAAAAAAGGATAAAGCATAAACGTTGGCAAGTTAAATGTAAGACATTGATAAGACAGGCTAAGAGAGAATTTGAAAAAAAGTTGGCTGTAAAGGCAAAAACTCACAGTAATAGTCCCATACTCTACATCTGTTTTATATGCTTGCTGAAATAATCATGTATTTAGTGCTTTTCTAAATGTTCTAATATTTGTTATGCATTTCAACTGCTGTGGCATTGAATTCCAAATAATTGGAGCAGCTACTGAGAATGCACGTTCTCTGGTCTCACTTAAGTGAGCCTAGTGAATCATGGATACTTCCAAGAGATCCTTATTTACAAAGTGTTATGATCGCCCTAGTACATAAATCTTCAGTATTGATCCTAGCTATGGTACCTCTGTAGTATGGATTAATTTGTGAAACAACATCAGTACTTTGTACCTAATTCTCCCATGGATCAGTAGCCAATGGAGAGATGCTAACAATGGCATGATTGAGTTGCTATCATACTCAAAAAATGAGTGGTATCTTTAACATAAGTGGTATCTGCAGCACACAAGGTTTCAAAAATAGATTTACAAATTTAGACAAGTTCCAACAGAGTTATTTACAGAAACAACTGGTGTGCCTGGAGAATTTACTATCAATTTATGTATCTTGTTGTAGAAAAGTCAGTATTTTCAGACCAGATTTTTTCATAAAAGAAAATTCACAAGATCTAAATATTCCAACCGCTGTTGTAATTTGAAGAATCAAGATCTGTATTTGGTTGGATCCAATGACATTTATTTTAACAAGAAATATCTGAAAGTTGATGGCCTTCCTTATGATTCAATATAACGCGTGCCACTTTAATTGGCACTTGATCATGATTAAAGTCCTCAAGATGTTCCGATTAGAAAGATTGAAAGAAACTGTTAATATAAGGTTTTTTTGGTTTTTTTTAATAAGACTAATAATGATTATTAAACAGAGTAAGATACTTCAATCTTAATTTCTTCGGGCATCTGAAGTCATACATAAAAAATTTCCTCCTTAAAAAATTAATTTTTAGGTGTGATCATTTTTGGTGGAATGTTGGTATTTTCTTTTGTACTGATAGGAAATTTAACATTTATTTAGAAACTTAATAAACATTTTGGGCCGGATTTTAAATGCCCTGCGTGCGTAAATCCGGCCGGATTTACGCCCGCAGGGCACTCGCACGCTGGCACCCCTATTTTGCATAGGCTGCTGGCGCGCGCGCAAGTCCCGGGGCTTCGTAAAAGGGGCAGGGGAGGGGGCGTGTCAGGGGCAGTTCGGGGTGGGTCCGGGGGTGTGGCACCAGCCCGGGGGCGTGGTCGAGGCCTCCGGACCAGCCCCTGGGTTGGGTGATGGCGCGCCAGCAGCCCGCTGGCGTGCGCAGATTTACGCCTGCTTTCGGCAGGCGTAAATCTGCTAACAATGGTAAGGGGGGGGTTTAGATAGAGCCGGGGGGGGGGGGTGGGGTTAGGTAGGGGAAGGTGTGGGTGGGGGGTGGAAAGAAAGTTCCCTCCGAGGCCGCTCCGATTTTGGAGTGGCCTTAGAGGGAACAGGCAGTGCGCGCCAAGCTCGGCGCGCGCAAGTTGCACAAATGTGCACCCCCTTGCGTGCGCCGACCCCGGATTTTATAAGATACGCGCGGTTACGCGCGTATCTTATAAAATCCAGCGTACTTTTGTTCGCGCCTGGTGCACGAAGAAAAGTACGCGCTCGCGTAATTTTATAAAATCTACCCGTTTAGCAGCTACATGGGCTACCTCAGGTCTTCACCCCTGAATGGGTTTATGCTGCTTTTGTGTTGCCCTTGATAATCTGGGAGCAATAACCAAGTTACAAAACAATTCATTATGGTTACAAAAATAAAGCTTCAGAATCCAATCTCTCTCAGGTTCCATTGTAAAGCTAGCTATCAGAGTGGAGCTTTTATCTTTCCCTATAATTTCTCCAGCAATGTAGATATACCTAGGCTCTCAAGACAGCTGGAGCTGTTCTTTTTCATCTCTGCCGGCGTCTTCTTGTCCAAAGGTATATAATAGGCTTTAGAAATCAGTAGTATGACTTTAGGAGGCATTTAAAATATTCAGCATGTATCTCTTTAACATATCTATGGAGAGACTGTCAAATGTTTTGGGAAATTGGTGAATCTCTCAAATTCTTCCAATAGTGTTCTGACATCATATGAACATGCCATACTGGGTCAGACCAAGAGTCCATTAAGCCCAGCATCCTGTTTCCAAAAGTGGCCAATCCAGGCCATAAGAAGCAAGTACCCAAAAACTAAGTTTATTCCATGTTACTGTTGCTAGTAATGGCAGTGGCTATTTTCTAAGTCATCCCCACTTTAAAGTCTCATTTGTCTTGAAACCTTAGCGCTTTCTCTCCCAATTGTGCGAGACTTTTTAATGTGCATGAATCCACTGCCCCTGGGATTGAAATTGTCTGTGGACTTAAATAGATTAGAAATAGCTTGAATTTGATTTGTTAGTTATGATTCCATTGCTACTAGTGCATTCTATGGTGGAGGAAGTTGATTGACCTTATCAGCACTGACCTGGGAGTACCTGGAGCGTTAATGTTCTCTGGGCATTGAGATTCCTAGTGCATATTTTAGTAATTCACCTACTCCATTTTGCAAAGCCCCTGCTCTAAACATAACTGCTGATATCCCTGCTTGAGCAATTGGGGTTGAGCATTCTATAGCTTCTCCCAAGTTGCTTTCCATACCCCCTCACTGTGTCTGTAATATCTACTGACACCTCCAGACCTTTGTCACATCCTCGTTCATCTCCTCCTGGAAGGGTGACCCTGGTGACAGCTTTGGTCCTGTAATGGCTATTGCCATCCGGTCTTCTAGCAGGTAGGATTGGCAGCTCGTGCTCCTCAGGGCTGAGCAATATTCTGTCAGGGAGCCTGACAAATCTTATGATGTGTTCCTCCCTCCCCCTCCCCCCCCCCCCCCCCCGACACCAGAGGTTGCGTGTCATCTTTTTGTATTTAAGATTACATACCAGTCTGTTGTCCTATATTCTGGCATTGTCCCAGGATGTAGGGCTATATCCTGGGATGGCCTCTTTGCTTACCCATCACTTGAAGCCACAAAGGAACTAAAATATTTGAATGGGAAAAAAATGCTGAGCTTGGGGGGTAATCTTAGCATGCTTATATCCAGACTTTTTTTTAGTAATCAAAATATGTCCTGCTGCCTATTGGTGAAGGCATAACCAGAAAAAACAAGGTGATAATGCCCCTGTACAGGTCCTTAGTGAGGCCGCACCTGAACTACTATGTTCAGTTCTGGAGACCTTATCTCAAATGACAGAATGGAAGTGGTTCAAAGAGAGGCAACCAGAATGGTGTAGGGTCTGAACAGAGAGACTTAGATGAGACTGAAAGACCTAATATAAATAGCCTGTAGGACAGGAGACACAGAAAAGACATGATATAGACTTTCAAATATTTGAAAGGAATTAATGATGCACAAAAATTGAATCTTTTCCAATGGAAAGGAAGTTGGTAAAACTGTCACATTATGAAATTCTAAGGGGGATGACTTGAGAACAGTGTCAGGAAATATTTCTTTATTGAAAGGGTGGCATATGCATGGAATGCCTTCCAGGAGGAGGTAGTGAAGACTAGAAGATAATGGAATTCAAAGAACATGGGACAAACAGAGGATCCCTACTGGCTAGAGAATAGAAATGAAGAAATGGGGTAACCTCTGTAACACCTAAAGTTTCTATTTCTGCTTCAGGGTAACCTGCATAGAGCAGCAGTAACTGCCCGCCAAAAACGCATTTGGTTTCTTATTTGCTGTTTATTATATTACTATTGAAGTTGCTTTTCCCCCTTATTTTTTTTGGGGGGGGAGGACCATACTTAGACTCTTGTTTGTGACTACAGTGAATGGCTGGTCTTTAGTGAAAGTGAAGTTGCTTACCTGTAACAAGTGTTCTCTGTAGTAAACCAATTATACAAACCCTCCATCCTCCTCTTTGTTAGAGGTGTTGTCTTATTCATTTTAATTTAAAATTTATAGCCTGCTTGCTTTTTCTTATTTACCCAGTTTAGATTGTAGAGCAACACAGTTCCAAGCTACATAATGTAACAATGTAGTAAATGCACTATAATTAACCATCACATAATACATTATCCTTTCTTTGCCCCCTTCCCCACACATCTACACATTGTCTCAGATTAAAATCTCCCACAAAATGTACAGTTCCTAAATACATTTTGTGCCTGAACCATCACATTACCGTGTTAATATAGGTACAAACTAATATCACTCTTGAATAATTTAATCCACTCTGTATACTCAGCACTATACTGATCCTTAGTTCTCCCATACATCTTTCACAGTTACCTTGTGTTACAAGATTTATCCCAGGACAAGCAGGATGTAGTCCTCACATATGGGTGACATCAGTAATGGAGCCCTATGTACGGAAAAACTTTTATCAAAGTTTCTATGGAACTTTTGACTGGCACCAGAGTGCCCACTGAGCATGCCCAGCATGCCATGATATTCCCTGCCACAGGGGTCTCCCTTCAGTCTTCTTTTTTCCGCGGAGCCGTTAGCCTCGTGGTTAATCTGGAGTCCTGTGGTGATTTTCACCACACCTAAAACTTTAGAAGAAGTTCAGGAAAAACTTTCACCGCAAGGGTCTCCCTTTCATTCCATCGCGGTACGTTTTTCCCCTGTGATTTCCGTCTGTTCCATACCATTTTTTAAGCCATAGCCTTCGGCTGTCCGGCAAAAATGGCCTCTGGTTTTAAAAAATGCCCGAATTGTGCGCGAAATATGTCCTTTATGGACCCGCACCAAGAATGTGTTCTTTTCCTCTGCGAGAAACATGACGTCAAGTCCTGTAGTTTATGCGCCGAGATGACATCGAAAGGACATCGGCTCCGGATGGAGAAAATGGAGCATCTCTTCAAAATTCAACTGCTCCCAACGACATCGACGTCAGCCCAGTCATCGCCTTTGGGATCGATACGGCAAGTTGTACTGAAACGACTTCCAGGTGAGGCCGGAGATGCTTCTACTCCCTCCCCCTCGCCATCGTCGAAGGCGTCCACCTCCGGCAGCGAAAAGCATAAAGAGAAGCATTGGCATCGATGCCAGCACGCCATTGAGCCGGTGCCCGCTGAGCCATCGACAGATGCAGCCTCCGCTAAGAAAGCTCGGACGAGCGCGGAGGCTCCAAGGCCCTACGGTACCAGGGCGATCCCCACCAATATCGGTGCTGGGCACCATACCTCCTCAGGGCTCTAAGGAGGTATCGGTATCGCCATCGCCGCCTCCCCCCATAGCTGCTCTGATACCATCAGCTATGCGGGCGGAACTTGATGGTTATATCCATCAAGCGGTTCGACAAGCGCTCCTCGATGCGGTACCATTCCAGCCATCGACACCGATGTCTCCATCAACACCAGCTTCGATGCCTTCGGAGCCATCGATGCTGATTCTACCATCGATTCCGCCACCGATGCCCTCGGTGCCGCACCCGATGCCTGCACTGATTCCACCGGTGACTCCATCGGTGCCTACTTCAGAATTTACCATTCTACAACCATTGATGAAATAAATTGGACACTTTACTCAATGCAATATCGAAGAAGCCAAGAGACATCGATGAAGAACCTGTTCTAGGACCCTCAGGAGTTCCCAGGCCTCATCAGCCTTGGTCCCCTTTACTACCACAGATGCCTAAGGAGACACCACTGGTGCCAATCACGCCACACCTACTGAGGTCTCCAAGAGATACAGGCACAGATAGACACAGAATACTCCTCAGAAGAGGACATACTGTCTGAACCATCACCTCCTGAGGACCGTAGGAAGTCTCCTCCGGAAGATTTATCTTTCTCAAACTTTAAGGACATGGCGGACACCATTCCTTTCCAGTTGCATGCAGAGGTGGATTCCAGGCAAAAGACACTGGAAGTTCTACAATTTGTAGATCCTCCCAAGGAGATTTTGGCGGTGCCAGTACATGAAGTTTTACAAGAACTCATGTACCGAATATGGGAACATCCAGGTTCACTTGCAGCGGTAAATAAGAGGTCAGATGCCACTTACTTAGTCCAACCCAAACCCTGGGTTTCAAAAGACCCAGCTACCTCACCAATCGGTGGTAGTGGAATCGGCCCAGAAAAAAGCTAAAAGGTTGAAGTCTCATGCCTCTACACCACCTGGAAAAGACAACAGATTTATGGACAACCTGGGTCGTAGTGTCTTCCAGGGCTCTATGTTGGTATCTCGGATTGTATCTTACCAACTCTTTAAGTACCAACGAAATCTTTGGAAACAAGTCCAAGACCTAGTTCTCACTTCCTAATCAATATCAGGAACCATTTCTTCAAGTGGTGCATAAAGGCCTAGAGGCAGGCAAACATGAAGTTAGGGCGACTTACGACAGTTTTGAAACTGCAGCACGTCTCTCTGCTTCAGGAATAACTGCTCGTAGGTGGGCCTGGCTAAAGGCATCCGATCTCCGACCAGAAGTACAGGAGAGACTGGCCGACCTACCCTGTTTAGGGGATAACCTGTTTGGTGACAAGGTTAAAGAAGCGGTTGCAACTATTAAAGATCACACTGAGACACTTAAGCAACTTTCCTTAAGACACAACCCCCGGCCAGGAGACCTCCTAGAAGGGATATCAGGCGTCCTTATTACTGCCAACGCCGTTACTATCCCCCATCGAACCGGGCAAGACCGTCTCGCCCAGCTCAGCGTCCTCAGGCTAGGCAAAGGCCTGCAAGGCCTCAACCTCCTCCTCAGACTGCATCAACGTTGGGATTTTGAAAGAAAATCAGAGAGCAGCAGCCAACCCACCAATCCACTTCCACACCTACCAGTAGGAGGTCGGGTAGCCTTTTTCCATCACACCTGGACCTCCATAACCACAGACCAATGGGTACTTTCCATTACAGCTCACGGTTACCGATTGGATTTCCTCACTGTACCAAATCTCCACCAATCTCATCTTGGACAGTGAACCACCATTCCAAAATTCTACAAACAGAATTATCCACCCTTCTGAGAGCCAGGGCCATAGAACCAGTTCCCAGGCCTCAGCAGGGCAGAGGATTCTACTCCCGCTATTTCCTCATTCCAAAGAAAACTGGAGGCCTCCGTCCCATCCTAGACCTCAGAAATCTCAACAAATTTCTCAAAAAAGAAAAATTCAGGATGGTATCATTAGGCACCATGCTACCTCTTCTTCAAAGGGGGGGATTGGCTCTGCTCTCTGGATCTTCAAGACGCCTACGCTCACATTCCCATTTTTCCTCCTCATCACCAGTACCTGCGATTTCTGGTCGAAAGAAAACATTTTCAATACAGAGTGCTTCCATTCGGCCTAGCCTCAGCACCTTGAGTGTTCACAAAGTGTCTGGCAGTAGTGGTGGCACATCTTCACAGACAAAAGGTATATGTATTCCCTTATCTGGACGATTGGCTCATCAAGAGTCAAACACAAGAAGGAGCTCTCAATTCCCTCAAGCTCACAGTCAACTTGCTTCACTCTTTGAGATTTCTCATAAACTACTAAAAATCCCAATTCACAACATCTCACCTGTTACAATTCATAGGTGCAGATCTAAATACCATCATAGCAAAAGCTTTTCTTCCAAGAGACCGTGCTCAAACACTTGCTCTCCTGGCACACACTCTCCGAAATCACTCTCAAGTTACAGCTCATCAATGCCTCACCCTACTCGGTCACATGGCCTCCACAGTTCACGTCACTCCTATGGCCAGACTGACCATGCGACTAATGCAATGGACACTCAAATCTCAGTGGATTCAAGCCATTCAACCATTGTCCACTTCCGTTCAGATAACGCAGGAACTGCGTTCCTCCCTCCCTCTGGTGGATATCAATAAACAATTTGCTCAAAGGTCTGCCTTTTCAGCAACCATTTCCACAAGTGACCTTAACTACAGATGCGTCCACCTTAGGCTGGGGAGCACACATTGGTCATCTCAAGACCCAAGGGACGTGGACAAAAACCGAAGCCTCTTTTCAAATAAACTTCCTAGAGCTTCGAGCTATACGTTATGCCCTACAAACGTTCAAGGACTGCCTTTCACACAAGACTGTGCTGATTCAAACGGAAAACACAGTAGCCATGTGGTACATCAACAAGCAAGGGGGAACAGGTTCCTACCTCCTTTGCCAAGAGGCAGCTCAGATTTGGGACTGGGCTCTAACACACTCCATTCTTCTACGAGCCACTTACCTGGCAGTCATCTGCAACATAATAGCCGATCGCCTAAGTCGTCTGTTCCAACCACATGAGTGGTCCTTGGATCCAACGATAGCAACCAAGATCTTCCAATGCTGGGGTCAACCAACAATAGATCTCTTTGCATCCCATCTGAAGTACAAGGTGACCAATTACTGCTCCCTGTTACAACAGGAGAACAGCCTGCCAAAGGACGCCTTTGCTCGCCATTGGAACTCAGGCCTGTTATATGCGTATCCACCAATACCACTCATAACCAAAACCCTAGTGAAGCTACAACAGGACAAGGGGACTATGATACTCATAGCCCCATACTGGCCTCGCCAAGTACGGTTTCCCACACTGCTAGACCTCTGTCAGAGATCCCATTCGCCTGGGAGTAGCTCCCAATCTCATAACTCAGGATCAGGGTCGGTTGCGCCATCCCAACCTTCAATCCCTCTCCCTGACAGCATGGATGTTGAAAGCTTGATCTTACAACCACTCAACCTCCCAACCACTATATCTCAAGTGCTTATAGCTTCACGTAAACCTTCCACTAGAAAGAATTATTCCTACAAATGGAAACGGTTTACTTTGTGGTGCACTCAGAAATCTATAGATCCTTTCATTTGCCCCACTACCTCACTACTAGATTACCTTTACCATCTTTCAGACTCTGGTCTTAGGACTTCATCGGTAAGAGTTTATTTGAGTGCAATCTCAGCTTACCATAAGCTGGGAGACACACCTATTTCTACACAGCCTCTCGTCAGTAAATTTATGAAAGGTTTAACTCACCTTAAACCTCCACTTCATTCCCCAAGCATACAATGGGACCTGAACGTAGTATTAGCCAGGCTCATGCGTTCTCCATTCGAACCCATAGATACCTGTGACCTTAAATATCTTTCATGGAAAACTTTATTCCTCATAGCCATTACATCAGCTAGAAGAGTCAGTGAACTACAAGCTCTTGTCACATACAAACCTTTTACAAAGTTCCTACATGACAGGGTGGTCCTCCGTACTCTTCCTAAATTTCTTCCAAAAGTAGACACGGAATTCCACCTGAACCAATCTATAGTTTTACCAACATTCTTTCCAAGGCCTCACTCTCACCAGGGAGACAGGGCCTTACATACCTTGGACTGTAAACATGCACTATCCTTCTACTTAAACCGCACTACAGTCCAAAGGAAATCCAGTCAACTATTTGTATCTTATGATCCAAACAAACCAGGTGAAACAGTGGGAAAACATACTTTGTCAAACTGGCTAGCAGATTGCATACAGTTTTGTTATGAAAAAGCAGGCCTTACTCTTCAAGGGCGAGTAAAAGCACATTCAGTCAGAGCGATGTCAACCTCAGTAGCACACCTTCGCTCTGTACCTATTCTGGACATTTGTAAAGCAGCAACATGGAGTTCTCTTCACACCATTGCAGCTCACTATTGTTTAGACAAAGACGGAAGACAAGATTCAGCCTATGGACAATCTGTCTTAAAGAACTTGTTTCCAGTGTAATCCCAACTCCTTCTACATCCAACCTGCTGTGATCTTCGGCTGATTCATTTCAACAACTATACTTCACCGTTGTTTCACTACAAAATGACTCAGCCTCTAGCTTGCTAATCACCCATATGTGAGGACTACATCCTGCTTGTCCTGGGATAAAGCAAAATTGCTTACCTTGTAATAGGTGTTATCCCAGGACAGCAGGATGTAGTCCTCACGAAACCCACCCGCCACCCCGCGGAGTTGGGTCCGATACGTTTTATTATTTTATTTTTGGCTAACGCTAATTGCTGCAAAACAGACTGAAGGGAGACCCCTGTGGCAGGGAATATCGTGGCATGCTGGGCATGCTCAGTGGGCACTCTGGTGCCAGTCAAAAGTTTCATAGAAACTTTGATAGACGTTTTTCCGTACATAGGGCTCTATTACTGATATCAGCCATATGTGAGGACTACATCCTGCTGTCCTGGGATAACACCTATTACAAGGTAAGCAATTTTGCTTTATGCAATTAATTTGACTGATAACCACAAGTATGTTTTGAAGGATTAACATGCTAATCCATCGATTAGATGGTGGCCTAGTTTCCCTTCTGGATCCCTGCTCTCTTCCCACTACCCATAGCTAGCCAAATACCTAATATGAAACACGTTCTCTTCCATCAACAAGGGCATGATATTTAATCTGTGATTAGCTGTTATCTGACTTGAGGGGATGTGAGGTTGCAGCAGTATGGGAACTGCCAAGCATTTGCGTTAATGATAGTTGAGGTCTTTCCAGAAAGGTCTGGAGCAGATGTATGGTGCCAGGCATGGTCTTGACACCCTGGTGTGACTCATGAATGTCTTCAAAGAACACGTGTTACATGTATGCAGCTTTCTTTTTCATATGTATGAAGACTGAATTACCCTCTGTCAAGATTGAGGCACATTAGTAGGACAATATAGGGAAGCTATAGCATGCTAAGTAATTTCTAGGTTTGCATTCCTACTTTATTGTATAGATTTATCATCTGCTACATTTTGAGGGCATAAACAAGCATGGACAAAAGAGAGCCAATTGATATAGTTTATCTGGATTTCCAGAAAGCATTTGACAAAGTCCCTCATGAGACACTTTTTAGGAAATTGGAATCATGGGATGGGGGCAGTGTCCTATTGTGGATTGCAGACTGTTTAAAAGATATGAAAACAGAGTAGGGGTGAATGGTAAATTTTTCCAATAGAGAAAGACAAATAGTGGAGTGCCCCAGGGATCTGTTCTGGGCCTATTGCTTTTTAATATATTTATAAACGACCTAGAAATGGGACCAGCGAGTGAGGTGATCAAATTTGCTGAGGAAATCAAACTACTCAAAGTCATTAAATCACTAGAAGATTGAGAAACATTGCAGGAGGACCTTGCAAAACTGGAAGACTGGGCCTGAAAATGAAATTTAATGTGCACAAGTGCAGTGATGCACTTAGGGAAGAGTTCCACATTAAGGTTCCACATTAAGAGTCAGGAAAAGGGTCTCTGCGTCAACTATGATAATACTTTGAATTTTTCTGCTCAGTATGCAGCAGCATCCAAGAAAAGTAGGAAGAATTAGGAAAGCAATGGAGAGTAAGACAGAATATCATAATACATCTGTATTGTTCCATGGTGACCTCATTTTAAATATTTTGTGCAGTTCTGGTCACCACATCTGTAAAAAGAAATAGAAGAATTAGAAAAGGTACAGAGAAGGGAAACCAAAATAATGAAAGGGATCGAATGATCCCTCTGACGAAAAGCTAAAGAAGTTGGAGAAGAGATAGCTGAGGAGAAATATGATATAGGTCTATAAAATAATGAAATGGAATGAATAAACATTAATCAGTCGTTACTTGGGAACACACAATGAAGTTACTAGGTGATATATTTAAAACTATTAAGAGAAAATATTTTTTTACTCATAATTAATCTCTGGTATTTGTTGCCAGAAGATGTGGTGAAAGCTATTAGTGTAGGTATGTGTTAAAAAATGTTTTGGACTAGTTTCTGGTGGAAAAATTCATAACCATTTATTAAGATGGACTTATCCCAAGGATAAGCAGCATGGAATCTATCTACCCCTTGGGATCCTGCCAGGTACTTGTGAACTGGATTGGTTACTGTTGGAAACAGAATACTGGTCTTAATGGACCTTTGGTGTGACCCAGTATGGCAAGTTTTAACGTTCTTATCACAATTTTAGTTGTAATTATTTGTCTTGATACTCTGCATTTGCTTAAACCTTCAAACCTTCCCACAGATGTCATAGTAAGAAAGGTTAAATGGATAATTTAGATGGGAAATCTAGTAGCTTGTTGGTTTTGAAACCCTCAATGTAGCTCCTCGGAGGATTTTTGTTCAGGCCTATGGACTGAGCAGATGTTATAAATGATGGCCGGAGAGTGACTTGTATAACAAAATAACTTATTAAAGGTGATAGAGAGGAGAAAGGGAGGGGGGTCAAAGAAGGAGAAATGATAAATGGGATGAAAAGAGAGAGAGAATGGGTGCTGGGCAACAAAAGTTGTGACTAGGGTTGGGTAAAAGTGAGGAGATCCAAAGAGGAAAAAGGGGAAGTTGTTAATAAGAGGCAAGAGGGGGGGTTTGAGTATTAAGAATCAAATTAACTATTAAACTTATTTATTTTTTAAGTGGATGCCTCCTTGGAGAAAGTGGAGACCCTGGACAAAGCATTCATCTGCCCAGTAATCAAACCGAATTATCAGAGTGGGGCACTTATTTGTCTCTTGAACGAAGTGGAACAGAACCAGCTGTTAAAGATTTTCAAACAATACCTCAGGAAGCTTGCATGATGTATAAAGATATAAAGAACACTTATCCTCAAGAAGTAGCTTCATCAGCATTCCAAAAAAATGTTACTGCCTTACCACAAGCCTTGTGTAACCCTGATGTGATTATCGAGGAAATAATTGAAGATGGTCAAGAATGTGAGTATGCCTTTTTGATGGCTTTTATTTATAAATTGTGCCTCTTAGAATGAAATCACTAAATCACATTATGAAAATGAAAAATTTGCAATAGTCCATATTTGTAACTTTAAAAAGGTTTGCTTATTAAAAATTGATGTCATAGTCCTCACCCCTACAAGAGTACATTTTGTCGAGTATTAGTTGTAGTACTCAAAAATCTTCTTTGAGCTCTTTTTAAGACCCCGCAAAGTTCTGGTCAGTGACTTGACAGGGATATCTTCTGTAACAAAAAAAACAAAACAATCTTACTCTTATTGTCAGTAGTGTTGGGGATACCATGGAGATAAGGTACTTGGAGCATTTGCTAGAAGACATCTTGTGGGCCATCCATTGCTCCTACCATGTGACAGGGGCCGACCAACGGCACCGGTAGCCCCAGTGACATAGTATGGGCAAAGGCTATCGGCAGCATTTGAATACTGGCAGCCGACGGCCCGAGTGCAGGAGATCATTCCTGCACCCCCGCTGGACCACTAGGGACTCTTGGCAAGTCTTGGGGGGGGGGGGGGGGGTCAGGAGGGTGGGGGTTGTAGTTAATTAACTTTAAAGGGTTGGGATGGGGTGTTTTGTTTTTGTTTTTTCCAACAAAGAGAATGATAAACGTTTTCTGATCCTGGGAGTGGACAGAAATGGCCCTCCCCAGATCCGAAAATGAAATGGGGACCAAACAAATTTTATGCCCTCCCCTAATTTGCTCCATAAGACGCACCCTCCCCTAATTTGCTCCATAAGACGCACAGACGCCCAGGAACAGAGCTGGTTTAGCACACCATTATTATTTATTTTTAATTTTCCTGCTCTGAATCCTAGGTGCATCTTATGGTCAGGGCCGTCTTATGGAGCGAAAAATACGGTACTTTTTTGGGAGGACAAAGTTGCTTTCTCTTAAAATTAATGGGTTTTGGTGTAGCCAAAAGCAGCAGGGTGAGAACAAGGGAAGCCAGGGTTTGAATCTTCCTATGGTTGATGCCTCATGACCATGGGCAAGTCTCTTCACTCTCGATTGCTTCAAGTACAAACTGAAATTGTAAACAAGGGCCAGGTAACTTAGGACCTTGATTGCAGCACTCTATTTGAGTTTTTAGGATATCCACTGCATACATATACATTTCTTGCATATTCACTGTAGATATCTTGAAAACCTAATAGAATTGCAACACTTGGACTGGATTTGCCCACCCCTGCTTTAAGTCCTCTGGGGCTGGGACCTACTAGTTGTACCTGAATTTGTGTAATGCACTTTGAGTGCAGATTTGAAAAGATGAGTAATTAAATCAAAAATCCAAATTCACTCCTTTTTGGACAACTTTGTGAAAGAATAGTAGGCTTATGAGATAATGTCTATGTGTCCCGTCCCCCCCCCATATATCTTTAGGTGCTCTATCTTCACTACATTTTCAGAATGCTGGATGGTCCAAGAAGGTCTTGGGGGGGAGGGGTGGAGAAAGGGAACCAGTTGTGTGGATGTATGCATATCCCAGAAGTTCAGTGTGGAAATTCTTCTTCCAGATATATTTTAGATTTGCAGTTAACACCTTGATAATGTCCCTTAGAGGTCCCTTATCTGTATTATATGCATCTCCTTTTATGAATCTACTTTTTAGCTGTTTGTGTATTAATTTTTTAATGTGATGGATTACTAGCACACAATTTACCAAAGATTCATAAGGACAAGTGACTGAGGAAGAGGTACTTTCAAAACTTAACATCTTAGTAGTAATTCTTTTTTCATTCATTTTTATCTGAACTTGTTTGCATGTATTGCTGCTTTAAAAATCCCCAATAGTTTTTCACAATGCTCATTGTTCTCTCAGGGTAATTACAATATTTATTGTATAAATTCTTTTGGATCATTCGTTCAAGGATTCATAGTTAACTTATGTGGCTATCTCTGCTCCTTCCCAAAATGCCTCCCACCCACCCTCAGAACGCTCCCGACTTATCCGGCTAAATTCTCGTCCCTGTTCATATCCAAATCAGTCCAGACAAGTGAGTTTTGCATCGCTTCCAGCAGATGGAGACAGAGAAAAACTGAGGCACTGCTATGAATCCAAGAGTGCCACCTGCAGTCCCTCAGTATTTCTGTCTCTAGCAGATAGTAGAGGTGCAAACCTGCAGCTTGACAAAAAAAGACTAAGAATTTTTGGGAAGTTTTGAAATTGGACTGAGGCTCCCTGAAGTATTAGCTCCTTTGTGGGCCATGCTTCAAGTGGAGCCAGGCAACCAGGGGGTTTTGAAACACCTGGCTGGTTGAGCCCTCTGCTTTCCAGAGGTCCTGATAGCCAGTGGACTGGCTCCCTTGTTGCCTCCGAGGTTGTCTCCTGCAAGCCGCCATCCTGTTAATGAAAATAACCCTGTTCTTTAATTTTGTTTTGAGTTTGTATTATGTTTATAAAAAAATATATAGTACAGCAGTTGATCTGAAGGCAGGAACTTCAGTCTGGGCGCAGTGGTCGGAGTGCTTTAGACAGCGGGAGCTGTCTGTTCTGGCAGGAGGGAGAGAGAGATAGCCGCAATTACCTTCTTTGCTGGGGGATTCTGGGGAGAGAAGTTTTCCTATGTGTCACTTGGTTGGGCACAACACTTAAGCTGCATGTGCGGACCTGCCTTTTTTTCCTTCAGTGCGTTCAAGCCAAATTTTATTCTTTAGCAGCCGCATGGGTTATGGTGCCAATGCCGCACATGGTAGCATGCAAAGCGTGTGGTCTCTGGTCCATGGGACTCAATGCATGTTCCCTCTGTACTGGCTGTAGTTAGAAGGGTCCATTGGCCTTTGGGGGCCATGGCTGCGCTCCTAGGGGGGATCACAGAGTGCAGCCATGCTTGCAGGGGATCGCGGGCAGGGGCCCTCGACCTCCAGGGATTCCCCTCCTGTGGGCTCAGGTAGGATAAGACCGGTGACCCACAGACACCCATTATTTATTTATTTATTTATTTTATTTAACATTTTTCTATACCGACCTTCAAGGTTAAATACCATATCAGGTCGGTTTACATCGAACAGGGGTAGATCAGTGTAACATAACATAACAAAGGAACAACTTTTTATAATTAGTGGAGGTAAAGCAGAAAAGTAAGAAAGTTACATAATAACAAGGACCATGAACTAGGAAGCTGAATTCAGCTGGAAAAAGAGAAACCTTAAGAATGTATTAAATTAAAATACTAGGAGACTAGTAACTGATGAGAATATTGAAGGGGCGAAGTTCCAAATTCAATGCTGAGTAGTTGTAGTTGTCTAGTGAAAGTTTGAAGGATCAGGGAAGGCTTGTAAGAAGAGCCAAGTTTTGAGTTTTTTTTTAAATGTTGGTAGGCACGGTTCCATTCTGAGTTCTGCAGGTAGGTTGTTCCAGATGGCTGGACCTGCTGTGGAAAAAGCTCGGTCTCTGGTAGAGATGAGTCGTGTAGCTTTAGAAGGTGGGGGTTGTAGTGCTCCTTTGTAGGTTTCTCTCATTGGTCTGTTGGAAGTGTGGAGTTTGAGTGGGAATTCGAGGTCAAGATGGAGGAAGCTATGAATTGATTTGTGAATTAGAGATAAAGCTTTGTGCAGAGCCCTGTGACTGACTGGTAACCAATGTAAATTACGGAGGACGGGCGTAATGTGGTCTCTCTGGTTGGTGCTTGTTAAAATTCTCGCTGCAGCGTTTTGTATCATCTGTAAGGGCTTGGTTGTTGAGTTGGGAAGGCCAATGAGGAGAGAGCTGCAGTAGTCAATTTTGGCAAATATTAGGGATTGAAGAACAGTCCTAAAGTCATGAAAAAATAGGAGAGGTTTGAGTCTTTTTAACACTTGAAGTCTGTAGAAGCACTCTTTAGTTGTGGTTTTGATCATATTCTTTAGGTTAAGACGGTTGTCTATAATTACTCCAAGGTCTCTCACATGAGTGTGGGTGAGACAGCTGTGCAGCCCACAACTCTACCCCCCTACTCACACAGGGCATTGAGAAGCTTAAAAAACAGTATTACAGTGGGCTCTGGTAGAATTAGACCTGTGATCCGGAGACACACACTGTATCAAGTGCAACTAGTACAAAATGCCTTCTCTGTATTAAATACTGAAGAAGTTCTTGAGAAAAAAGATTGAAATGTTATCTGAAAAGAGAGAAGAAACCCAATGCATACAGAAATTCCAGATCAGAAACCAAAGAATAAAGCTCACTGTGATGGATGACTCTGCCATCAGAGGCACTAACCCTTTCCCTTGCACAAATGCAAAGGGAAAAGTGGATAACAAAACTCAACTAAAGAGGTCACAAAAGGAGTCCAGAAACAGCAGTAACCTGAATGAAGAAAGCTGGAAAGCTATGAGCACAAATGCTCGTAGTTTGGGCAATAAAATCCCAGATCTGCAAGCCCTAATGGTGGAGGCGGACTTGCACATTGTTGCTGTCACGGAAACGTGGTTTACGGAATCTCATGACTGGGATATGGCAATACCAGGCTATAACTTGTTAAGGAAAGACAGAGAGGACAGGAAAGGGGGAGGAGTGGCTGTTTGTCAGAAACAATATCCAAGCATCGGAGCTGCAAGGAAGATGGGGCAATGAAGAAGCACTATGGGCCAACCTAAAAAAAGATGGGACATCCATTTTTATTGGAGTGGTTTACAGGCCTCCAAACCAAAAAGAAGAGCTGGACAGAGATCTGGTTGAAGACATCCAAAAGATGGGAAAGAAGGGAGAAGTGGTGATCGTTGGAGACTTTAATATGCCAGATGTAGACTGGAGAATCCCATCTGCAGAATCTAATAATAGTAGAGAAATAGTGGATGCCCTGCAAGTAGCTTTGTTCAAACAAATGGTTATGGAAACCACGAGAGAAGGAGCTATACTTGACTTAGTGCTCACTAATGGAGATAACGTCACTGATGTCCAGGTGGGCGCCCACCTCAGCACCAGTGATCATCAAACGGTATGGTTTAATATCACATAAAAGATACGGAAAAGAAGCACAAAAAACCCGAGTTTTGCAATTCAAAAACACAAACTTTGATGAAATGGGGAAGTACCTGGAGGAAGAACTAAAAGGCTGGGAGAATGTGAGAGATGTGGATCAACAGTGGACCAATCTAAAAGGAGCAATTGCCAAGTCAACTAATCTATATGTTAGAAAAGTAAAGAAAAGCAAAAGAAAAATGAAACCTATCTGGTTCTCAAAGGAGGTGGCTGACAAAATAAAGGCTAAAAGAACAACGATCAAGAAATACAAAAGATCCCAAAGGGAGGAGCACAAAGAAGAATATCTGGTAGAACTGAGGGAGACGAAGAAATTAATCAAGAGAGCAAAAAGTCAAGCCGAAGAGAGGATTGCCAAGGAAGTAAAGAGAGGTGACAAAACATTTTTCAGATACATCAGTGAAAAGAGAAGTTCAAAGTAGTATAGTGAAATTGAAAGGTGGAAAGGATCAATGTGTGGAGAGAGACGAAGAAATGGCAGAAATATTAAACGAATACTTCTGTTCTGTGTTCAATAAGGAGGACCCTGGAGAAGGACTGTCCCTGGTTAACAAGATATTGGAGGGGAGTGGAGTAGATGTAACTCCATTTACAGTAGAAAATGTAAGGGAAGAGCTGGAGAAACTGAAAGTGGACAAAGCCATGGGGCCTGATGAGGTTCATCCCAGGATACTGAGGAAGCTCAGAGATGTGCTGGCGGGTCCACTGTGTGACCTGTTCAATAGATCCCTAGAAATGGGAGTGGTGCCGAGTGATTGGAGAAGTGGTGGTGGTCCCGTTTCACAAGAGTGGGAACAGAGAAGAGGCTGGTAACTACAGACCGGTTAGCCTCACTTCGGTGGTGGGAAAAATAATGGAGTCACTGTTGAATGAGAGAATAGTGAACTATCTACAGTCGGGAGAATTGATGGACCAGAGGCAGCATGGATTCACCAGGGGAAGATCCTGTCAGACAAATCTGATTGACATTTTTGACTGGGTAACCAAGGAATTGGATCAAGGAAGAGCACTCTGTCATCTACTTGGATTTCAGCAAAGCTTTTGATACAGTGCTGCACAGGAGACTGGTGAATAAAATGAGAAGCTTAGGAGTGAGTGCCGAGGTGGTGGCCTGGATTGCAAACTGGTTGATGGACAGAAGACAATGTGTGATGGTAAATGGAGCTCTTTCTGAAGAGAGGGAGGTTTTAAGCGGTGTACCACAAGGATCGGTGTTGGGACCGGTCCTGTTCAATATATTTGTCAGCGACATTGCGGACGGGATAGAAGGTAAGGTTTGTCTTTTTGCTGATGACACTAAGATCTGCAACAGAGTGGACACGCCGGAAGGAGTGGAAAGAATGAGACGGGATTTAAGGAAGCTGGAAGAGTGGTCGAAGATATGGCAGCTGAGAGTCAATGCCAAGAAGTGCAGAGTCATGCATATGGGGAGTGGAAATCCGAATGAACTGTATTCGATGGGGGGAGAAGGGCTGATGTGCACGGAGCAGGAGAGAGACCTTGGGGTGATTGTTTCGCCGACTTCAGATCATTAGACACTATGTGACAAGGCGATAGCTAAAGCCAGAAGAATGCTGGGCTGCATAGAGAGAGGAATATCGAGTAAGAAAAGGGAAGTGATTATCCCCTTGTACAGGTCCTTGGTGAGGCCTCAGCTGGAATACTGTGTTCAGTTCTGGAGACCATATCTCCGAAGAGACAGAGACAAGATGGAGGCGGTCCAGAGAAGGGCGACCAAAAAGGTGGAAGGTCTTCATCGAATGACTTATGAGGAGAGATTGAAGAATCTAAATATGTACACCCTGGAGGAAAGGAGGAGCAGAGGTGATATGATACTGACTTTCAGATACTTGAAAGGTTTTAATGATCCAAAGACAACGACAAACCTTTTCCGTCGGAAACAAATCAGCAGAACCAGGGGTCACGATTTGAAGCTCCAGGGAGGAAGACTCAGAACCAATGTCAGGAAGTATTTCTTCACGGAGAGGGTGGTGGATGCCTGGAATGCCCTTCCGGAGGAAGTGGTGAAGACCAGAAGTGTGAAAGACTTCAAAGGGGAGTGGGATAAACACTGTGGATCCATAAAGTCTAGAGGACGTAAATGAATGGGGGGGGGGGGGGGGGGGGGGAAAGATTTGCATTCACAAAAAAGCAGGGAGTAGCTTGCTTTTTATGGCAGTTACTACCCCAAATCAAATAAGCCTGATACTTCACTTTCAATGCATATCCAGCATAGCTCTCTGCTTCAATGGCAGGGGAGAAAGTCGGACACTTCAAGCATATCCAGCATAGCTCTCTGCTTCAACGGCAGGGGAGAAAGACTGAAACTTCCTTTCAATGCATATCCAACAGCCCAACAGCCTGACTTATAACTGTTCTAGCAACTATGCACTTTAACAAACACTAATCCGTGTATATACATTTTAAGAGAATGTTTACAAATTTATCATGAGGTCTTCAACTTGTAACCGTCGCATACTCCAATGTATATCTTAATCTCTCGTCCCCCTTCTTATTTCCTCCTCCAAGTTACACATCCTTGTTATAATGTAACTTTACTCTCCTTCAAATTGTCTTTACTGTTTGGTTGGTTATAGTTCCTACTTGTTTGATGTAAACTGAGCTGATTTGATTTGTATCAAGAAATTCGGTATAGAAAAGCCTTTAATAAATAAAGAAAGAAAGAAAATATCCAGCATAACTCTCTGCTTCAACGGCAGGGAGAATGAAGAAAAGTGGATCTATATACAGACAACCAACAAGGATTGAATTACATAGTCTGGGTAAACAAACAAACATGGGTGTAGCTTGCTTATTGTGGCGGTTACTACCCCTAACTAATTAAGCTAGATATTTCATTTAGATGCAGCTCCAACACTGCTCTCTACATTAATGGTGGGGGTGGAAGGGTAATAGAACCAAAAGGTTACTAAGCCAAGAGGAACAGATAAGTATGAAAAAGAAAAGTGTGAAACTTGCTGGGCAGAATGGATGGGCTGTTTGGTCGTCTTCTGCCATCATTTCTATGTTTCTATGTTTCACCTGTGGATCCAGGGTACCAAGAAGGGACAGAAGAGGGGAAGAGAGTCTGGTAGCCTGCTCGGTTAGGGGACTGAGGATCCAGAAGTATTTTTTCCGGAATGTATTCTTCTCTTGCCTAAGGCGTTTCTGGCAAGGAAGGGAGTGTGGGGGGTGGGGGAGGGGGAAGTGACCCAGAAAGACAGCCACGTAGCTTTTCTAAAAGACCAAAGGTAGTGTCTTCAGGAGGCACTGGAGATCTACTACAATACCTGGGCTTGGGTCACGCAGGAACTGAGGCTGATCCCAGGGATTTGGGCGCTTGATGATCTGCAGGAAACCTTCGGACCCTCATGGGGCAGAGCTGGATGTTGAGACAGATGCAGATCTTGATGTTAATAAAGATGACCCTGATCCAGATGAGTTACTGATGTCGGAGTGGGATGACTCTCGGGTGGCCCACCTGTTTAAGAAGGAGGAACTGTCCCCTCATCCCCCAGGTGTTGAAGGAGCTATGGGTTAAGGTGGCTCAAGAAGAGTCTGATAATGAATGCGTGAATCTGGTCTTGGATAGGCTGTGTGGTGGTCCTAGTGTCTCTCCCTTGCCTAAGAAAATTCAGAAGTTGGTGAACCAGGAATGGGTCTTTCCAGAGGTGGGTCTGAAGGTTGGCAGGGCTATGGCTTCGCTTTACCCCTTGATAAAAGAAAACTTGGAGCTCTTAAAGAGTGCCAAAAGTGGAATGTGCAGTTTCGGCAGTTACCAAGACGACCATCCAGTGGTGGATTCAGTTACTCTGAAGGATGTGCAGGACCGCGAATTTGGAGGTTCAGATGAAACAAATGTTTGAGATTTCCACCTTGAGTCTCCAGGCCACGATTTGCGGCAGTATAATGCAGAGGGCCTGTTTGTGCTTGGTTCAGAAAGCACAGGAGCAGGCCCCAACCGGGGATTTCAGTCCCATGCAGTCTGTGCGTTTGGAGGCTGGAGTAGTGTATGTGGTGGATGAGCTATATGACTTGGTGCACTCTTCAGCCAGAAGTGGTTGCGCAATTGGTCGGCTGACGTGGTCCAAGTCCTAGTTGTGTAATTTTACCTTTATTGGGAAACTCCTGTTTAGGGAAGATTTGGATCAGTTGATGAAGACTTTGGGGGAGTCCAAAGGGAACAGGTTACCTGAGGATAAGAGAAGCAGCAAGAAAGTTTTCCCATCCCGCTCCCGTTTTCGGGATTCGCGATGGTTCCGTTCAAGAATTCCTCAGCCTCTGGAACGAAGAAGTCATTAGGATGACAGCAGTCCTTTTGGGGCTGCTGCAGATCCTCCAGGGATGTTGCTGGTCAGGGAACTGGAGGAGGAAAGTTGACACAGTGAAGCCAGGGCCACCCATTCTTCCATAAAAGTGGTAGAGGGCAGATTGTCCAGCTTTTACGAGGAGTGGACCAAGATTACCTTGGACCGTTGGGTTCTTGATGTGGTAAGAGATGGCTACACTCTAAAATTTTCGCACCCCCAACAGGGAGGCCTTTTCTGGAGTCCCACTGTTCATCTTGAAGCAAGCAAGAAGCAGTGAAAGGGGGACTCTGCAGAGGTTACTAAGTTTAAACACCATAGTTCCAGTCTCACTGAATGAGCAGGGACAGTGGAGGTACTCCATTTATTTCATGATCCCCAAGGAGAGACCTTTTGGCCCATTCTATATGTGTGCAGAAGTTGAACATAGCCTTGCGGGTTCCATGTTTTCATATGGAGAGGTTACACACTGTTATAGTGACATTCCACAAAGGAGAGTCCTTGGAGTCATTGGACCTGACAGAGGCTTGTCTCCATGTTCTCATTCTGAAGGACCATCAGAAGTTTCTTTGGTTCATGGTGCTGGGACAGCATTTTCAGTTCCGGGCTCTTCCCTTTGGCTTGGCCATGGCGCTCCAAACCTTCACCGAAGGTTGAGGCAGGAGGAGATTTTGGTATATCATATCTGGACAATTGGCTCATTCGAGTGAAGATGGAGGAGGAGTGCATTCGGTTCCTCCAGTGAGTTATGGACACCTTGAGTTTGCTGGGTTGGATGATAAATGTGGCAGTCACCTGGTTCTGACCCAGTCATTGGAGTATCTGGGGGCACAATTCAATACCCAGAAAGGTAGGGTATTCCTGATCGCAACTAGATTATCAAAGTTACAGGTCTGAGATTATTTGCAGGTCCTAGGCTTCATGGTTTCCACTTTGGATTTGGTTCCTTGGGCCTTTGCACATATGAGACCTTTACAGAAGGCAATCTTGTCCAAGTGGAATCTGTTGTCTGAGGAGTATCATCTGCCTTTGTCTCTTCTAGGGGAATCCAGGTCCAGACTTTCTTGGTGGCTCTTGCATCACAACCTGGAAAAGGGAGTGGATCTGGAGGCCCTGGACTTGAGTGGTGGTGACCACGGATGCCAGTCTCAAGGGTTGGGGGGGGGGCAGTGTGCCTAGGGTGATCTGCTCAAGGTCTTTGGTCTATCAATCTACTGGAAACAAGGGCGGTCCAACGGGCCTTGGAGGCCTTCCTGCCCGGGATCAAAGGTCTGATGGTTCGTGTGTTCTCAGACAATGCAACGACAGTGGTGTGTACATCAGTTGTCAAGGAGGGATGTCATCTTGAGGGAATAGCAGCTTCTCATGTTGCAGGAGTGGACAGTGTGCAAGCAGATTTCCTTAGGCAACAACTAGATCCGGGGGAATAGTTGTCTCCAGAAGCCTGAGATCGCATCTGTGCCAGATGGGCGTTCCCCAGTTGGATCTCATAGCAATGTATGCCAAAGCAAAGGCGGCAAGGTTTTTAAGTCACAGAAGAGAGGTGGATGTGGAGGGTCTGGATGCTCTAGTGTGCCCGTGGCTGACGGGAGTCTTTTATACATGTTCCCTCCTTGGCCACTCGTCAGTTTTGCAGCAGATAATCGCATCCAGGGAATGTACAGATGGCGCCGGAGTGGCCGTGGTGACTGTGGTTAACAGATCTGATGCAACTTGCGATAGGGGGACCCCTCAGGTTAGTCCACCTGCCAGGATTACTTTGACAGGATCCCATATTTTAGTATCAGAAGGATAATTTTTTCCTGCAGCTTGGCTTTTGAGAGGTGGCAATTGCCCCTGAAAGGATATTGGAACCTGTTATTTCCACGTTACTCCAGGCTAGGAGACCCTCTACTTCCCAGGCGTACTTCAGGGACTGGAAGGTTTTTGAGTCTTGGTGTCTACAATAGCGACTGGATCCCCTGACTGTAGATGTTCCTCATATCTAAGCCTTTTTGCAGCAAGAGTTGTCTAAGGGTCTAACTCTGTGTTCAGGTGTCTGCCTTGGGTTCCCTTTGGGGGCAAATTGCGGGGAGGTTGTTGGCCTCTCATCCTAATGTAATTCAGTTCCTTAAAGGGAATGAAGCATTTGCATCGTCCAATTTGGAAGTTATGCCCAGATTGGAACCTCAGCTTAATACTGCAAGTACTCTGTGGGGCCCCTTTTGAGCCTTTAAGGGGAGTGGCTTTGATGGACTTGACTTTGAAGACAGTTTTTCTGGTGGCTATATGTTCAGCCAGACGGATTTTGGACCTACAGGCGCTATCCCCCCATCGCTCGCATTCTCACTTAATTTACAACTGAGTTATCAATCAAATCAACGCTTCCACATGTTCCCCCATTAAGATAATATGCTTTACTGTAGATACTGTGCTTATTACTTCCATATTTATATTGTGCTTTATTGCATTACTTTTACCTTTTTTATTTTTAATTTATTTTCAAAACTATTATACCCATCATTATTTATCACTATAATATGATATTGATTTCAAAAGTTTTTCCTTCTCTTGTAACTATCTCTATACCATGTTCAAGTTGTACATTGTTCTATAGTCATATGTAAAACACGTTGTCTCACAGTTATATGTAAAGCCCCTTCCTTCTTGGGCATATCACCGTTTAATGTAAACCGGAGTGATTTGTATCTGATACAAGAACCTCGGTATATAAAAATTAAAAATAAATAAATAAATAATCTTGCAGGGATCCCTTTTTGCGTATTTCTAACGACAGGGTGATGTTGCGAATAGTCCTCTCTTTTGTTTTGAAGATGGTTTCGTCCTTTCATATTAATCAGACTGTAGAGCTTCCAGCCTTTCCGGAGTGGTCTAGGGATTCCCCTCAGGACAGAAAGCTGCGTCTTTTGGATCTGCGGCAGACTCTGTTGCGGTATCTGAAGGTCACTAACAGTTTTTGACAATCAGATCACCTTTTTGTGTTCAGTGGCACAAAGAAAGGAGATAAAGCTCCTAAAGCCACGATCTCTTGGTGCCTGAAGGAGACCATTTGCTCTGCTTATATTTATAAGGGTCGCAAAACTCCAGTAGGCCCAAGAGCACATTCTACAAGGGCACAGGCAGTGGCCTGAGTGGAGTGTCAGTTGGTGTCTCCTAGGAAATATGTAGGGGTGCAGCGAGGTCCTCACTTCATACTTTCACCAAGCATTACCGTTCGGACGTTCAAGTGCAGGAAGATGTGACTTTTGGTGAGTGTGTTCTACGTGCGGGTCTTTCAGGTTCCCACACAGTTTAGGGGTGTCTGGACTGATCTGGGTATGAACAGGAAAGGAAAATGGTTCTTACCTGCTAACTTTCATTCCTGTAATACCATAGGTCAGTCCAGAGACCCACCCCCATCGCTGCTGAAAGACCTGAATTTCCTGATAGTTGGTGAACCTTATTTCAGAAATTTTGCAAATTGTAAATGTTTACATAACATAAGAGATGCCATACTGGGTTAGACCAAGGGTCCATCAAGCCCAGTATCCTGTTTCCAACAGTGGCCAATCCAAGTCACAAGTACCTGGCAAGTACCCAAACATTAAATAAATCACAAGCTATTAATGGTCATTAATTACCATAATAGCAATTTATGGATTTTTCATCTAGGAACTTATCCAAACCTTTTTGAAACCCAGTTACACTAACTGCTATAACCACATCCTCTGGCAATGAATTCCACTGAGTGAAAGAATTTTCTTTGATTTGTTAAGCAGTTATCAGACTGTTTTGTTCTCTGGAAATATGAGAGGCTCCAGTTCAGGAGGTTCCAACTCAGAGTTGCCTGTTCGCCCTGGAAAGAGATTTAGGGACTAATCTTTGGCTTTGATATAGGTCAATACTGAGGGACTCCATGTGGCACACTTGGATATGTAGCAGTGCCTCAAAGTTCTTGTTCTCTGCCTCATTTGCTGGTAGGGATGCAAAATCAACTTGTCTGGACTTGATCTGTGGTATTACAGAAACGCAAATTAGCAGGGAAGAACCAATTTTCATTTATCCGGCTAAAGTTTAGTTGGATAAGTCTTTAAATGTGCCTGTTTTGTCGTTTAGACAGATAACTTATCAGCTATCTGTCTAAATGGCTTTCGAATATCAACCTCTATATTGTTTAGTTCTTTTAAAATTTCCATTTGTCTTGCAAAAAATCCCTAATAGCTGTTGTAAACACACATATTTGACAAAAGGTCATCATCACAGGCTGAAAAAAATCATAATACACAGGATGAGTTGCATCATTTCTCACAGGACAAGCAGGATGGTTGTCCTCACAAATGGGTGACATCGAGGATGGAGCCCACCACGGAAAACTTCTGTCAAAGTTTAATAGAACTTTGACTGGCCCCTACTGGGCATGCCCAGCAAGGCACTGACCCTGCAGCCAGCAGGGGTCTCCCTTCAGTCTTCTTTTTTCCGCGCAGCAGTTGCCACGCGGTGAAAGGAGCTCTCTAACCACGTTCCTGACAGGAATTTGGAAATTAATTTCCTAAGAAAATTTGCCCCTCAGGGGTCTCCCTTCGACAAATTTTTTAGTCATCTTACGGAACCCGGTAAGTTTTTTGCCTTCTTCCATCGACTGCCGTCGAATTTGGCCCTCGAGGCCTGTTGGCACTTACCGATCCCCAGCCTAAATTTTGGCTTCCAGCCATGGCAACGGGGTTCTGTCGTTGTCCGGATTGTACCCGGACTATGTCCATCACAGACCCCCACAGGGTTTGTGTAATGTGTTTGGGTAGTGAGCATGATGTCCTGACTTGCACCAAATGTGCCTTAATGACACCCAAGGGTCGCAAAGCCAGGATGGAGAAGATGGGGCTCCTCTTCCATGCACCCACCCCAACGCCATCGATAGCATCGACGTCATCGGAACCGGCACCGTCGAAGTTGTACCATCATCGTCAACCCTCAGGTGACCGTCCGCCATCGATCGCTTCTCGGCCGTCGACTCCCGTCCCTTCCCCGGATGGGCGAGGGGATCGGAAGGAAAAGCACCGCCATCGACGGCACAAGTCTCGGCCTGTCGAGGATCCACAGCCATCGACCTCTGCTCAAGCCGAGCCACCGACGAAGAAGCCGCGAACAGACCGGACGCCCTCCACGTCTCGTTCGCCGGCATCGAGGAAACCCTCACCCTCTCGGGGTGTGGGGGCCGTGATCCCACCGGTTACGGTGGTCCCTCCGGCCCTGCCTCAGCCTCCCTCTCCCGTCGAGCCGGGTATGGTTACCCCTGGTCTCCGGGCAGAACTGGACCGGCTGGTCCAGGAGGCCATCGAGAAAGCGATGAAGAAATTACAACCTCCATCGGTACCGTCTCCGGCACCGGTTCCAGTGCCGCCCCTGGCACCGACGCCGGCACCGGCTTCGCCACCGAGGAGAGAACCGACCACCGAGCCGTTGATACAAGCGCTAGCACCGCTACTGAGCCGCATGGAGGCACTCATGACGGCCCTTCCATCGGTGATTCCAGTGCCATCGACAACACCACGGTCTCCGACTGGTTTCTCATCGGCAGGAGAAACACCGTTTCGAATTCCCCCTTCCGGGGTAGTTCCATCGGTACCTTCTGGTATATCTCCACCAATTTATCCTTCGGCTCCATCGATTCCGCGCCAGGCACCGATTCCATCGGCAGCACCGAAGCCATCGATGCCATTTCTGGTTCCACCTACCGCACCGATTCCACCTCGGTTTCCATCGATGCCTTCAGAGCCTCAGCCAGGTCCATCAGCGCTACAAGCCCCACATGATCCCTAAGATACCTGGGGTGATGATGATGATACCTCTTCTGACACAGATTTGCCTTCGCCACCATCTCCTACAGAGAGTAGAAAAAGATCTCCTCCTGAGGATCTATCTTTCATTAATTTTGTGAAAGAGATGTCAGAAGTTGTACCTTTTCAACTACAATCTGAAGCTGATGACAGACACCAGATGATGGAACTACTTCAATTTCTGGATGCTCCAAAAATCATCGCTTCCATCCCTATACACCAGGTGTTTTTGGATCTGCTCAAGAAAAACTGGGAATCTCCTTCATCGGTGTCACCAGTTAACAAGAAAAGCTGACTCCACATACCTTGTCCAGTCAGCACCAGGTTTCCAAAAACCTCAACTGGATCATCGCTCTGTTGTGGTTGAGTCCGCGCAGAAGAAGGCCAAGCGTCTTAAGCCGCACTCTTCTACCCCACCTACCAGGGACAACAAATTCCTGGATAGTGTGGGACGGAAAGTGTATCATGGAGCTATGTTGATTTCACGCATAGCTTCATATCAACTTTACATGACTCAATACAACAGAGCCATCCTTAAGCAGATGCAAGACTATGCTGACACGTTGCCGGACCAATACCAACCGCAGCTTCAAGCCCTTCTTCACAAGGGATTTGAGGCAGGGAAGCACGAGATTAGGACTGCCTAAGACATTTTCGATGCTTCCACGAAGGTTTCAGCCACAGCCATCTCAGCCAGACGTTGGGCTTGGTTAAAGTCATCCAACCTTCGCCCAGAGGTCCAAGATCGTCTTGCTGATTTGCCCTGCTTAGGCGACAATTTGTTTGGAGAGCAAATTCAACAGATTGTGGCGGAGTTAAAAGACCACCATGAGACGTTGAAACAACTCTCATCTGTCCCACCTGAGGTGACCTCCAAGCAACCGCAAAAGAAGGACTCTAAGAAGTCGTTCTTTCGACCACGCCGCTACTACCCTCCGTCAACTAGGGCTCGTCCTGCACGGTCCTCTAACAGGCCTCAGCCTAGTCAGCTGAGAAAGCAAAGACCTACTGTAGCCCCACCTCCTGGGCCTGCGGCGGGCCTTTGACTTCCCTGTATTGAGCACATGCCAACTCCCTCTTCCACACATCCCTGTGGGAGGTCGGCTTGTACCACTTCTTACCCCGTTGGAAACAGATTACCTCAGATCAGTGGGTGCTAGCAATTATCGCACAGGGTTACCACCTCAACTTCATAACACTTCCGCCAGACTCCCCGCCCCTTCAGGCATGGAGTCTAACCAGCCATTTGACTCAATTACATCAAGAAGTATCCCTTCTTCTACAATCAAATGCTATAGAACCCGTCCCTCCTTGTCAACAAGGGAAAGGATTCTATTCCAGATACTTCCTAATACCAAAGAAATCAGGGGGGTTACGTCCAATTCTGGACCTTAGGGCCCTCAACAAGTATCTGCAAAAAGAGAAGTTCAAGATGGTAACCCTGGGCGCCTTGCTCCCTCTGTTGCAAAAGGGGGATTGGCTGTGCTCTCTCGACCTCAAGGACGCTTATACCCACATTGCGATAACACAATCTCATCGCAAGTATCTGCGTTTTCTGATAGGCCACGACCATTATCAATACCGGGTACTACCTTTCGGGCTGGCATCTGCTCCACAAGTCTTTACCAAATGTTTCGTAGTAGTAGCAGCATTTCTCAGGAAGGAAGGTGTCCACGTCTACCCCTATCTGGACGATTGGCTAATCAGGGCCTCCACCCCTCAAATTGCGCAATCCTCCCTAAAGTTGACAATTCACACACTCCTCTCCTTAGGGTTTCTTGTCAATTACGAGAAATCTTACTTGGTCCCATCTCAGACCTTATCCTTCATTGGAGCAGACTTGGACACCTTACAGGCAAAAGCCTACCTTCCACTTCAACGAGTCCAAACTCTCATGTCTCTAGCTCGCCAGCTCCAGTCTCAACACACTGCCACAGCTCGCCAATTCCTCATCCTCCTAGGACACATGGCATCCTCGGTTCAAGTTACTCCCTTGACCCGACTAGCCATGAGAGTAACGCAATGGACTCTGCGACACCAATGGCTTCAAGCTTTCCAGCCTTTGTCCTACATCGTCAGTTACACAAGCGCTACGCCTGTCTTTAACCTGGTGGACGACTCAAGTCAATCTCCTTCAGGGCTTACCCTTTCTCCTCCCAGATCCACAGGTAATCCTAACCACCGATGCTTCCCACATCGGTTGGGGGGCCCATGTGGACGAATTACAAACCCAAGGGTTGTGGTCGCCAGAGGAAGCCGAACACCAGATAAATTTCTTGGAACTTCGAGCAATTCGCTACGCACTCAGAACTTTCAAAGATCATCTATCAGATCAGATAATCTTAATCCAGACAGACAACCAAGTGGCCATGTGGTACATAAACAAGCAGGGAGGCACAGGCTCCTTCCTTCTGTGTCAGGAAGCTGCGCAGATTTGGGCAGAAGCCCTCTCCCATTCCATGTACCTCAAGGCCACTTACTTGCAAGGAGTAGACAATGTATTGGCAGACCAGCTGAGCCGTGTCTTCAAGCCACACGAGTGGTCACTCGATCCTCTGGTAGTGACCTCTCTGTTTCACAAGTGGGGTTTTCCCCGCATAGACCTCTTTGCGTCCCCTCAGAACCACAAAGTGGACAATTATTGCTCTCTCATTCGGAGCCAACACTCTCAGCCGAGGGATGCCTTCTCCCTCAAGTGGACGACAGGTCTGCTTTATGCATTCCCTCCACTTCCTCTTCTGTCAAGGACTCTCGTGAAGCTACGCCAGGACAGGGGAACCATGATCCTGATAGCTCCCCACTGGCCACGACAAGTGTGGTTTCCCATACTCCAGGATCTCTCCATCCGCAGGCACATCCCTCTGGGAACGGATCCGCATCTGCTCACACAAAACGACGGATGCCTCCTCCATCCCAACCTCCAAGCCTTGTCCCTGACGGCATGGATGTTGAAAGGTTAGTCCTTCAGCCTTTTAACCTTTCGGATTCGGTTTCTCGTGTCCTGATAGCTTCACGAAAGCCCTCCACCAGAAGATCCTATTCATATAAATGGAAAAGGTACACATCATGGTGCACTTCTCAGTCCCTTGATCCCCTTTCCTGTCCAATCTCTAAGTTCTTGGACCATTTATGGCACCTATCAGAATCCGGTCTAAAGACCTCTTCCATTAGGATGCATGTCAGTGCGGTAGCCGCCTTCCATAAAGGTATAGAAGGTGTCCCTATTTCAGTACAACCCCTGGTGACACGCTTTCTTAAAGGCTTGCTCCATCTGAAGCCACCCTTACGTCCTCCGGCCCCATCTTGGGACCTTAATCTGGTTCTTGGTCGTCTAATGAAACCACCTTTCGAACCTCTGCACTCCTGTGAATTGAAGTATCTCACATGGAAAGTATTATTCCTATTGGCTATCACTTCAGCTCGCAGGGTTAGTGAGTTACAGGCCTTAGTCACCTATCCGCCTTACACTAACCTCCTGCAAGACAGGGCGGTGCTCCGCACTCACCCTAAATTTTTACCTAAGGTAGTTTCGGAGTTTCATATCAATCAATCCATCATACTACTTATCTTTTTTCCCAGGCCCCATTCCAACTCTGGGGAACAGACTCTGCATACCCCTAGACTGTAAACGAGCTCTAGCGTTTTATCTAGACCGTACAGTTTGCTCACAGGAAGAGCACTCAATTGTTTGTCTCCTTCCATTCTAACAAGTTGGGACAACCTGTGGGTAAGCAGGCTCTTTCCTCCTGGTTGGCGGACTGCATTTCTTTTTGCTATCAGCAAGCTGGCATTCCTTTTCAAGACCGTGTAAAAGCACACTCTGTGAGGGCCATGGCGACTTCAGTAGCACACCTTCGATCGGTGCCGCTTCCTGACATCTGCAGGGCTGCAACCTGGAGTTCTCTCCATACCTTTGCAGCCCACTATTGTTTGGACAAAGCTGGAAGACAGGACTCCATCTTCGGCCAATCTGTCTTGCGTAACCTTTTTCCAACATGATGTACCAACACCCTTCCACCTTCCCAGTAGGGTGCGGATGCCCTTTCCCAAATTCCACCCCAGTTGTTGTGCCTGTTGCACGTCGTTGGGAACATTTGGTGCATGTTAGGACATCCTCAGCTCGGTACTCACCCATTTGTGAGGACAACCATCCTGCTTGTCCTGTGAGAAAGCAAATGTTGCTTACCTGATGTAACAGGTGTTCTCACAGGACAGCAGGATGTTAGTCCTCACGAAACCCCGCCCGCCACCCCGCGGGTGTTGGGTTCGTTTTAGGTTTTTACTTTTTTAGGCACTGCCTGTAGCTTTGAAAATCAGACTGAAGGGAGACCCCTGCTGGCTGCAGGGTCAGTGCCTTGCTGGGCATGCCCAGTAGGGGCCAGTCAAAGTTCTATTAAACTTTGACAGAAGTTTTCCGTGGTGGGCTCCATCCTCGATGTCACCCATTTGTGAGGACTAACATCCTGCTGTCCTGTGAGAACACCTGTTACATCAGGTAAGCAACATTTGCTATACCATTCATTAATACCTTTCGCTCTGAGACTTGTTTCAGGCAATAATGCCTGGTGAAAGTATGTATGGTTGACCATGTGACTACTTTACTTATGACTTGTATTGAAGCCAAGTTGAGATGCGCCTTCGTAGTTGCTCCTACTCTTAACTTGATGAGCTTTTTTTTATTTGATAGTTGAAAATCTGCAGTGGAGAAACAATGAAATGCAAAGAGCCATCTAGATTGTTTTGTTATTGGTAAGCCTTTTTTTCTGACATTATAGGATAGGAATAATTAGGATGATTTTTCTGTAGGAAAATCTATTCAAATAAATAGTAGAGCCCTTCATAGTCCAAGATATGAAGAGCTTGTCTGCTGTGGGGAAAAATGTAGTTTTGGAAAGCAAATTGGCAGCACAATGGACCGATTTAGATGAAGTTGGAATACTGCTTTTAGCAGGATTTTAGAGTGTGTTCTTATCACCCACTCTGTTTATTTGAAGATTTGAGTATAAGGGGAGTATTGCACCAGCGCCTTAGGATAATTGATTCTGCATGCTGAGGTAATTGCTACAAGAAGTACCAGTTTCCATGTTACGGATTTCATCTCTGCTGTATCTGATTCAAATAGAGGCTTCATTAGCTGTGTAAGAACCACATTTAGGTGCCATTGTTCTGGAGGTATTTTTATTGGAGGACACAAGTTGTAGAGACCCTTGATAAATTTTGAGGATATAGCAGTGCTTCCCATACTTTTAGCCAGTGTGACCCCCTTTAAGCACGTGAAAATTGAAATGACCCCAGAAGACGGGAAAATCAAATTGTTGGAGGGGAGGCTAATCACTTCACTTTCACTCTCCCCACACTCCAGCTGATAGTCTCTCTAGCTCCATGCTCTCTGAACTATCATTCCCTCCACAGGACCGCCCCCCACCCCCCCCAGCAGATCCTATTTCATCCCCAGCCCCACCCTTTCTCTCACCCTTTCTGCATCCTTCTAGTTGATCCTCAGTCACCCCCAAACTGCTCTTATAACCCCTAACTGATCCTGTCATCTCATTTTCACCCCATCCCCTATTCCCTCCTCATTTAATCTGTCCTTTATCACCACCCAGCATCACTATTTCCTCTCCAGTTCTTCATACATTCCTCCAGCTGATCCATTCTCACCCATCCCAAAACGCCTCTTACAATCCTCTAGTCAAATCTTTCATTCCACCTTTCTCATCCTCCACAGCTAATCTATCTCCAGCTGATCCAACCTAGTGGCAACATTTTCCTTTGGTCTCAGGGCTAAAAGTGGATGACAAGTGGTGGTTGGAGTAGTCTAGTGATTGGAGCAGCGGGCCATAAGCCAGGGTTCAAATCCCATTGCCATTCCTTGTGATCTTGGGTAAATCACTTTTACCCTTTGTTACTTTTACCCTTTGTTACTTCAGGTACAAACTCAGGTTGTGAGCCCTCTGGGGACAGGGAAATAACTTTAGCACCTGCATATAATCCACTTTGAAGTGCTGAAAACTGGAATGAAAAATAGATGAGAATAGAGGGCAGGCTAATGACAGCAACATTTTTCTGTTGGGTAGGTTCAGTGGTGGGAGAGGAGAGATGAGTAGTGGCTATCTTCACTAGCCCATACACACTCAGCCTTTTTCTCCCCCATGGCTGGTCCCAAACGCAACAGTGACCTGCAAGTGGCAGCCACATTATTAATGGCAGTCAGCACAGGTCCTGTGAGTCTGTGCAAGCTCACAGGCCCTGCAGTAGCCCCAACCCTTCTCATATAGGACTTCCAGTTATCACAGAAACTCATGGAAGGTTTGAGCTGCTGCAGGGCCTATGAGTGCATCCTGGCTTACAAGCCCTACTCTGCCTTTCAGTACTAATGTTGCTGCTGGTGTCTGAAGAGTACTGCCATTTGAGACACTTGACTCCAGCTGAATTTTTTGTCTCCATCTGTGGTCCTGTCTTGCAGTATGGGAAGCTCTGTATTATAGGGTTTTGTGAAACTAGAAAAGCATTGGTTTGCTGTTGGTAAACTGCTATTGCACTTAAGAACACCCTGAGTTTCATTTTAAACTTCAGTCAGTGAGAGGGCTTCAGGATTGAACATGTGAGTATATTCTCCTTCTGAGAAGTATACCACAAGGAGAATCTTTTCCATTTTAAATTATAAGACCACCTACTAGCATGCTTTTTTGCTAACATTTTTTTCAACTCCTGGAAGAAAGTACATGTCCCATACTGCTGTTGTCAAAATCTATGCTGTGAGTGCCAGAAATAGAAGGTAGAGATGAAAAACAACTTGAGTCAGATTTAGATAGATGGAAGTCTTACTGGTGGGGCTTGTTCCAGCTTGCCCAACCGTAAGAACCAATAAGATGATTCTGCCGTTAATTCTCAGTATGCATATTGTTTTGGAAATTAGAAATAGGTGAATACGCATATATTAATTCCCTGTTCCAAGGAACAGAAAAAGTGTTCCTCGTCAGAGTGTCCTGTAATAGCCTTTTTGAGCAATAGTGAGGTAGCCTTTGATTGAATGATGCAACAAAAAGGTCTAGGAATGGCATCCCCCAATGATAAAAGATCCTGATCTGAATTCTTGTGGGTGGGACCATTTGTGAGTGACTCAAGGTGTCCATCAAGATATTCTCTTTTCTTGGCAGATAAACTGCTGACAGTTGGGTATTTATTTCTATCGCACAATTCCATATGTTTAATGCTGCCTTTCAGAGTTGCAATGAACCTATTCCTCCTTGTTTTCACACAAAATACTGCTAATTGGTTGTCTCTGAACTTTAAGTACTATATTGCTCAGCCATGGTTCGAACACTGAATGTAGCTTTTAGTTCTCACAGGACAAGCAGGATGGTAGTCCTCACAAATGGGTGAATTCGAGGATGGAGCCCTGTACGGAAAACTTTTCTGTCAAAGTTTCAACAAGCTTTGACTGACACTGGCACACTGGGTGCACTGAGCATGCCCAGCCTGCAATTATCCCTGTGAGCCACAGGTGTCTCCCTCAGTCTTCTTTTTTCCGCTCTGCAGTCAGCATAGCGGTTGGAGCTCTGTGAGGATTTTTTTAACTAATTACCTCATGGAAACACTTAACTTTTCACTTCAAAAAACACTTTTCCCTGCACAGGTCTCCCTCCGCGTACGTTTTTACGACGCTCGGTGAGTACTAATTCTTATTTTTCGGTCGGTTCCTGTCACTATCTTAAGGCTGTTAACTGACTGAAGCCTTCCCTTCCCCCATTTTTCAGTTAGCTTTAAACAGCTTGCGAGTATCTCTGTGACACTCTGCTTGCTTATGCTAGTGGGGGTAGGGATTTTT